>NC_047679.1:118503587-118835588 GCF_011762505.2 Arvicanthis niloticus | reverse complement strand
GACATAAAGATTGAAAACAGAAAAGGAAGCAAACTCCCAAATTAGAAAGCTCATCAACAATATTTGTAAGAAAACACTCTGATTCATGAAATGATAAATTTAAATAAAGAACACAGGAATGTTTGAGCACAAACTTTCCTGTGCTTTAGATTTAGATTTTTAAGAAGTACAACTGAAAGGAAATACCACAAAATATAACAAGTACATTTTACAATACATTCTTTTTCTTAAGTATTTTCAAGGTTGTATAGTCCTGGCCACTATCTTCTTTAGAACAGTTTCATTATATTAAAAATAATAGAATTAATGTGCTACATATGATGGCTGTTTTGACATTTTTTTAAATTGTAAAACAGTTTTCCAAGACTATATCATTCAAAAATTACAGAAGTAAATTGAATTAAATTTCTCCATATCCTCAACAATATTTCTTAGGTTTTTATACTATTATTATCATAGCCATTTTAGTGAATGAATAGTAGTATCCAAATGTAGTTTTAAATTGCATTTCCTTAAGATCTAATAACATAGAGAGCATCTTTTATGCTTTTGCTCTACTTTATACAGTTTATGCATGAATATGTATTCAAATAATTTACTTAGTTTTTAATTGGGTTTAGATTTTTATTATTGAGTTGTGTGAGCTTTGGTATATGGTGATACTGTATTAATTTTAAGTTATGTTATCTCAAAATATTGCCTCTCATTCATCAGGTATTGTATCCTATGAATTTAAAAGAAGCTTTTATTTTTTATTTTAATTTTTGTTTATAATTTGGTGCCACATGCATTAAAGTGTTACCTAATTCCAGACCACAGGGATTTTTTATCTATATATTCTCCTAAAAGTGTTCCAGTTTTAAATAGTTCATTGACATCTGTGACATATTTTGACTTGAGTTTCTTGTGTTGTTTGTGATAAGAATCCAACTTGGTTCATTTGAAATCAATATTCAGGTGTGATAACAGTTTTATACTGTAGCATAAATTATAAGCTTGTAAGAATAGATTGTGAAATTATAATGAAACAGGAACTAGAGAAATTTAATAATCTGGTCTGATATAGGAAAAATTAATATATAAATTGTTAGTCCTGAAAATTAATATACATGATACAGAATAAGCAGGTTGCATTTATATATTTAAGAACACACACAGATACACACACACCAATAATGCATTTAGAAAAGATCACACAAATTTGAAAGACAGAAAAAGAAAGGACAGATATATGAAAGTTAGGAGGGAAGGAGGGAAAGCAGGATATCATGTTATATATTATAATCTCAAAACATGAAACATTATTTTTTAAATTAGTCAATGACCTCAGCAAACAGAAAGAAATTCATTATGTCTATTGAAAAGCAGTATTCAAATCAGCACCTATGAGGTCTCAGCTATAGAATAGTTTCAAGCCACATCTAAACAAAAATGACAGGGCAATTATAATATCAAGTAAAATACTAAGAAAACAAATCAGGCACTACAAGTATTTAGTAAAACAGAATGTAAAGGAAAAAAAGCATTAATGGAAACAAAAAAAACCCCAAAAAACCAAATTGCCACTTTGATAAAGAAACAAAACACCAAGAGGAGGATTATCATGAACCAGTGTCTAGCAAATGTCACAGATAGGAAATATTATTTTTTAAAAAAAGCAAAGGAGAAACAATTGAACAAAAATAATTATAGTATTCCATATTTTCTGTTTTTAATTCGTATTGTGTTCAGCACATTAGGTTACATCTAGAAGTCACTTACTTTCACTGTGGTATTTTGTCATAAAGATATAGTTCACTAAATGTGCATGAGGTAAAGTGTCAAAGTGAGTGAGATATTTGGAGCCAGAGAACTGAATCTATAGGACAATAGTGGAGTTTCAGATCAGGCTCCACACAGTGCAGACAGTGTAGTGGAAAGGCTGATTCCTATGCTGGTGGACAGAATAGGACCTCCTTCAAGATTTGTAAATTTATTTTAAAATTAAAATGTCGAAGTGATAACGAGAAACGTACTGAAGATTAGAGCATGAAGCAAAAGGCAGCAATTTGATCCTGTATTTATTGAAGTCTTAAGAGTTTGTTCAATATGGAGTTTTGTGATATTTTATAAATATTGCATTTTTATGCTTAAATCTTTTATCTAGAACAGGTGCTTCACCTCTCCTGATAGTGTTGATAGCCTTTGACTTATTGCAATTTGGATAGTGAATTTAACTAAAAAATATGAAACAGAAGAGGAAATGTTCTTCTGCACAATAAATCTTAATATAATGTGATGTGAGTAAATGAGTCAAAAAATTTAAAAAATTACATGAAAAGTGGGAAATTATAGCTATGTGTTTATGACTTGTGAGATGGCTCAATGTGTGATGGCATTTTCTGTGTAAGTCTGACTACATGCATTCAATCCATGGAACCCATACGAGGGTAGAGACTCACTCCATAAAATTGCTTCCTGATTCTATACAGGAATCTAAACTGAAATTCAGGTCTGTCTGTGTGCTCTCTACTAGTCCTGCTGGATTTGCCTGAAAATGAAGTTTGTCTCTAGAGAGAAAATGTAACAGGGCTTTTAAAATTTGCTCACACCTGCCAGATTCATACACACAAAATAATAAGATAAAAAATTTAACGATATTTTCAAACTATACTAATATATGTTTAAAATCAAATAAATAATCATGAAATGAATTTGTAATAGTTGCTGCAAAACTTGGAGGTTTGTAGAAACAACTGCATAAAATCTACCTTGGGAACATTTTAAAGAAAACACTTAAACTGTAGATTTATAGGATTCTCAAGGTAGTGGCATGGTATCTACACATTTAAATATCTATACAGAAAGTTCTGTAGCCAGTCTGAAATTGGATATCTGGGAACCATTATTTAGAATAAAGTTCAATCATGTTTTAATTACTTTAGAAAGGCTTGAATATATGAGAAGTTTTCAAAGAAAGAACTCTTATCTTGTAAATGAGAAAATGAAATCCCAAAGTAATGTAGTCTATAAAGCAAAACCAAAACTGAAATTCAGGTCTGTCTGTGTGCTCTCTACTAGTCCTGATGGATTTGCCTGAAAATGAAGTTTGTCTCTAGAGAGAAAATATAACAGGGCTTTTAAAATTCTATTTTTGCAAATTGGCCATCAGAGACATGGGCATACCAATATTCATTTAAATCTACATTCCCATTTGAAAAACAATGTGCAACATGGGCTGGTTTTCTAGGAGAATTTCAATGGAAGCCATTCAAAAGTGTATTTCTTTTCAAAACGTATATATTGAATAGCATTTGATAGCATACAGCGTTTTTTTTTTAAGCTTTGATAATAAAAACGCTTTTAAATGATTAGAATGAACTCTTGATTTATATGCTAAAAATGAAATTGCAGGATGCTTTCCAGAACATCTGCAAATCAGCGAACACACAACTGGAATACTTAAAATGGCTCTTGCAATACTGGTAATTGTATTCACTGTATGTTAACATTCTGGCTGCTATCTCCATTCATTCCAGCTGACCCTACATGACTGCCTACCAACTTTTTGCCAAATCTGCTGGCAAACTAGGTAGACACACCTTATTGGATGAAGGGAAAGACATGTTTCATAATGAAAAATATTTTTAGAAATGCAAGGTCACATTCAAAACTGTGAGATAAATTGTTCAATTTTTAAAAAGTGAGTTAATATCTATGGGGGCAATTCTAGCTGAGACTTCTAGCAGTGGGCCATATGGAGACTGAAGTGGATGCTTCCTATAGCCAGGCAAGGCTCCCAGTAGAGGGCCAAGGGCAGCAATCCACCCACAAAAACTTCTAGCCAAAATGTGTCCTGTCTACAAGATGTGAAAGGAGAAAGGTAGAGAGTAGAGATGGAGGGAATGACCAACTAATGACTGACAAAATTGAGACCCATTGGTTCTTGGGCAAGAACCAATCCCTGACAGTATTAATGATACTCTGTTATGCTTGCAAACAGGAGTCTAGGCTAACTGTACTCTTGAGAGGTTCCATCCAGCAGCCAACAGAAAGAGATGGAGAGACATATAGCCGAACATTGGAAGGAGCACATGAGTCTTGTAGAAGAGTTGAGGGATGGATTGAGAGACCCAGAGTGACTAGGTACCCCAAAGGAAAGCCAGCAAAGTCAACTAACCTAGACCTTGGGGGTTCCCAGAGACTGTCACCAACCAAAAAGCATACACAGGCCCCCTGCACATATATAGCAGATGTGAAGCTTGATCTTTAGGCAGGTCCTACAGCAATTAGTGGGGAGAAGTTGCTGTCCCTGAATCTGTTGACTGCCTGCCTGTGGATTAAATTCCCCTAAATGGGCCACCTTGTCTGACCTCAATGGAAAGGGATGCACCTAGTCCTGCACTGACTTGATGTGAGTGCATGGGGGGGTAGCAGTTTGGAACATGGTAGGGGGTGAGATACCTAGAGGGGGACTCCCCTTTCTTAAAGGAGAAGGAGTAGGAGAAATAGGGGGAGGATCTGTGTGAGAGAGTCCTGAGAGGAGGAGAGGGGGCTGATATTGGGATGTAAAGTAAATAAATAAATTAAAAAATAACTCTTGGGGAAGTATGAAAACAAACTTGCACTGGGTAACTTGTTCTGAAGTATAGATGTGATTTTCAGTCATTAAGAAAACTTTTATGAATTACAACTCTTATCCCATATGTATTATGGGAGCAGCTAGCTAGGCTCTGGACACTGATACAAAAAAGCAACTTACTGCCTATATTTTCTGTGGTAAGACACAATTGCTGTGTATTAATTAATGCTAAGAAATGAGAGTTGATTTATTCATTGGCTCAGAAAATATTTGTCTGTTCAGTGCCAGTTAATATGCAAATAAGTATGAATATTGCTATGAACAGACAAATCTGTTGTCTTTTGGAATTTGGCTATTAATCTGTCTCACCTTAAATAACTAGAGTAAAATAATATTGAGTTTTACTGGATATAAGTATATTCATACAACTTCATAATCACATTGTGCTAGCCATTTACTAGTTCTATAAGATGATGTTTAATTTTAGAAAATTTAAATCTCAAAATCTATATTTCCAATCATGGTTGTAGACCAGTCTCCATTTTAATTAGGTTTAGTTAGTTTTGTAATTAGTTAGGTTTGTAACCACCTTCATTTCCTGCCTCATATCTAAATTAAGTTATACTGCAGTCATTTTGATTGTCACCCTAGAGAAATGATTCTGAACAATGCTGAAGTGCTAGTTGGTTTCATATAATCTTGCTACAGTGTAGTTCGGAAAGATTTTATTTTGAAATTTCATAACATGACAATGAGTCACTGTAAAGACTAATGAAATAATACATATCTAGATCACATTGCTCAATTACTGCTACCTATGCATGATTCCTAACTATTAACTATTAGTATGGGCTATTAGATTTATCTTTAAACTAGTTTAAGAGAACCAAACTGACATTTAGTAACAACGAGAGTTAAGAAAATGATAAGAATGTCTAATAAAAGTGAGTTGATTAAGTAATAATTTATATAAGCAATTAAGTACTATGTTTTGAAATCATGTGAGAAGGAAAATATTTAATAAAATTTTAATAGAGTATCTTACTTTTTCTGTCAGGATAAAAGTAAAATACTGAAAAACACTAAGATCCAACATTTGGGGAATGTGTGTGTGTAAATACACACACATATATACATACATACATATATATATATATATATATATATATATATATATATATATATATACACATATATATATGTCTGTTTCAGTGTGTACATGTCTCTATGTGTATAGTTTAAATGAAGTTGGGCCACTGGGACTGATACGGCTCCTCACAAGAGCTATAACCTGACAAAACCCCCAGTGCCAAGCATGAGAAACTACGAGTTATTGTACAGTGTCATCTAAGATTCTCTTCAAATAAAATAGACTATTGCCAATGTCCTCTGTTGCTTCCCAGAACCTGAAGACAGAACCCTATTGCTTAAGATAGCATAGCCTTTCATCAGTGACTTGGAACAGTCAAGATAGAACTCATCTGGAAGCCTACTCCTTGAGAACTGAATCTAATAATATCAGAAGGGACTTTTCATGCTGCCAAGGGGAAACAATCATTATTCCCATATAAATTCAAAGCCTAGATTTCCCAATTTCAACCACCCTGGCTAGATATTCCCAATGTTGTAACAGTAGCAATATTATCCTTTCAATATACAAACTATCTAACTGGACATAAGGCTCATTCAACAGGAGAAATATACTTGTTATTATAAACTTAGCAAACTATATGTGGTTAGTGAGATCATATATCTTAGAGGTGGACTTACTATGGATACTTTCTAAAATGATATAATTCAAAATTATATTCTAAATTCATATGCTCATACCTACAGATGACTCAAGCTTTCACAACACATCAAAGAACTTTCCCTTTGCAGTAGCTAAAAACTAATATAAAAAGTCACAAGTGGTCAATATGTAGAGAGCAACTGACAATTGTGTGCCCAATCACAAATGATACATCTATAACACAACCCCCACATCTAAGGCTTAGGGAACATCACAGAGGATAATGTGGGAAGATTTTAAGAACAAAGAAACAGGATATCTGATGTGATACATTTTCTGCATCTTCTCTCTCTCCCTCAAGACCCTGTTGACTGAGCTAGCTTGGTCACAAGACCTCTCCATAGATGAAGTGCTACAGTCAATTCACAGTGTCTGAGAGAGAAAGGATCAATCTTTTTCAGGGATGAGCCTCCTAAGAGTTTGTCCAATCCCTGATGATCAGACCTAAACACATATACATAAGGGTAAATGTACTAAATCGATTCTGTGGGTTGTAATTATATATGCATACTGGTGTGTAGTTTATGGGTGTGTGTGCAGATATGTAAACAATAATAATTACAAAGATAGCATTAATTTGCTAGAGAGTAGAAAGGATATGGGAAGAATTGAACCAGGGAGAGGTAGAGGGAGGGGTGAAAGGGATGTCAATACATACTTACATATGAAATTCCAAAATAAAAAAAAAATTAAAAATGAAACATTACATTCTCTCTCTAGTTCCTTAACTCTCCCATTTATAGTGTATGTGTGTTTGTATGTCTGTGTGTTTGTGTGTGTGTGTGTGTGTGTGTGTGTGTGTGTGTGTGTGTGTGTGTATGTGTGTGTGTATGTGTATGTAGAAGTAGTAATAGACCATATGGTAAAATGTTAGGCAAAAGAAAAAGGTTTTGGGAATTAAGTTTAATTTTCTGGCACTTTGAATATGGATTTCCAAACCTCTGAAACTATGAAAAATAAGATTTTGCTATGGTAAACCACCCAGTGTATGACAGTTTCTTGTAACAGCTTGAACAATGTACTTTCCTTACATAAGGAATAAAGCTTTACTCCCTCTAAAGTATATAATATTGGTCATTAATTAGTATTGTTGAAAAATAATACTATAGAGGAAAAAAATTTCTACTTCAAATATATACGGTAAAAAAAATCAAAGAAAAATGAAACCTCATTGAGGCTTATAGACTGTGTATATATATTTTAAGTTTAAATCATATACTAACATCAATAGGTACATATATCTTTTTTTGTTTTGTTTTTGTTTGTTTGTTTGGGTAGTTGGTTTGTGTTAATTTGGATATTGGTTTTTGGTTGTTTTTTGTTTTGGGGGGATTTTTTGTTATTTGTTTGTTTGCTTTGTTTGTTTGTTTTTGGAAGCCTTTGAATCCCTGTTAACTCTTACCTAAGTGCCTAAGTGACCTTGTTTCAGAAATGCAATTAATTTAGAAAATGAGATATGACCTCCTGATTCTTTTTTCCATGTATCAGTAGCACTATTCCACACTGAATAGTGACTTCATTTACATTCTCTGGTTTGTCAATTCACAAACAAATTCCTGACATGGTACATAAAAACTATATTCATATGAAAACATACCGGAACATACATTTCTAGTCATACTAGCTTCTCTACACACTTCAAAATTCTCAGATGCAAGATGAGTGCTGCCTCCATAAGAAGTCCATCTCACTGTCACTCTCTTCAGACACACTAGAAGAGGACATCAGATCCCATTACAGATGGTTGTGAGCCACCATCTGGGGTTATTGGGAATTGAACTCAGGACCTCTGGAAGAGCAGTCACTGCTCTTAACTGCAACATCCTTAGTCATCAGGAAATGCAAATCAAAGGCTTGATGCCCCAGTGTAGGGGAATGCCAGGGTGGGGAGGCAGGAGCCGGTGGGTGGGTGGGGTAGCACCCTCATAGAAGCAAGGAGCTGAAGGATGAGATAGTAGGTTTATGGAGGGAAACCATTACAGGAGAGGGGATAACATTTTAAATGTAAATAAAAAATATCCAATAAAAGAAAAGAAAAAAGAATTTAAAAACATGAGGGATATAAAAGAATAAAAAAAGAAGTCCATCTCAATGACTTTTTTCTCTCATTCAAATCTGTTATTTAAAAATCTGTATCATGTTGTAATGTCATTTTATATAGATCACTTGTCCAGATCTTCTGTCTCATATTTTTAAAATCTGCACAAGAAATTAATTATTCTCAGTTTCTAGACTTGATTTCACTTTATCCGGGCAATTCGTTTTTAAATACTATGTCCATTTATTTTTTCTTTTTAATATTTGAGATTATAGTATAATTACAATATTTACTTCTTCCTTTTGATCCCTCCAATTCCTTATATATATATCTCCCTATTCTCCTTCAAATTCATGACCTCTTTGTTTACTAATTGTTGTTGGATGCACAGATAGAATGCAAATCTTATTTATAAGGTATCCATAGAAGTTGTGCATCACAGACACTGAGTACAAACTAGAGCCCATTTTCTCATCTTCCAGACATTGAATGAAGTTACTTCACCTCTTGTTATACTTTACTTTTCCTCTTCACAAAATAATGAGAATGAAGTGCCTTCCAAGATGCTATGAGGCTTACATATGATAAACCATGTAAATCATTTATGGACCTGTTATAAAGTAAATGATGAATAAATGTTAACTGTTAGTCAATTCCTTTACTATCTGCATGTTATAATACTAGGTTATATAGGGCAAACTCATTACTTCATGATACTGTACAGCTATGGTATAGTAATTTTGAAACACATTGTAATCATTTTATCCAATGGAATTAATTTCAAGCAATCTTTACTAAAATTAAGTAACACCAAGTCATATTTACAAAAACAATGTAAAACTCTGAGCTACTAGACATTTTATACTGTCATTTAAAAACAGTAAGAGTTGAGGAAATCATTTAAAATGATTAAATTGTAATATCTTCACATAATAAAGTTTTCTACACCAAATACTTGTTGAACTGCCAGTAATGTCTATGTTTATAATAAATGATTCACAAAAATTGTATCACTCTTTATAATACTGGTATGGAATAAGTGTATATACTCATTATGTAACAAAAATACTGAAGCTCTACCTGTATCACTAGTTTAATAAAATCAAATGGGAGAAAAGATAAAAGCCCTTTATAGAAAGGTTAAATGTAGTTGCAGGTTAGGACTGCTTTGCATTTAATGTGTCAGGTTCAGCACTGCCTTCTTAGGGACACAATGACATGGCTCCAGCCCAGCCAGCAGGTGTGAGCCTCCAAGAATGTCAGCTGCTGTGGGCTTCAGGCTTGTTTGTATAGTAATGTACATATTTTTACCTTCTTCCTCCAAGGAATGTCCTACCTGATTAATGTTAATGATTCCATTATAATGAGACACAGCAGGAGTCCAGGAGGCTAAAGGAATGGCTTATGTCTTAGCAGAATGGTAAATGCTGGGACCTTCAGGGCAGCCTTAAGGCTGTGGAAAAGAACTTTAAAAACATGGATTCAAAAATATATAATTTCTCATATAATAAGGATGCAATATGAATTATATGGGGGGGGGGGCTTCACAAGCTGTTTCCTGAAAGGTTCTGCCAGAGTGTAACAAATACAGATGCAGGTGCTTGTAGCCAACCATTGGACTGAGAGCAGGGTCCCTGATGGAGAAGTTAGAGAAAGGACTGAAGAAGCTGAGGTGGTTTTCAGCCCCATGGGGGGAGCAACAGTGTCAACCAGCCAAACTCCCAGAGTTCCCAGGGACTGGACCACCAACCAATGATTATACATATGGCTCTGGCTGCATATGTGGCAGAGGATGGCCTTGTTGGAACTCAGTGGGAGGAGCAGCCCTTGGGCCTGAGAAAGTTCAATGCCCAAGTGTAAGGGAATGCCAGTGTTGGAATGCTGCAATGGGTGGATGGGTGAGGGAGCACCTTCATAAAGGCAGGGGGAAGGAGGAAAGGATAGGAAGGTTTCCAGAGGGGAGACCTGGTAAGGGGATATTTGAAATGTAAATAAAGAAAATATTCAATAAAAGGAAAAAGAAAAAAAAGAAAATGTGAACTTGCTGTCTCCTAAGAATTCAGGAGCCTGGGTCATGAAATGCTGATTCATGAGATAATCAAAAGGAAACTTGGTAGTAAATGACTGGATTGATATATAAAATAAAAGACTGTGCTTATGATCTATAAGAGATGAGATAGCCAGAGAAATTTTTAGTGCAGCAAGGGAGAACTGCTTACAGAACTGTCTCGAGGAGAACTTAAAGAGAGCTGTCTGGAGGTCTCCAGAGAAAGCCAACCACAGAGAAAGAAAGCAGAACTGAGAGAAAACAGGGAGGAAAGCTGTCTTGAGCAAAACATAGGCTGCCAGTGAGAACCCAGGATTTGATTTAGAGTTGTTTGTTTTCACTGCTCCCAGAAACCTCTTCTCTCAGAACCCCTGTCCAAGCTGCTGCTGATTCTTGGCATTAACGGACGAGTGTTAACAAAGCAGCCTTCCAGCATTCTAAATCATAACAATTAATAGTTGTTTCTCTATTTAAATATAATAAATTCCAATCATTGACAGACAATTACTAGAATATTAAAATGAATACTTAAAAAGAAGAATAGATGTTAGGTAGAATAAATATTACTATTCTGGGAATATGAAAGAGTTTATGGCTGTACACCTTTCAAAAATATTAAGAATTTGACATCTTTATAAAAATGCTGAAGGAACAAGGATTTTGAAGTTTATGTATTAAATTTGAGCTTGTTTGAAAACAGAAGAAGACAGGGAAGGTTATCTGGGAACTTTTTCTCTTAAGTCAGTGACATACATGGTAACCCAAAAATATCATGTCTTTGCCAAGGATAGCCACCTATTTTTATTGGACAAGTATTACCTATTTTTATTGGACAAATATCAGCTTTAAACATGATAATTGAAAATATGAAAAATCACTATCTAATGCTGAAAATTTAAACCATGCAGGGTGCAAGATATGATAGATAACATTGTGCTATTTGATACTACAAAAAGTATATAAATGAAGACTAGTTTTGATTATGTCCAGCATTGATTTGTGGCCTGTAACTCTCCAGGATACTATTTTAGAATGACCTTTCTTTGTAAAAGGAATGAAAAGAAAAGATTTCATTTCCACCAGAAAATAACCAATACGGCTTTATAAGTATGTATTTGTGGGCATAAAAATGTTCTTTACTAGTATTTCATAACACTCTTTATGGGACCACTGGGACCTGGGATTTGGCCTGCAGAAATCTGTAATAATGATTTTAAGTACTTGCAGGATAATGAGAAAATTTAGGCATTCTCAGTATTGTCACTCAATACAGTGTATCTTCATTTCTTTAATAAAAAAAAAGGAAATTCCTGCTGATCAAGTCATTACATAGCTTAAGGCTCTTTAGGGGAAAGTTATGGCAATGCTTAATTTATGTTCTTAGGGTTCATCTCAATATTAACCTTTTATCATTCCAGTGGGAGTAGAGTCTTAATAGAATGGGATAAAGTTATTAAAACATATAACACTATAATATACATATTTTCACTCTTCCCTCAGGAGTGCATGTTACTTTCAATCTGAAAAAAGCAGAAAATGATTTAGCAATGTGTCTTCCAACTTTACATTTATCTTTAATGAGAACTTTGTTAGTATGTTTTTGTAATTAACTATCTTTTTCACGAGAGATAACTTGATTTCAATCAGTTTTTTTAAAAAGCAGAAAGGAGTCTGTATATGCAAGTAAGAGGGCATATGCTTTAGAATACTTGTTTCTTGTTTCTGATGTCATTTACTAAAGAACTTTTGCTGAAATGCTGCCTGATGCTTTCTGAAGGTCACCTGAAAGTGAGTTTGTGGCATGGTCAGATAAGAGAAAACTGCCTAGAGCTCTGTTATTCACATCATTAATCAGAAAAGGGAAGAACTTAGAAGAGAGCAGCCACGAAATATGAGTTATGTGGCCAGAGAAGAATATATAATTCCGTTCAGTAGAGTGTGAAAGTTTCCATATATCCGCTACTCCTAAATCAGTAATAGTTGAGGATGAAGCTCTATGAGCTTTTAAAATAAAATGGTATTCATAATAATATATGCCAAACCTTTGTGAAGCAGGAGCCAAGGCCACAGAAAGTCAGCACTCCAAATTGTTTTAGTAAAGGCATTGTTCAGAATTTTGAAAGAACTATACAGGTTGCTCTATAAATTTCTTTAAAGTTGGGTAATTTATAAAAGAGGTAAAACTATTCCTTGTGCTCTGAACTCTTACACAACTATAACTATTTAGATTGATCTGGCTGGTTGGGGGGCAGTGGGCTAAGTAAAAATAGAGTTTCAAGTACATACTGGATGGGTTTCTTTTATTAAACACAAAGAGATATGCAATTATAGAGGTACAAGTTGTAATCATTTCTATGTTATAGAGAAGGAAATTGAAACTTGAAAATAACTTGTTTAGGAATGCAAAATATTAGGACATATTTTGAAGTCCATATTAATAAAAATTAACATTCTTTATTCCCTAAACCTTGTTACACATAGGCAATATTTGTTTTGATTTTTTTCTCAATAATACATGACCCCCAATGAAAAGATTGGGACTCAAAGGGGCAGTGCTTTCATGCAGTTCATTGTGCACCAACTAACCTAGAGCTGTTCTAGCCAGAAACAAGTATGACCATGCCTCAAGAGGGTGGAAGGGGAGAACTGAGTAGAAGGCTGTCCTCTGACCTTCACATGTGCTCTGTGGCATTTCTACAGCTACACACACTCTACATACAAACACATACTACACACTCACACACACACAAACTCACACACACATTCACACACTGCACAATACATACACACACACACAGAGGCATACTCATGCACATGCAGAAACACAAAGAAATAAGTGTTTTATAAGCATAAAGGTGGGAGATGAAAGTATGCCTATCAGCTATTAGCTGCTTAGAGTTCTTTGTACATTCTTGGTCATTTCTCCCATCCCCTTTGACATTCTATTGGCATTGTCTTTGGTCATCTCCAAAGCATACATGCAAAGTAACATTTTACAGACTAGGTTTCATTTAGGAATATATGTATGTATGCATACAGTATATGAATATAACAACAATCAGTGACAAAAATGACTTAAATTTGAAGATAGCAAAGAGGCATATATAGGAAGGTTTGAATGCAGGGAAGGAAAGGAGTGAAATGATATAATTACTGGGTAGGAAAGGAGGTGGGGAGAACAAGAATGGAGATCAAATATTGGAGGAGAGTAGGAAGGGACTGGGAGTGAGAATGAAATCAGTGGACAGCATCTCTGGTGACTAGCTGGAGGCCTGGAACAGGACAGGGTACAGGGAATCTATGGGGGTGATCCTAGCTAAGATTCCTGCCAGAAAGGGATATAGAGACTCAAGTAGCCACCTGCTACAACCAGGCAGTACTTCCAGAGAAGGGAGAGGGACATCAATCCACCCCCCAAAACTTCAAACCAAAATGTGTCTTGCTTACAACATGTGCAGGGATAAAGATGAAACAGAGACTGGTCCAGCTTGAGACTGATTTCATGGGAGAGAACCGACATCTGCCACTATTAATGATACTCGGCTATACTTGTAGACAGGAACCTAGCATAAACATCTCTTGAGAGGCTTCATCCAGTAGCAGATAAAGGTACATGCAGAAACCCACAGAAAAACATCAGGCAGAGCTACAGAAACCTTATAGAAGAGTATGGGATAGAAATGAGCAAGTAGTGGGCATCAAGAACACCACAAGAATACCCACAGAGTCAACTAACCTGGGCCCATAGGGGATCATAGAGCCTGGACAACCAACCAGGGAATGTGCAGGAGCTATATCTAGACCCTGTACCTATTTGTAGCAGCGTAGTCTTTTTGTGTATCCCCTAACAAGTGGAGCAGGGGCTGACTGTCTCTTTTCCCTGCCATTGGATCCTCTTCCCCCTACCTGAACTGCCTGGTTGAGATTCAGTGGGAGAGAATGTGCCCAGTGTTACTTGGTCTAGATATGCAGGGTGGTGTGGTACCCAAAAGGGGAGCACCTTCTCTGAGGAGAAAGGGGCAATGGAGGAGAGGGATTTGTAAGGGTGGGACTGGGAAGAGATGAGAGAGGGGTGCTGTGATCAGGATATAAAGTAAATTTTAAGAATTTGAAAATCACTCACAGTGAGATCAAACATTCTGAGTGGTCATTATCATTTATTCACTAGCTCATTAACAAGCACCATGGTCTTTCTTTAGTGGTTCATTATTTCTGGGGAAATGGAAAAATAATTTGAAGCTAGAAAAAACATAGATTATTTCTTTAAGATAAATTCTACTTCCTTCAATGTAATCATATTGCCATTTCATTAATTTGCTGTGGAGTTTACATGAGATAATGCAAATAAATTGAGCTGACAACTATAAGTGACATTCCCTATATATGTGCAGACACAATCAATCTAAGAATGTAATTTCAAATATGACCTCATGCACAAGGCCTGCAGAAGTTCAAGTTGGTCAAAATTCTAGCATGGATACAAAGGGATCTCACAAGGCCCCATTCCTAGCTGCTGGAGAGGGGATAGTAAGTCTTCTTCAAGGATGTAATCACTGGTGTGTTAGCCATGTTCCAGTAGAATGGATTCAAATTGTTAGGTTTGTTTTTTGCAAGGGTTAGGTTTTTTGCAAAATTGATGCAAGTTAGAGTCATTTATGAAGAGACAACCTTGACTGAACAAATACCCCTACTAGACTGGCCTGTAGATAAGCCTGTGGGACATTTTCTTAGTTAGTGATTGAATCAATGTTCCTACCCCTGGGCTGGTAATCCTAGGTACTATAAGAAAGCAAACTGTGAAAGCCAGTAAACAGCACCCCTCCATGGTCTCTTCATCAGCTCCTGCTTCCAGGTTCACGCCCTGTTTTGAGTTTCTGCTCTGACTTCTCTCAGTGATAAAGTGTGATCTGGAAGTTGTAAGCATAAATAAACCCTTTCCTCCCCAAATTGTTTTCAGTTTCTGTGGTTCATCAGAGCGTTAGAAACCCTAAGACATATGGGCAGCAGGAACTGGATTGGGTGGGTTATTAACAAATGAACATGGATTTGGACGTGGGATGTGTTTGAAGACAATCTGGGGGAAATTGGAGGAGAATATTGAGGTAGACCTGAACATATTTCATTTATACTTGTATGAAGTTCTTAAAAAATCAAGATTTTAAGAAAAGAGTCAAGAGTAAGGAAAGCAGATAAGGAAATATTAAGTAAAAGTGTGTTCACAAAACTGTACGCTATTTGTGGGAGAACTGCTAATAAATTTTTCAGGAGATATGAGTTGTACTTCCAGCCTCATCATATTGACTTTTATACTATTAATCTGAGTTAGCCCTTAGCTTCTCTAAAAATTACATTAATTATTTGGAGGCTCTGTGTACGAGGATTATCCACAGAGCTACTGGGAATCATTGCCATCAGAGGTAATATCTTGCTACAGAGGATAAAGCCATGGTCTCTAAGACATGGAGTATGGCTTCTAAACATGGATAGCTAACTAACCATAAGCAATTGGTATATTATTTCAGTCCTTCAATCCCCTTTCCCTAAAATATAGATAATAATAGAAACTGCCATTGAGTTCATGGAAGAAATAATTAAATTAAATTTATTGAATCATGTTAAATGCCTTGGATTAAATCTAGTATATGCTGCTGATGCACTCTTCTTATAACTAACCCATCTGTCTGATAAAAAAAGACAATTTTAAAAATTATACTATACAAAAATGATGCTGCATAGATTATCATCATACTGAAAATATTATTCTTATTAAAATCAAGATGATATATATATATATATATATATATATATATATATATATATAATTAGTGGGGTTCATTTTTATACTGTTTTGTAAAGGCTCTTCTCATACATTATGATAGATGATTAGTACATTAAGATACTTAGCTTCCCAATTTCTATATATGATAAATTATTAAAACACAAATGACTGACCTAATTCAAATATTTCATTACAAAGATTCAGTAGACTTTTTTCCAGATTCTTTACTGTCCAATTTTGAGAATAAGCAATTGAAAGGTTAATAGGGTCCCACATCTGCTCAACAATAGGGCATGGGTGCTGGGGAGGCAGGACTAAGGAATTTTGACTGTGTTTACCCCACCACGCTGTGGCCAGGTGGGTGTTGTGCTGGACACCTATCAGGTGTGGAAGAGTGCAGTCTGAGGTCTTGGGGACAAATAGAGCTGTCTAGGGGGTCCCTGGGCCTGCAAACAGGCCAGGGCCATCTGATTTTCAGGCTCTCAGACACCCAAGAGCCACTAGATGCCAAGGAATGTCTGAGAAAGGACTGGGCTGGATCTAGCCTCAGACCCGAGGAGGAAAAGAGAGGAACTCCACCCGGATCCCATAGGGAGAGAGTCCTTGGTTTGGTTTGGGTTTGGCTTGGCTTGGTCGCAGCCTTGGCTAGGAATGCAGAAAGGCCTTCTAAGGGAGATTAAAGGGTGGCTTTATAGGTTAAAGCCTTCTCCATGGCTCCTCAGGGCAGATCCCACTGAAAAGAGGAAGTCCATGGTTTAAGGAATTTATTATCATGACAGAAAGTGGATGAGTAAAACCATACCCTACTTCTCAGGGTGGACCTGAGATTAAATACCTTTTGCACGAAGGAGTGTCTGGGAAGATTTTATTGGCTAAGCCTCCAGGCCTTTAAGTACCTCATTAAAATGGAGATCTGTCTTGAGGCTACTTGACCACAGGTCATGTCCTCTACCAGTGGAGGGACTTGGAGCATTGCACTTACATGACTGATGGACACAAATCTATGGAGGGCTTCAGCCTCATGCCAGGAGTCTGGTGTCCAGGAGCATGGCAAAACACCTTCCATTCCTTCAGGGTCACCAGGATTTCTAGCGTTAGCTCAACCAGGAACCAGGATGCCTTTCATGGTCCTACAAGCAATATTTATGAGGATGTGTTTAACACACTCATGAAAATGGATCAAAATCACTATGGACACCTATAACTTAGGTATCACACTGGGGCCTGCTTCTAGAAAAGTTGGAAAAAACCTGGGAAAACAAAATGGATAAAAAGGAATGAGTACAAATGACCACTTGTAAGTCTACCTTAATAGGCCACTATTCTTTCCTCCTTCTGGCTCTCCTAGAGTTCGGCCTTTCTTAAGTATGTATTGATTGTCTTTTAATCTTCTACTTAAGTCAGTTGTTTTTAACCATTCTAATGCTGCAACCATTTAATACAGTTCCTCGTGTTGTGGTGACCCCTACTCATAAAACTATTTCTTTGTTACTGCTTAAGTATAATTTTCTACTGTTGTGAATAATGATGTAAGCATCTGTTTTCTTATGCAATTCTTGTGAAACTATCATTTGACCCCCACAGCTTGAAAACCACTTTTCTAAGGGATTAAGGTTTGTAATACCTATTCTTTTTCTGTCTGTGACTTCATATCATTAACTAAACCCATTGGCATACAAGTATGTTACATCCTTACAATATTAAACTGCTCTCTTCAAGTCCTACTAGCTATTGCCCTTATCTCTCAGCTACAAATCAATCCCCAGACAACTTTCTATGATGCTTAGCACTCTGTTCCTACCAGTCCTCAGAAAATGTTGTTATAAACTCATCAATAGTATTTTCATATTTCTCAGTTTTCTGATATATGGCCTCTTTTCATTTTGCCCCAAGAAATCTCAGTCACTCCAGTGGACTCAATTATCATCAGTGAAGTTACTGTTCAACAAATGGTCACCCAGAAAGTATCAGACAGTCCAGAAATAGTTGAAGGGGAGAGAATACTTACTTGAAAACAAATACTGCAAATACCAGATGTTGACTATTGACTAGAGAAACTGAAAAAAATAAGACCAACTAGACTATAGAGAAGAGCATGTTTCAGAGTCAGAGCATGGGCTGGACAGTAGTAGGAACACAGACTTCTAAGGGGGTCTGGAGACCCACTGGGAGGTCATTAGACTATGGATGCACTTGAATTCCTGGCAAGAGGGAAAGGGGCCAGGTGGGTCAGGGTGAGAGGATTAGGTTGCAGGAGGTCCTGCTGGACATGAGCTGGAGATCAGATTGTGGAGAAAGCAGGAGGATTAGAGCCTGGGCATAGGAGGAGGAAGAAGAGGAGGAGGAGGGTAGGAGACTATTGGAGGTCAGAAGGATAATGAAGTTAGAAGGCTAACAGAGAGGACAAAGAGAATATGGGAAAAGCAGAAGACTGGTAAAGATGACTGGGAAGAGAATAGGAGTCCCAATTGGAAAGCAAGATATTATGGGGCAATAAGGGACAGACAAGGGTTCAGCAGTGTCAATCATAAGGACAGAAAGCTGGAGGTGACAGTAGAAATCTAGCAGATTGAAAATGCTGGTTTTAGTTTAGCATATGGAGGACAGAAGGCTAGAGAGGAGAAGGGGTGACTAAAGACTTGGTAGGTGACTGGGAAAAGATTAAAGTGAGGGCTAAAGTTGTAGGAACCTCAGGGGCAAGAGAAGAAATGATAGTAGGCGAGGCAGGAGGCTCAGGACTGATGTGTATGGTGCTGAGGTAAAGCAGAAGTCTACTTATCAGGACTAGGTAGGAAATCTGGCAAGGAGAGCAGAAGTCTGGGGAGGTCCACAAGACCCTGTTGAGGACAGAGGGCTCAGGCCATAGGAAGTTAGGATGCTAAAAGGAGGCTTAGTAGAGTAGGAAGGTGAAATTATGGTAATGAGAAGGGTGTGTGCAAGAGGTTTAGGAGTATCTATGAAAGCACAGGATGTTCATGGGAAGGTATAAGCCAATGTAGAAAATCAGTGTCTATCCAAGGACACAATGCTGCTGACAGAGTAACACACTCAACTGGAAAAGAAATGACTAGGGAGTAAATGTTTTATTGAGACATATTAATATATATATTAATATATATAATATATATTGTATATATGTTGTATATTATATATATTAATATATATAATATATACAATATATATATACTATATATAATATATATATTGTGTGTGTAAACACATTACAAAAGACGCTAAAAATTATAATTAGGTGCTAGAAAATATAATTTAAACAAGTTCAGCCATCACATATTGTAGATATAGAATGTGTTCATTAATACATGCTATCCTATCTCCCAAACTCAGCTGACAACTAACCTGCTTCTACTTATGAATTTTCTTTTACTGAGTATTCCAATGAATAAAATTATAGAATGTTTATGATTCAAGATCTAGTTACTTCTAACTGACAAAGGGGTTTTAAAGGACAGTTATAGTGTACCCTGCATAAACAGTCACTTTTTTCCTCAGTTTTGTTTTTTGTTTATCTTTTCAAAGAAATAACTTTTGGTTCATTTATCTTTTCTACTTTTCCTGCTGCTCATTTTTATTAATTTCTGCTCTTATCTTGATTTTTTCCTTTACTTCAATATTCTTTCCTAATTCCAGGTTTATTTCTATGAAAATTTAGATTATTTTTGAGAACTTCCTTCTTTCTATAGAAAGTCTTCTAAACCTATAAAAATATCCTTCTAAGTAATGCCTTAGCCTCAGGGTAACCATTTTCTTTTTCTTTGAAGTTGAATATATTAACAATAGCAATATACTCCATTTTGTTTGCAAATTAGTATATGATAATGTACATTATTTCATATACTTTTTGATTTGTGAGATTTTAAGTTTTTCATTTTTCTATTAGCTTCAGAATTCTGTTGTAGTTGGTGAGTATATTTTAAATAATTTCTATTATTTTTAATTTAGTAATATTTGTTATAGAGCCTAGCATCGGATGGTATACTCATATGATTTTTTACTCTCAAATCCATTACATATATTTATTCCCTTGTTCTTAGATTAAAAACTGAGTCATTTTATAAACTATAAAAACCTCTGGTGATCTGACTCCAATTATCAGCTATCAGGCATCATATTCCTTTGTTAATTCCATTCTCTGTCTCTAGCAAACAGCATTTATACATTCTCTCTGGATTACAGTTTATGATGGTTTGTATATGCTTGATTTAGGGAGTGGCACTATTAGGAGGTGTGGACCTGTTGGAGAAGATGTGGCCTTGTTGGAGCAAGTGTGTCACTGTGATGGGGGCTTTGAGACCCTCCCCCTAACCACAGGTACGCAGTCTGCTCCTGACTTCATTTGGATCAAGAGGTAAAACTCTCAGTTCCTCCAGCACCATGTCTGCCTGGATGCTTTCACACTTCTTGCCACAATGTTAATGAATGAACCTCTGAATTTGTAACCTGCCCCAATTAAATGTTTACCCTTGGTCATGGTGTCTGTCCACAACAGTAAAACCCTAACCAAGACACCAATTTTGTTAATACTGCTTACCTTACCTCTTATTTCCTTCTTACATTTCAAATGTCAACTCACCTTCTTATCCCTCTTAAGTTAGAGCTCTGTTTGTGAGTCAAGCACCCTATTCATCACACAATGTATCTGTTTATTCCAATCATTAGATTTAAAGCCTAGTCAGGAAGGAAACCTGTCATGCTTGCTGTTACTCTGTACTTTCTTTCATTGATTCTTCATTATGATTTAAACAGGACAACCTTTATTTTGATTTAATATCAGCACATATTTATTTTAATATTTTCACTCATTTAAAACAGATTGTCTTTAATTTGTATCAATTGTATTAATACAATTATTTTTATTATTTTAATTAATAATAAATTATATCAATTTAATTAATTGTGATCATTAATTGTAATTAATTACAAATTAATTGTATTAAATTGTAAGAATGAATTAAACAAAGCATATAGTACTATAGCTGGAGGACTAATAAATTAGTATATGAGCAAAGAGACAGTTAGAAAACTTTGACCAAGTAATACAGAAAATAACAAAACAATTAGAGTTGTGATTCATTAAGTCATATGAATATAAGAGATATTAAAAGGTATAAAATATTAATAAAGACTAAGTATTCAGAAACAAAAACCTGATTACCAGCAAACAGATGTGCTTGCCATCAATCTATCGGATGGAAGGAGAGAGCAAGTTTTCATCAGCTAATGTGTATCTTAGCAAAATCAATATTCTCTCTCTTTTGCTCTCTCTCTTTCTCTCTCCACATACACACAATAAATAAATAAACATAAAGGTTAAATAAAATCAATTTTTAATGAATGAAAATGTAATAAACATGCACTAAATATGCACAAAATAGAATTTATCATGTATAAAACATAATGAAGAATGAATGGAACAAAGTAACAATTGAATATTCTAATTTATAACATTCACAGCATGACACCTTGAAGTAGGTATGAATTAATTAATTGTATGGACCATGTAATTAAACAAGCAATGTTTTATTTAATTGATACAAATAATGTATTAGAAGTATATGCACTATAACAAAATATACTCTCACCCTTACAATATGAATACATAAAACATGTTTAAAAACCAGGATGTTTGAGATTACAATTAATGGTAAAAACTGTTCTCAAAACTATAGTGAAACCATGTTATATGCCTGCAATGTAATAAAATCAATATCAAAATGTACAAAATGGTAGCAAAGAATCCTTGGGACTTTCTATACCAAACCCCACAGAATTTAAAGATATTTTTTGAGTAAAATTTGGAAATTAACAGAAAAGCTATTATCCTTATGTCATATACTGAAACCATATTAACTTAAAAAAAGATATATGTCAGGCTTCTGACCATACTCTTACTAGTAACCATACCCTGGCATAACCCCTAGAAGATCCAGAAGAGACCCTTTTTCATCTAGCTTCTCCAATGAAAGAAAAACTGTTGTCTCGTTCACTAGTTCTTCAAGGTATCTGTAAAGATACCCTAGAAGTTCAATTTAGAGAACGATCTCATTAAAACATATAAAAGGAGAATTTCTGCTATTTTAAAATATTCATTCAAAAAAGATCATAAATATGATTATGGAGTGATAGGATAGAGTAACCAATAGAAAGAGAAAGCAGATTCATAAAAGAGAGATAGATAGGTGATGGTTCAATGAATAAAGCATTTTTACACAAACATGAGAGCTTGAATTCACATCCCTAGAATGTCTACAAAAAGCCAAAGCCAAGCACTGCAGTACCTATTTGGAATCCAAACACTCACAGGTAGAAGACTTGATGACACTTGCTAGATTACCCAAACTGAACAGTTACTGTTTCAATGAGACTGTATCTAAAAAAAATTGAGGTGGAGAGCAGTTGACCAAGATAAGTTATCTCAATCTCTGGCCTCCATATTTATATGCATAGGCACATTCACACATATGTACACACATTTATATTTTACATACCGCAAAAGAATTTGAAAAAATAATAGTTCAAGATTGAGAAGATGACTATTAGGGATTTGCTAGTCAATGTTTTTAATGAAAATACAAAATAACTTCAAATCTATTAAAAGTCTACAGAATTTTGCACACAAGCAAATAATTATACAGTGTTAGTTTTGCCTAAACAAAGCTTAAAAATATGATCAAATGATAAATGAGTAGATTGATATATGGTACTTGACATTTTTGAAATACAAATTGTATGTTAGGAAGTACAATATAAATCAAATAAAATGACATGATTCAGACACAAAGAAAATATTTACAATGCATGTAACTAGCAAGAGCACTTTGAAGGAAGAGAAGAAAAAAATATTTAAAGATAAAACTAAAAGACCCAAATGTGGAACAAGACTATCAAATAATAATTATATTCAAAATCAGAAAAAAATGAAAATTAATACAATAAATAAGACTGATGAATTGACAGTGCCTAACAATACAAAGAGTTGTAAACATGTGGAAATAGTAAATTTTAGTGTAATATTGCCAGAATTATACAGTAATAATCACAAGAAGAGTTACTCTGTTAAGATCTAATAATTTTAGAAATATATAATACCCCATTACAATCTAATAATTTAACTACTATAAAATGTCTAATATATGTTTACAAGATATAAAACAGCATACCATTATTATTAACTGTGTAAAATTAAAATAAAACAAGCCTTCATTAATAGAAAAATGGTTAAATGGATCTCAGTCTGCTCAGTGAGAGAGTAAACAGAAATACAGCAGTTATAGGAACATATATCACATTAATAATGCTAAGTATATAGCAATGTACAAGAATTACAAGTTGTGGAAGACATAAAAAGCTTAATGGCAATCATGTACAGATATAAAGTATGCAAATTATACTATTTGATATTTATGGATTCATTAGTCAAGATGGCCTAGGTTGTAGTATGGTAAAACCAAGGACAACAAAATAATCTCAGAATCTATAAGCAGGAAAAAATTCATTCCCTCCCATGCTGCATAGCAACTTTGAGTTCATAGAAAGTTACTTATTTAAATTATCTTTATTCGAGGGCTCAGGAAGTTTAAATAGCCACTGTCTGTAAAGCTGAAGGTTTCCATGTTTCATGGAAATAGAGCTTTTGACAATACCAGATAAAGAGCTAAAGAAATTTGTCCTAAAGTGGTATGTGCCACTCCCAATATTCATTTATTGACTGGACATAATCATATATTTCCACTCAACCACAAGAAATCCAGAATATTTTTATATAGTCAGAACTCTATGAGCTAAAAATCATTTTGTGAATAAAATTAACTAGTAATGGAAATATAGAGACACTAAGTTCAGAATATTGCCTAGTACCGAGAAAAAATTTAAAACCCTGAATAACTGGTAGAAAAAAGTGAAGTTCTATACTGTTTTATTATAAGTTTATGGAAAACTAAATAAAGCCTAGTAAGATATTGGTATGTTGCAAAGCAATATGATAAGTATATAGCTCTTTGCTTTACTGAAATATATAACTGTATTATGGTAGCACTGCTTAGCAATCTAAATATATAAGAAGAAAACTTAAATTTAAATTAATAGTAACTTATATTTAGGAAGAAAGAATTATAAAATATTAGGAGTGAAAATGACATCACTGAAAAGTTAAAAATACATTCATTTCATAGTTCTATTGTTTCCTTTTGGTTACTTCTCAGAAATAGAAAATAAGTCTCCATTGCTGAAAACATTATGCACTTCAGACACAGGGCTCAGAGGCTTCCATTTTGGAACTGGTTTGAGTGCTTCCTCCCTGAGGACTAGCCTTCATTATACCAGCAAGCACTGTGCAAGCTTCCAAAGTAAGAATGCAACCAACAATCCTATGCAGATATGCCATGATAACTCTAAGGGTTCCTTTGTAGCACAGATACCTTGGTCATAACCAACAACTCTTTAATTAGATGTAAGATCTATTCACCTAGAAGGAAATCATATCTGGTACTTGAAACTTAGACAACTACCCAGAACAAATGAAGTCATGGATCTTGGAGAAGAACCTACAACCACTTTACTAAAACAGCACAATTCTTAATGACACTTGAAATATTCGTTCTTATACCCACATATAAGTGTATTCTATAGCACTTATCAAGGAAACTCAGTTTTGTAAAAGACAGAAACCAGTGGAAAGGATATAACCAATTAAATGCAAAGTTCTGGATTTTAATCCCAGTGGACACATCTGCAAATATGTCCTATAATTTCCAATCAGGAAACACTGTAAAGATGGAGTAGAAAGACTGTAAAAGACAAAGGATCAGAGGACTTGCTGTGAGACTGTGGCTCCTAGCAATGTTAGAAGCTACACTTGTAAAGCGTTATCAATATGACTACCTAAGCAGAATCTGAACAAGGTCAACAATAGACATGCCAGAGCAAGCAAGGGAAATCCCATGAGGCTTCAACCATACACAGAGAGCTACAGGTAATAAAGGAATAATAAGAGTGAGAAAAATACTCTTACCCAGGAATGAGTTCACCAATTTTTTTTATCCAATAGAAATGATCAGTGCTGAAAATGTAAATATGAATAATAGTATACATACCAAGCATCTTAAATTTAAGAATATATATGTATATACATATATGTATTTAACAATAATTAATGAAAAAGGGGGCATACATTTGAAAAGAGAGCAAGGAAGGGTATATAGGAGGATTTGAAGAGAAGAAAGAAATGATGTAATTATAATTTCAAAAATGAAAGATAAAAAATTATATGGCAACAACAGGCAATTTTGTACAAAAATATCAAATTTTCTAAATCATTTCAAGAGCCAGAATATCAAATTTTCTAAATTATTTGAAGAGCCAGAAAGTCAAAATCAACTAGTGATCTTGATATAAATTTATAAAGATATCAATGGGCTGTATTTCTTTTGTCGTCATGTTATCAGGAGTAGATGGTTCCACAGAAAAAATTTCTATAATTTGAAAACTGGATAACATGAGTGTCATTTAATCACTCTCTTTACAAGACACATGCTTTATTTGGATATTTTGCTCTTCTCTCTATATTCTGCCTTCCTGCCTCCATCTCTCCCTCCCTCTTCTCTCAATAACTCTCAAAAGTAGATTGCTTTGACTCTATACTTGATCAATAATGATTGTACATATTGTACTATTTATAAACACAGAATGATAAAACCTTTACATATATTTCATTAATGTAGCATAGTATTAATGCCTACACTGAACTTAGCAAAGACAGCAAAATATGAAAAAAACTTGTAAAAATACATTAATTTTTATAAAAACCCTAAAGAAATATTTGTGAATACAATCTAATAGAGAATCAATAATATATGACATGATTAAAATGCATTCTAGGAAGTCAGTAGTTCAATAACAGTAAATTCATGAAGCATAACATAAGTACAATTCATTATATTATGTATGGTTACTAGTAGATGCCAACTAAAAAGTAAATTTATAAAATTCACCTTAATTAAAACATGGGTTCTTTCTTAATAAGTAGATGACTCAAATTTAAAACCTTATGATTATAAAACAAAGGAGGACCTTTGAGGACAAAGATGGACCATAGGAAAAGGAATCAGGAGTAGGGAAGAAAGATCATCAAAAAAGATCTATTTATAACAGCCAGCAATTAGAAACATGTTAGAAGTCCATAAACTGATGAATGGATAATGAAAACATGGTTCATTTGTACAATGGAACATTATTCAGATGTTAAAAATGTAATTTGTAAGTAAATGAATGGAGGTAGGAAAAATTCATCCTAAATAAGGTAAGATAAATATATTGTTCATTTATATGTGGGTGTTAGCTTTTAAGACTTTGATAGACCTACTATGATACATATAATTACAGATATTAGGTATGAAGTAAAGTACTAGGGGAAAGGGAGCATCTCCCAAGGAAGAGAAAGCAAAATATATAATTATGGAGAGACTGGGAGAAGACTGGAATGGGAATATTAAATGGGGAGAGGCATAGAAGTCGCAGGTAAGGAGGAATATGGGTCATGGCAATTAACACTGAAGTCCATTAAAGGAGTCAAATGGATATGTATTATAGAAGTATCTTAAAATATACACATCTATGAAAGAATGGAGGCACCAGATAACTAGGAAGACAAAACTACAACTACATGTCTTTCACCATCAAATGAAACCTCCAGTTCCTTGGATATGTTATATCTAACTGAGTTTTTGGCAAAAAGAGCCCCATGGAAATCATCAAATAACCCAGGCTATTGGCAAGCATGTTGCTCTATACAAACTTATAATATTATAAAGACAACATTTATATAGTTCATTGTAAAAGCCAAAGTCAAGATAGTGCCTAATTAAAGCCTTCACCCCTATTGGCTAGTGTTCATGGTACTAGAAGATACTTTGAACACTATCAAAAGAGAAAGGTAACCATCAACCCAGTTAGAAACAATGTGATCAAAAGAGGTGACCTGATGGCATGATATGCTGATCCAATAGTGGCAGAAACAAAAATAGTAATTAAAAACACTTTGACTTGGTTTAAGGAGTACTCCATGTGATGGAACCTATGCTTGACATTGCTCAGGAGGCCAAGAACCCAAGACTATATAGGTCATGATAAAGAAATGAGTGTTCTAAGATCTCTTACTCTGAACACTATCAAGTTATTGATCTCTGTATTAGAAGCTTATCTACTACAAAAAAAAAGCTTTTCTGATGATGGCTAAAAAACTGCTCTACAGGTTTACTGGAATTTCATTATAAGTCACTTTGTCGCTATGTTCCTTTAGTAGAACAATAATATTTGGTTTTCTAAATACTTTAGTAGGAAGGATGTCTTTATCAAATCCTTCACGTACCCTAGAGTTCATATAGCTATCAAAAGAGGAGGCAGAAAGATTGTAGGAGCCAGAGGAGATGGATTACACTAAGTCAACAGTGTCTTCCAGACACAAGAGTACTGATATGCATATGAACACATAGAGACTGGCAGAATTCACAGAACATACATAGGTTCAAGCCAGCTGGAGTGTCAGGACTGATTGGGGGAAGTCAACACATTCTCACAACTGTAACTTAAAATGTATTGCCAATTGACATCTGTTTCCAAAGGGGAAAAATGTTTTCTTCAAAAGAGTCTTAATAGGTATATTAACCATACTTCAGGATAGGCCCATGGCCAGGAAAAGGTGCCAAAACAAAACAAACTCAGTGGTCTCTTTGTAGATTGTTTTGTCTCAGATTGCGTTGTTTGGATTTTTTTTTTTTATCTTACTGGTCTTTTGCCTATATATTATAGTTTTTAAAATTGTGTTTTATGGGTGTGTATGTGTATCTCTTATGTAATCATTTTATAAAATTCTGCTTTGTTTTCACTTCTGTTCACCAGCTTGTTTTCTAAAGAAGAAAAAAAATATGTGGATTTATCTGGGTTGGGAGGATATGGGATGAAGAAGGGTAAACCATAATCAGAGTATACATATAAATTTTCAATGAAAAACAATAAAATAAAAAACACAAGCAACATTTATGTTTATCTAAAACTAAGACCAACAGGAGGAGAGAAGAAGAAGAAATGTCAAGGGCAGGGAAAGATTAACAAACTCAGCACTGCTTAAAAATGCCATCATGAATCCCATTACATTGCATGTGACATTTAAAAACAATAAAAAATAATTTAAAAATTATAAATAATATATTAACAATTAAAATATTAATATTAATTTTATGAAGAAAATTGTATGCCATTTTCCTCATTGTTGTAGTTATTTAGACAAAATAATAAGTGAAATTTTTATGTATTTAATATTCATGTTATTACAAAATTAATATATAATGATGAAAAACTTTTTATATCAAGAAAGTACAAAATGCAATGAAAAAAGTCCATTTATGTAAGTAGGTAAAAATATGAAGAAAATTTCAAGGACTATATTTAATAAGCAATAAAGAGTCTTCTAAATGAGGTAACTTACTATATAAAACTTTATTGAGAGCGATTAGCCACAAATGACCCGAATAAAAGTAGAGCTCGTAGAAATGTAATAATGGGAATATATCTCTTTTCTTTTCTCTTTTAAAAAGAATCTTAAAATGAACTGTTATTGTTTATATTTGTATTTTGAATGAAAAATTTCCCAAATAGCCTTGGATATATAAGGACTTTCTTTCCAGTTTGTTGTGCTGTTTGGTGAAGTTTAGATGATAATATTTTTGCTGGTGCAAGTGTGTCACTGGGGATGGAGCTTAAGATTGAAAGCCTCCTGTGTCTTCCATTTGACTATCCCGATTTGCATTTGAAAATGTGAGCTTTAAGTTTTCTGCTCCTGCCTTTATGCCTTCTGTTTGCTGCCATCATCTCTCTGGAACCATAAGCCCAAATAAAGTCTTTGTCCTGTAGGTTTTCAAGGTCATTGTGTTTGATCACAGTTATAGAAATTTAAATAGTAAGTCCTTCAAATTCTGGACAATTTTTCTTACAAAGCAAAGAATATAGGAATATGATATTTTTATATAAAATGTAACAAGAACAAATTATTTCATCTTTTTACAGACAGCTAATAGAGCAAACCTGCTTTTATCCACCCTCCACCCTTGTCACCTTGCCCCTCAACTGAGAAGCTGTAGTGTCTCACACTGTGTCACAGTATAGCATTTGGCCATGCTGCTTTGCTTATGAAGATCCACTGTAGTGAGTCATTGTTCTGGTTTGAAGACTACTGCTCGGCTACTACATCAATCCTGGAACCTCACTGGGATTCCACTTCAATATCATGTTGTTGTCCTGTGTCATGGAGATAATGCAGCTTTGGACCAGTCCCTTCAATGCTCTAGTAATTCTTCAATGTGTTAGAAGTTGGGGTTGTTATCATTCCTTCTAGGATCCACCCCACAATTACTTGGCAACAGTCAGGTATGCCTGACTCACTATAAAAGGGTTGCTTGTCCCCTCCTCTTACTCTCTTACCCTTTTACATTCTTATCCTTTCTGTCCTCTTTTTCTCTCTCCCCTCCCCACCCATCTCTCTCCAAGTGACACTAGGGAGCCTCACCCTCTCTTCTCTCTTCTCTCTTCTCTCTTCTCTCTTCTCTCTTCTCTCTTCTCTCTTCTCTCTTCTCTCTTCTCTCCTCTCTCTCTCTCTCTCTCTCTCTCTCTCTCTCTCTCTCTCTCTCTCTCTCTCCTCCTCAACTCCCCTTCTCATGCCCTAAATATAGTCTATTGCATAC
This sequence comes from Arvicanthis niloticus, assembly GCF_011762505.2. NCBI lineage: Eukaryota > Metazoa > Chordata > Mammalia > Rodentia > Muridae > Arvicanthis > Arvicanthis niloticus. Next base: position 118,805,620 of record NC_047679.1, on the reverse strand, counting down.
TATATCTGTCAAAAGGTGATACCACAGCATGGGCCCACACAGGCACCCTGTTCCACATCACCATACTACACCTCTACCAAACATAGCCTGCCTCTTTCTTTTTTATAAAACACAACAATTGGTGTTGTGACTTGGATTTAGAAACTCTGCCACATGGAGTTTGCAATCATTGGATCACTCCTATCTACCTATCTACCTAAATACCAGCTAACTGGTAAGTTCCTTCCCTACACTGGTCAGCAAAAACATCCCCTGGTCCTAAGGGAGGGCTATTGAGCTTGCAGCCACCTTGTTGTGTCCTTGAGGATGGAGGCATTCATAGTCTTGCCTTCTCACTGAACCTTTGTTCTCTAACCCTGGGTGACCCCCTCCCTCTTGTTCTCCAGGAAGCGGTTGTCTTTTGCTGCTGAAAAAAATTCTAAGCTTAAAAAAAAATTCTAAGCTTAAGTAAACCTTTCTCCCTCAGCCTCTGAGCCCCAAAGCTTGGTCTCTGGTCCCACAGCTCACATGGTGACCTGGTGAATGGGCCTGGTTGTTGTTTCTAGCTACTGCATTTGTTCTTGGGACACTGGAATGGACAAGTCACTAGCTTCTTTCCTATTGTTACCGAAAGGGGATGTTTTCAAGGCCATGCCTCCCAGTCTAATTCACAGGCTAAATGTGGCCCCATTATTCACAAACCAATAACTCTACATGGCCTCTTAAAGATGCTTTTACAACTTACCAGAGCTCCATTGGCTTTTTTCCTCCTCCTCCCTCTCCTGTTCTCTCCCTGCTTTGTTTCTTTGCTCTCACTCCTGGTTCCCTACCCCATTGATTCTGCATTCTGCCCCACCCCTTGCTGTTTCCCTTCCTGCCTGGTACTCTGCTCTGTGGAGCTGCTGCAAGTGCTTCTCCATTCCCAAGGCCACCACTGTCTTCATCTCAGCCCACTCAGTCCTGCTGCTGGTGCTGCTGGTGGCAAGGCACTGCACCACCCTGAGAGCCCTGAGATTACTTGCTCTCCCACCTGATCAGAGTGCTAGGAGGCAGAGAGAAGTCTGCTTCAGGCACTGCTCTCAATCCTGTCTCCTTTGCCTGCTACCAAGACCCTCACACTGTGCTGTTTAGATTTGTCTGTTTGTCCTTGCCGTGTGTCTGTTGTTCCATTCTAAGATGCACAGCAATACTTCTACAGCTCCATTCCAAAGTATAACACGTGACTGACTTTCCTCCAGGTGAGCTGTAGCTTCAGCACCATCTTAATTATCTTAATTAAGGACAGTCCCAGAACCATCCACCATGTTTCTTATGGTCAGTACTGTTTGTTGCCTTTAGGAGTACAGCCTGTCAGACACTTTCCAATTAAGATAAAGTTTTCATTCTATCAAGCCTTTGTAAATAATGATTTCTAAATAGTATAAAGTTAAAGATCACTGCATTAAATTCATTTTAGCCTTGTTTTTGCTGCTGTCATTAAGTCACTGTGTGCTCTCGTTATTTGCTAGATACATTCTAAACAAATAATTAAACAAACACAGATTATTTAAACTCAGATATGCTTAATACATATTGACTCTCAATTTTGTCAGAAATCTGCTAAATGTAACCTTAAATGTTTAAACTTATGACAGAGACTCCCAAATCCTGACAGTTTGCCCCCAAGGTGTCAGAAAAAGATATGGGCAAAGTGACAAGATTCCACCTGGAAAACCACTGATAAACACTGTTTCATTGTCTTGCCCAATGCCAGGGTTTGGCTTACACTGTGGACAAACAGAGGATACCCAAAGAGTTAAATGTTTCATATTACCTAAGTTAAGGTGGGTCATTTCTCTAAAGTACCTACTTCATAGTAGAAAGATTTTTGTCTTCTGCGAATGATGGCCAGACTCACAGCCCAGGTTGCAATGGAAACTACAGGGACCAGGGAAAACTGTTTAAGTAATGGACTATAGACCAACCTCTGTCTTTTTAATTAATTAATGACATCTAGATTACAATTTATTCTTCCCAGATTTCTAAATACTTTGACAGCTAAGCTAACTGTAGCTTGATAGCTAGAAAACAGACCTAGCTCCTTACTCCAAGGTAACCCACCACTATATTAGCTCATTAGTCAATTTATTAACTAGTTAAAACTACCAGATCTCTTATCAAAAAGACAGTCAGGTTTGCCTTGCTCACAGACTTCACAATAAAGGATACACAAGTTCAGAAGTAAGCTTTAACAGATGTAACATCTGTTACTTCCTTATCTAAATTAAGTTTCCAGTAACTAAATGCTTCATATTTCCTGTCCTTGCTATGCTATTGATTCTAACAATCAATAGAGTTCTTATTAATTAGCCTATTCCTAATAAACCATTCCACTATGTGATACACATTTATAATCACAAGTTCAGTTTTATTTGATTGCATTTTAACTATAAACATAAAGTGTTTCTTATGCTAAGTCTATAATACAGCTATTATAGTTACAAATATGTTTCCATTGGTTATCTTTTAACTATAGACTTAAGGTATTTCTTATGTTAAACTTACAATCAACTATCATATTCACAAGGTCGTCAAATTTTCAAGTTTCCTTTGTCTTTTAAATGTAACATTCAGTCTCCTAGACAGAAAGAAAAGCTCTTTTTTTTCTCCCTCTGTTCGACAAAAGGTTTATGTCTTCCCTATGCTCATCTTAAAAAGACTATTCGTGTTGTTAACAAATTTATTTTGTAAACTTATAAGCCTCAGGAAACTCACTCAGATCTACCTCACACAGACCAAATAAACTCCATCCAGATAAGTACACCTGCCAATCAATAGCCTAAGTTCCCACTTGCAGTTCCCACTTGTGCCCTGGTATTGGGACTCCCCTTACCCCCAGCCACCAAAAACTAAGGGTTTCAAATATACATTCAAATGTACACCTAAGAATTTTTTTCTCCCAAATGTGCTTAACTTTATTCTGTACCACTAATATGTATATGTGTGTGTTTGCGTATCTAGTCAAGTCTGGGCATTTACTACATCCAGAACAGCTCCACAGAAGCAACACACAGACACTTCAATCTCCTCTCACAGAGGGACACTTCTACTGAACCTGCTCCTTCTTACCCAGAGATGGTTCCACAGATGCTGGGCAGCAAGGACCAACATACTCATACTCATACTCATGCCCATTGTTTTTAGGTTTCCCAGAGACATGTCACCCCAAAGTAAGGAGGAAGTAGCTAAAGATCAGGACAGACCTATTCCTACTTCACCATCACTTCTGTCTAGTTTTTCCTTTTTTAATTAAACCAAAATGGAAGAATGTTAGCAATTTTTCTAGTCTCTGCTCCAGTTACCTGGCAACACCCAGGTGTATCTGACTAGAAAAGGGGCTGTTTGCCCCCTCCTCATTCTCTTACTCTTTTACCTTCTTACTCTCTTATCCTCTATGTCCACTCTTTCCCCTCCCCCTCTCTCTCCACATGTTTCTGACAGGCCTCTTCTCTCTCTCTCTCTCTCTCTCTCTCTCTCTCTCTCTCTCTCTCCCTCTGTGGCGGGGGGGGGCTGCCCTTCAGGGGTCTCTTTCTTGTTGGTTCTTCTTGAGGCAGCAGAGGGAGAAAAATGTCAGTGGAGGGTAAGACTTTGTCTTATGAGATATTTACTGTTGTTGTATAATAAAAAGTTTACTTATCTATGTCTAAGTTACTATGCTACTGTAGCTGACCTACGTTCTGTGATCCTCTGAGGCAGGAAACTGCAGTCTCTGGCAGTTAGCACCTCATCCACAGCAGGAGATAAAGTAAAGGATTAATTTCTAGAGCCTTTCCCCTTTTGTCCAGATGCCTCTTGCTTGTTGGGCTAGAGGGAACTTTGGAGCAATGAACTTCTATTGAACCAGGAGAAGAGAATAACACTCTCAGAAGGAAAAATTTTACATTGAGCAAATATGCATATAAATTCATATACAGATTCACACATACATATTTATACACTTCCATTCAAACTGGTTGGATCATACATTATATCAATTACATACTTACACACACACACACACACACACACACACACACACATCCATACATTCTCACAATTACATACTTACAGACACATCCATACTTACATAATGTATATGGAACAAAAGACCAAGCACTAGTTCAGAAAGAACTCACTCATTCAGGAGGAAAAATGAGCTCCAATCTTTATTGCATAGAGAAAAAAAAAAGCTTCTACCCTTCTAATGCTAAATGAATTAAAACCACGATTGTAAGAAAGAAGCTTTGTTCCTTTTAATAAGACTAAAAACCTGCTTTGTTATTAAGAAACGACCTGTTCTGTCCCATGGCAAGGAGAAGCCTGCCTGCTCCTTCTGCTCTCTGCAGCTTTTACTTTTTTCCTTTTTCCATCTTCATTCTGCATATTGCTCTGTTAGTTTTCTCTGTTACCTATAGTTTCTAAGTTATTCCACTCTGTATTATCCTTCTCATCTTGCTCTGTCCTCCTGCTCTAAAGTCACAACCATGTTCTTACTCTCAATGCCCTTTCTTCCAGTTATGCCTATACTTCTAAGTTCTTCTTAAGTTCAGTTCTGCCTAAAAAGTGTTCTGTCTAAAAACTTCTCCTCAGCTCAGTTCCTTCTTACAACTAGTTCTTCTCAGCTCAGTTCTTCTCAGCTCAGTTCTGACTCTTCTCTTTGTCCTCAGCACTTAAACATATTTCAGAACAAATAATCAAATGTTACAAAGTTCATCACAAGTTTACACGCGAAATAAAATCATAAATTGAAATAAAAGTTTACAACAGAGAATGTTTACATGCATATTCATTAGGAGTAATTATCTGGCTAAACATCCATAACCTGTCACAGCTCCACAGGTTCATTATAAGTTGAAAACCATAACTAAGTTTTTAGTGACATTTTGTATAGATAAACTCAGTCAATATTTTATCTCCTGTCCTATCACCTATAATAAATCATTAGTTCCATTTTTATAATCTTTGGTTAATTGTTGTACAACCTCTTGGAATGTACTCTGAGTAGGAGGAAGTCTGGTTACTATTGAAGAGCAATTAACTGGTGACACATAGGAACTTAGAGAGTTCTCACTGCAGTTTTGACTATCAGAAAAGGACCTAATAGCAATCCCACTATTAAAGAGCTTAATAATCACTGATATAATTTTAGGAATTATTATAGGATCATCATTAAGACTTAAGAAGTCATCTATTTGTCTATATAGCATCACTACAAGACAGTATGTTGTCATAGATCTGCAGAGATCTGCTACAAATGGGTAGACTATTACCTGGTGATTGCTATATATGTTTAATAATAACAGGAAACATGTATTAATAGCAGGAATCTTTCCTAAAATGAATTCTCTTATGGCCTTGATGAATAAAAGAGAACCCGTTCCATATTATATAATAATCTGAAGCACACCATCTCAGGAAGATCACCTGCTAGTATTCAGCTTGTCCTATTATGGCTCCTGACATCTCTCTGCCTTTCTCTATCTCTACTCCCTTCACAACTCCCCTTCTCATGCCCTAAATAAACTCTATTTCATACTATACCTATTGTATGGCTGGTACCTCAAGACGATGCCTCAGCATGGGCCCACAGAGGCATCCCTTTCCACATTACCATACTGCACTTCTACCAAACATACTCTGGCTCTTTCTTTTGTATAAAACACAACAAGGGTGAGCCAACTCAAATTCCTGATTTTAGGCCTGCGAGGTAGCTGAGTTAGTCATCCCTCCAGTCCTTAAACTCCCACAGCACAAGAGGGAGCTCTCCAGAACTGCGTCAGCTAGCTCATCCAATGCTGCAATAAGCAAGGGCAGAATCAGCTCTCCAACCCTAATGGTCTTACAGCTATGTCTCCCACTCCCACAGCAGTAGAACCAGCTCTATTATGTTGTCCAGGCAAGAAGCAATGCCTGCTTTCCTAAGCACTCTAGAGTGTGAGGGGCTGGGCCAGCTCCCTTGCTTTGAAAACCACCAGGGCCAACTCTTCTGCCTGCTGCAGGTAGAGAGGAATGAAGTGGGGGACTTGTTTTTAAAACCTTAGGATTCAGTAGATAAAGAGGTGGTTTTGTTTGCTTGTTTGGTTGGTTGTTTTGTTTTGGAGGGTTTTGGTGTTGCCTACTGTTTTAAACACCTCTTATATTTCTTTGATATAAATTGATCATCTATTGGATCAGATATCTCTCCTTTACATTACAATCCTCTTTTTGAGAAGACATTTCTTGAGTGCTTCATCCACAAATTGTTAAAATGACAACAACATCAAATTGTACAAGACACTTAAAATTAAATTGAAAGCTACTAATAGGTCACCAATGACCATAAACAATCAAAGGTTTTATCTTTTCTTAAACATCCATGCAACCTTTTATAAATCAAAGAATATTAGATATAAAATTCTTATATCTGATGAGAAGATAATAAATTAAAATCAGAAGCCAATAATTAGGGAAATTAAAGAGCTTATACAATTACTTGGAGAATTGAATATGACCTAAGGAAATCAGAGAAGAAAATTGAAAATCTCTTTGGAATAAATTTGAAAAATAGTAAGTGAATGTGAAAAAGCCAGGAGATAGAGAAAAACAAGTTTAAATAAAAAAAAATAGAAGGGGAGTAGAGAAAGATATTATGGGTGGAAAGTAAAATGAAAAATCATAAATAATAAAGAAATAAAAGATTAGATAAGTATATGAAGGGTAATAAAAATATTATTTTTGAAACAGCAAAATAATATTAAAAGTATAGCAAAGAAAAACATTGAAAAACACAAAAGACATAAAACAAAAAGATTAAAAATAAAACCAAAAAAATGTTTACTGAATTATGACTAAGGGTGTAAATCAAATTAAATTTGTTCCTTAGTCTCTTTATCATCAAACAGAATAAGGAGAAAAACATACTAGTAAAAGTAATAAAATGTAAAAATATTGCTAAGTTAGTAAGGCTCTCTGGAAGTATCTCTGAATTGTGTCGTGACACTGAAAACCAGAGGCAGCAATAAAATCGACATAGGTGGAAAATCTGTGTTTGTAATTTCATGATCTAATACTGGATGTGAGCATTGAATATGATTCAAAAGCTTCAGAATTTTCAGACTCAATAGCAGTGACTGGGTAGTAAGATGATGACAGGCTCAGTGCTATCAAACTTCAGTATTAGTCTCAGTGGAGACTTGCTTCCAACAACAAAGAATGTGGTTCCTTTCCCTAATCACACTACTTCTGGACAGAGTCTACTGTGTCATTTTATAGGCTTGCTAGTGTCTGTTCTCACAGATGCCTCCCTGGGCTATCTCTCAGCCTCAGATTGTATCAGATTAAATGGAGTCTTGTTAGCTGTTTGTAGCTGCTACTCCTGGTAGGTCAGTTTCCAAGGGTAAGTCATCTCTCAAGATTGCATTCTGCCTGTTTTCTCTAAGTTACAGAGTGTGATATAACTGAATTTCTCTCCACTTCTGGCCAACCTGTAGACTATTATTCTCTCATAAAATCTTGAACCTGCTTGTGAATCTTATAAAGGCTATAGGCTGGGCTAGAAGGCAGGATGAGTACAATGTCCTTATCCTCATAACTGCCTGGCTTATGTCTTGAGGAGTCTTTGATGGGAAGCCAAGAATCTGGAGCTGCTCTATGTGGTTTTTGTTTTCATGACTCATCATCATTTTTCTACACAGTTTCCAGATATACTAAAGAGGCTTTATTTTTCTTTAGAATATAGTTTTGTTTGATTTTGTTTCATATTCTGATTCTTCTATTTTATCAGGCCACACAGAGGCAGTTCACATTTCCAACTGAATCATGTAACTATTTTACATTAGTTTATATGAGGTTAATACATTATTTTGAGATACAAAAATAAATAATTATTAGAATAAATTTTCCTTGTAGAGGATCATCCATTATTTATGCTGGTGACTAGAGTTTGATAGTATTTTGTTAAGAACTTGTTGTTTGTATTTGAGGAATTAGTTGGTGGCGTATACACACTATCATGACTTCAATGTTCTAAATTTCTTCAAATTCTCCCAAATTGTCTATTCTGAGCCTATTCTCATGTGTTTTTACAATACCTAGTTATAATCCTAGGTAATCTTTGGGTGTTTTCTCCACATTTGTTTAATAGTCTTTTAAACAAAAAAAAATGATAAATGAGTGAATAAATGCATGAAATTGTAGAAGGCAACATGTACTGAATCCACAAAAGGAAGTCAGAGCTCTACCTGGTTCTTTGCCTCCATGGCTTTAAATCAAAATACTACTAATGATCCAGCAAATCCATGGATATGAAGAGTGTGGTGTTATTTTCCATGCTTACTCCTCACACCTAAACATTTTCTCAATATGGATATATTTTCAAAAGTGTGATCAATGGAGATCCGTCTTTCAAGCTACATTATTTCTGTTACTATAGCAAAAAGCTGCACATTTTTTTTTAATATATGCTGAAGATGTCTATACCATCTGTAAATGTTCCAGATGATATCTGGCTCATTGCAATGACTGGTTATTCTGGTTTGAGGCCTCTAGATTCAGTTACACTATCACTACTGGAACTTCACCTGGACTCCTCTCATATATCTTGTTGTTGCCCCGTTTCATGGAGATCCTGTAGTTTTGAATACTTAAGACTCTTCATGCACTCAAGCAGTTCATCAATGAGGAAGATATTGGAGTGGACCAATTCAAAGCCCTGGATCTTGGCCTGAGTTATGCCTGAGCTTGTCAGCCTGCAGACTCTCCTGCACTCTTGTCCTCAGGGTTTCTCACCAGCAGTCCTCACAACCAAAAAATTTATTATATATCATACATGAAGGTAGTTAGTTTCAAAATTAGCATAAAATTAATATTTTTTCACAAAGAAAAAGAAATTCAAATTATTTTTAATATGATCCTTTGCATTTGTACATGAATCTTACTTTCGAATAGTTCCAAAGTTTCTTTGAGCAGAAAACATTAAACAGTTGTTAACAAATATTAGATAAAAGCAATAATCATAGAGACTTGACACAACAGATATGAAAAACTATTTTAATTCTTTTATCCTTGTAATTATGTCATGGATTTTTACAGACAGAACAATTGAACTAATTAGAGAGTTTAGACATGCATCTAATTAAATACTGCCATTAAGTTTATAATGAAAGCATCATTTTCAATCTTTGATAAAAGAGGACTAATCAATAAATCATGTGGGAGGGTGGCTATCTTCTTAGAATTATAATGGTTTTATAATATGAAGCTCAACTAATATAAATTGCATTCAGACTGCATTTCACATTTTGTTCTAAATTCTTTGAACCAATTATTTCATTTTAAACACAAATCTGTGAGCAAAAAGTACAATTCTTCATTTTCACAGATGAAGAAACAAGATCCAAAAGGTTAAATGATTTTTCTCAAGGTCGTTTGGCAATTAAGTAGTGGAGCCTGACCTCAGTACAAGTCTTTTTTACAAAAAAGGCCTAGTATTCACAGCTAAGCTTGATTACTACACTGCAATGACCTCAAATAAATTCCACATAGACTACATATTAAATGCTAAAATTTAAACTGCAGTCAAAGAACATGTATGTAAGTGATTTATTATCTTAATGTGGATCATACTTTCTTAAGCTTCAGAAGCATATCGAAAACTAAAAATCAATAAATATGCCGATGCAAACGTGAACCTTCTTTTTTTTGCTAAAAATAACACAACTGAAATTAAGAAATAATTGGGAAGGAAAGATTTGCAATATATTTAAATATAAGTTTTTTTAAATATTCAAAGAGTGTTTTTTAATAAAACCTAAAACCATGAAAAACACTATTTTAAAAATTGGGTTGGTGAATAATGTAAAAGATCAGTTGATAAATAACAATTTAAAATCATTCTGAAAATGAAATATTGTTTCCCTTTACTTGTTATTAAACGTGTAGATGAAAATGTTTAACTTTTCCCATGATATTAATAATGAAAGGAAATATTAACAGAAATAAAGAGCAAGAGGACTCCCAACTGATGTTAGAATATTTGTGTATGAATGAGAATACTAATTATACTAGAATTTTTAGCAGAGCAATTAGCATTGTGCTTCGATTTTAAAAAAATCATTAACATATTCAATGAATATTTCCTGATGTGATGGCAAGATGGTTTTATGCACAAATATTGTCGCTGTGGAATCATTGTCAATAGTAAGCATTTGTATAAAGAACAAGCAAAACAACAAAATTATACAAAAAAGTATTGACTCCATTCAGATCTGCAAAGTTATGAAAGAAAATGTGCAAAATTTATGCAAATAGGGATGTGAAATGGCATAAAAAGTAGTTTACATTATATTATATTATTTTATTGGTGAATAAAAACAAGAAACATGATACCATGACAATGTGTGTGTGTTTGTAAATGTGTTGAATGACAGAGAAGAAATATTGATAATTATGGCTAGATGACCCTTTGTATGTTCTTGGAGAGAAGTGTAGTTTGTAAATTATAAAAACAAAACATAACAGCATTCCTATACGGAATTTTCTAGATGCCAATAGGACTTCCTTTATTCCCATTTCACCCCAGGTTGTGACAGTGTAAAATATCTTCAAAATTTGCCAAATGCACCAGAGGTAGAAAAATACTGTTATTAAAAAACGGTGGGATTTATTCAAAGGTCCATATTGAGTATAAGATTACACATGAATGAATACACACATGTGCACAGCTAAGTATATATTTATGCATGTATAATATTTTATATGTCAAATTTGCATATCCAATTTATGAAATAATCAAAGTACATGATGTCAAAATACATCTGGGAGTACAGGACTGTACAGAGAGATGCTGTCTCAGATAAACAGAATACAAGAGATGTAAGATAAAATTTGATGTTAAAGCCTGACATGGTGTCCTCATCTGTAGTTTAAGCTCTCAGTATGCAAACACAAGAAGATTGCTATAAATGTGATGCTAACTCTGGCTGTGGGGCTATATAGCAAGTATCATACAAGCCAAAACATAGCTACAGAGCAAGACAGTCTCCAAAGAAAAACATGAAGTTAACATTGAACTTCATATAATATATACAGATTCACAAAAGAAAGAATGACAAGAATAAAAAGCATGAAGACATCACAAGAAAGTAGCACTGATAAAAAGGTAAACAAATACAAAATTACAACTATTGGGAGTGAAGAACTGATAAAATATAGCTAAACCAAATTAGACATATTTCACCAATATGGATAAATATTCAAATTTATGATATCACACATTTTTCTTTCTTTAAGGCAAAATGTCCTTAAACTCATGCTGGGATCATTTCTGCATAATTCTGCCCTGATGGACTGAATCAGAGCATTTTATAAACTCCCTGGTGAATTCACCATCTGCCTATGCCTCTGAATCCTTTCTAAGAGGGAAATCACTGAGCTAGTGACATTGAACGCATAACTGAATAAAAAGCAACAAAGGAAATAACATAGAATATATACACCTTAATAGTTCATGATTTAGAAGCCTATAGTACAAACTTGCCTTAGAATAAAGTGTCATTGTGCTCTTAGTTCGTTATTTCCTCTAATTTTCAAATACATTTATTTTTATGGAAAACTTTGGTAATATATTGGTGTGAGATTCATCTTGCATAATTCCAGATACCACTAGCATTAAATAGCCAAAAAGGAAAAAGAGAAAGACAGAAGAATCATAGAGTGTGTTTTCATTGATGGACCTGGGAAGACTTAATTTAGGGAGAACTTAGAGTAGAAATATTCAAAGTTAAACTTTACTATGTTGTTACAAAATTAGGGTCATTTAGTCCCTGTATCTTAGAATATGAAAAAGATTAGTCATGTACTAGGCAATGGTACAATATATGTACTTTTTTGACACAAATTTTAAGAAAATTATTGAGTATAATCAAATATCCCTCTCAGGACATTTATCTCTTATGTATAGATGTCCACTTTTATTAACTTATACATCCTGTTCTTTGTGAAATATTCCCTTATATCTTAAATCTCATTGAACATTCCTACATTTCAAGAAAAATATATTTTCTAATTTAAACTGCACTTCAAAGATCTCCCATGCTCCTGAATTGGCAGGATTAATATAGTAAAAATGACCATCTTGCTAAAAGTAATCTACAGATTCAATGCAATTCCCATCAAAATTCCAACTCCTCAATTCTTTATAGAGTTAGAAAGAGCAATTCTCAAATTCATTGGGAAGAACAACAACAAAAAAAAAAAAAAAAAAAACACGGGATAGTGAAAACTATTCTCAACAATAAAAGAACTTCTAGGGGAATCACCATCCCTGACCTCAAACTGTACTGTAGATCAATAGTGATAAAAATGCATGGCATTGGTACAGAGGCAGGCAGGTCGATCAATGGAATAGAGTTGAAGACCCAGAAATGAATCCACATACCTATGGTCACTTGATCTTTCACAAAGGAGCTATAACCATGCAGTGGAAAAAAGACAGAGTTTTCAGCAAATAGTGCTGGTTCAACTGGAGGTTAGCATGAAAAAGAATGCAAATCAACACATTCTTAACTCCTGTACAAAGCTCAAGTCCAAGTGAATAAAGGACCTTCACATAAAACCAGATACACTGAAACTAATAGGAGAAAAGGTGGGGAAGAGCCTCGAACACATGGGCACAGTGGAAAATTTCCTGAACAGAACACCAATGACTTATGTGCTGAGTTCAAAAATCTACAAATGGGATCCCATAAAATCTCAAAGCTTCTGTAAGATAAATGACACTGTCAATAGGACAAAACAACCAGAAGCTGGGGAAAAGATCTTTATGAATCCTACATCTGATAAGAAGGCTAATATCCAGTATGTATAAAGAACTCAAGAAGTTAGACCCAGAGAACCAAATAACCCTATTAAAAACTGGCTAAACAAAGAATTCACAACTGAGGAATACTGAATGGCCAAGAAGCACCTAAATAAATATTTATCATCCTTAGTCATCAGGGAAATTCAAATCAAAACAACCATGAGATTCCACCTTATGCCAGTCTTAATGGCTAAGATCAAAAACTCAGGTAACAGCAGATGCTGGTGAGGATGTGGAGAAAGAGGAACACTCCTCCATTGTTGGTGAGAATACAAGCTGGTACAACCACTCTGAAAATCATTCTGGTGGTTCCTCAGAAAATTCAACATAGTATTACCTGAGCACCCAGCTATACCATTCCTGGGCATATACTCAGAAGTTTCTTCAACATATATCAAGGACACATGCTACACTATGTTCATAGCAACCTTATTTATAATAGCCAGAAGCTAGAAAAAAACAGATATCATTCAACAGAAGAATGAGTACAGAAAATATGGTATATTTACACAATGGAGTACTACACAGCTATTAAAAAAAATGAATTCATGAAATTTTTAGGCAAATGGATGGAACTAGAAAATATCATCCTGAGTGAGGTAACCCAATCACAAAAGAACATACATGGTATGCACTCAGTGATAAATGAATATTTAGCCCAAATGCTTGGAATACCCAAGATACAATTCACAGACCACTAGACACCCAGCTAGTCTGCTCCGGTGTGGACACCTTACCCCTAGACACCCTAGAGGGGTTACTGAACTCAGAGAGGCAGGTAAGAACACTCACCCACTGCCCTATGCCCCAGAGCCATAACTGGGTACAGGGAGAGCTCAGTACCCAGCAGACACCCAAACCCCACCCCTGCAGAATACCACTCCCCTTCTGCCCCTTGCCTGGGCCTGGTGCCTGGAGCAGACACATAGCTGGTCTGCTCCCATTTGGATACCTTATACCAAGACATCCTAGAGGGGCCACTGAACTCAGAGCAACAGACATCATACCCCAAAACATTGTAGAGGAGCAGCTGAACCCAGAGCAGCAGACAACATATCATGAGATATCCTAGATGAGCCACTGAAATCAGAGCATTGAGTACACATATCCAGAGACATCCTAGAGGAGCCACTGCACTCAAAGCAGTGGACAACTTATACTGAGACATCCTAGAGGAGACACTGCACACAGAGCAGCGGACACATAGCTGGTCTGCTACTGTAGACACACCATATCCTGAGACATCCTAGAGGAGCCACTGTACTCAGAGCAGCTGGAGCACAGGATTATAAGATCACAAAGACATCTGGACCCTGACAAGGTCAGACAAAAGCAAGTTAACTGGAAAGGCAGGCTACAGTCAGAAACAGTGAGTGCAGGTAGCACTAGAGTCAACCAGATGGTGAAAGGCAAGCACAAGAAGGTAAGCAACAGAATCCAAAGTTACTTGCTATCATCAGAACCCAGCTCTCCCATCATAGCAAGCCCTGAACACCCCATCAAACCCAAAAAGCAGGATTCAGAATTAAAATCACTTCTCATGACAATGATAGAGGACTTTAAGAAGGACATAAATAACACTCTCAAAGAATTCAAGGAGAACACAGGTAGACAGGTAGAAGCCCTTAAAGAGGAAACACAAAAATCCCTTAAAGAATTGCAAGTAAAGACAACAAAACAAGTGAAGGAATTAAACAAAACCATCCAGGATCTAAAAATGGAAGTAGAAACAATAAAGAAAACACAAAGGGAAACTACCATGGAGGTAGAAAACCTAGGAAACAAATCAGGAGTCATAGACACGAGTATCACCAACAGAATACAGGGGATAGAAGGGAGAATCTCATGTGCAGAAGATACCATGGAAAATATTGACACAACTGTCAAAGAAAATGCAAAATACAAAAAACTACTAACCCAAAACATCCAGAATATCCAGGACACAATGAGAAGACCAAACCTAAGGATAGAAGGTATAGATGGGGGTGAAGACTCCCAACTTAAAGGGCCAGTAAATATCTTCAACAACATTATGGAGGAAAACTTTGCTAACCTACAGAAAGAGATGTCCATAAATATATAAGATGCCTACAGAACTCCAAATAGCCTAGACCAGAAAAGAAATAACTCCTGCCACATAATAATCAAAACATCAAATGTACAAAACAAAAAAAAATACTAAAAGCAGGAAGGGAAAACGGTAAAGTAACATATAAAGGCAGACCTATCAGAATTACACCAGACTTCTCACCAGAGACTACAAAAGCCAGAAGATCCTGGACTGATATCATACAGACCCTAAGAGAACACAAATGCCAGCCCAGACTACTATACTCAGCAAAACTCTCAATCAATATTGATGGAGAAACTAAAATATTCCATGACAAAACCAAATTTACACAATATCTTACTACAAATCTAGCACTTCAAAGGATAATTGATGGAAAACTCCAACACAAGGAGGGAAACTAAAACCTAGAAAAAGCTAGAAAGTAATCTTCCAAAAACCTCAAAAGAAGATAGCTACACAAACTTAATTCCAACTCTAATAAAAAAAAAAATAACAGGAAACAACATTCATTTTTCCTTAATATATATTAATATCAATGGACTCAATTCTCCAATAAAAAGACATAGAATATCAGAGTGGATACATAAACATGACCCAGCATTTTGCTGCATACAGGAAACGCACCTCTGTGAAAAAGACATATATTACCTCAGAGTAAAAGGATGGAAAACAATCTTCTAAGCAAATGGTCCCAAGAAACAAGCTGGAGTAGCGATTTTAATATCAAATAAAATCGATTTTCAACCAAAAGTAATCAAAAAAGATAAAGAAGGACACTTCATATTCATCAAAGGAAAAAATGTACCAACATGAACTCTCAATTCTGAACATCTTTGCCCCAAATGCAAGGGCATCCACATTCATAAAAGAAACTTTTCTAATGCTCAAAGCACACATTGCAACTAACACAATAATAGCGGGTGATTTTAACACCCCATTCTCAGCAATGGACAGATTATGGAAACAGAAACAAAACAGAGATACAATGAAACTAACAGAAGTTATGAACCAATTGGATTTAACTGATATCTATAGAAGATTTCATCCTAAAACAAAAGAATATACCTTTTTCTCAGCACCTCATGGTACCTTCTCCAAAATAGACCATATAATTGGTCACAAAACAGGCCTCAACAGATACAAAAAGATTGAAATAATCACTTGTACCCTATTAGACCACCATAGATTAAGGCTGATCTTTAATAATGACAGAAACAATGGAAAGCCCACATACACTTGGAAACTGAACAATGGTCTACTCAATGATGACTTGGTCAAGGAAGAAATAAAGAAATTAAAGACTTTTTAGAATTTAATGAAAATGAGGACACATCATGCCAAAACTTGTGGGACTGCATTAAAGCATTACTAAGAGGAAAACTCATAAGAGCATTCACTAACAACTTGACAGCACACCTGAAAGTGTTAGAAAAAAAGAAGCAAATATACCCAAGAGGGGTAGACGGCAGGAAATAATCAAACTCAGAGCTGAAATCAACCAAGTAGAAACACAAAGAACTATACAGAATATCAACAAAACCAGGAGCTGGTTCTTTGAGAAAATCAACAAGATAAATAAACCCTTAGCCAGACTAACCAAAGGGCACAGAGACAGTATTCAAATTAATAAAATCAGAACTGAAAAGGGAGACATAACAACAAAACAGAAGAAATTAAAAAAAATCATCAGATCCTACTACAAAGGCCTATACTCAACAAAATTGGAAAATATGGATGAAATGGACAATTTTCTAGACAGATAGCAGGTATCAAAATTAAATCAGGAGCAGATAAACCATCTAAACAGTCGCATAACCCCTAAAGAAATATCAGCAGTCATTAAAAGTCTCCCCATCAAAAAAAGTCTGGGACCAGATGGTTTTAGTGCAGAATTCCATCAGACCTTCAAGGAAGACCTAATACCAATTCTCTTCAAACTATTCCATAGAAAAGAAACAAGAGGAACAATACACAATTTGTTCTATGAAGCTACAATTATGCTCATACCTAAACCTCACAAAGACAAAACAAAGAAAGAGAATTACAGACCAATCTCTCTTATAAAAATTGATGCAAAAATACTCAATAAAATTCTCACAAACCAAATCTAAGAACACATCAAAACAATCATGTTGGGGGCCGACTTTTAGCAGAAAGTGGCTATCAGCTTTGCAGCCATCTTAAGCCATATACCCTGACATGAGACTTGGATTACAATAGCCTACAACAGCTGAGCACACTCTGATAATCTTGGTTTAGATACCTTGAGATTAAAGGTGCGTGAGATTAAAGGTGTGTGAGATTAAAGGTGTGTGACTTAAGAGTATGACTTAGAAGTATAGAGATCAGAGTTAGAGACAAGACCTAAGGGCATGGTTAAAGGTGTAACTTAGAGGCGTGGCTTAGAAGTGAGACATATAAAAGGCAGAGACAGAACAGATCAGAATCAGACTGAGATCAGAGAATCAGACACATCAGACATTAGGTAGAAGACACTTGGCTCCAGGCAGAATCAGACACAGCAGACAGAGGAGACAGAGAAGGAGACACTTAGAGGAAGAGAGACTGAAGAATAAACGGGATTGAATCACACCCTGTCTGGTTTCCATTCTTCGAGTCTGCCCTCACCCTCGCTCTTGCTGAACCCCGACCTGCAGACTGGAGTGGTAGCTTGGGCCAGGATACAGTGGCCGCCCAAATGTGGGTTGGCCCGGGCCTCAACATTTTGCTCGGGCTGCAACATTTTTGGTGCCTGAACAGGGACTCGAGCTTAGGACCTGACATTATTTTGGTGCCCAAAGTAGGGCTAGTGTGGACCCCAACACAATCATTCATTATGATCAACTAGGCTTTATCCCAGGAATGCAGGGATGATTCAATATTCGGAAATCCATCAATGTAATCCACTACATAAATAAACTCAAAGAAAAAAACCACATGGTCATCTCACTAGACAGTGAGAAAGCATTTGACAAAAATCAACATCTCTTTATGTTAAAAGACTTGGAAAAATCAGGAATCCAAGGCCCATACCTAAATATTGTAAAAGTAATATACAACAAGCCAGTAGCCAACATTAAACTAAAAGGAGAGAAACTTGAAGCAATCTCACTAAGATCAAAGACTAGACAAAGCTGCCCAGTCTCACCTTGTCTATTCAATATAGTACTGGAAGTCCTAGCCAGAGCAATTAGACAACAAAAGGAAGTCAAAGGGATACAAATAGGTAAAGAAGAAATCAAAATTTCACTATTTGTAGATGATATGATAGTATAATTAAGTGACCCTAAAACCTCCACCAGAGAACCCCTAAACCTGATAAACAACTTCAGCAAAGTGGCTGGATATAAAATCAACTCAAATAAATCAGAAGTCTTCCTCTACTCAAAGGATAAACAGGCTGAAAAAGAAATTATGGAAACGACACCCTTTACAATAGTCACAAATAATATAAAATATCTTGGAGTGAATCTAACCAAGCAACTGAAAGATCTGTATGACAAGAACTTCAAGTCTCTGAAGAAAGAAATCGAAGATGATATCAGAAGATGGAAAGATCTCCCATGTTCCTGGATTGGCAGGATTAACCTAGAAAAAATGGCCATCTTGCCAAAAGCAATCTACAAATTCAATGCAATCCCCATCAAAATTACAAATCAATTATTCATAGAAATAGAAAGAGCAATTTGCAAATTCTTTCGGAATAACAAAATATCCAGGATAGTGAGAAGTATTCTCAACAATAAAAACTTCTGTGGGAATTAACATCCAAGAGCAGTAGTGATAAAAATGGAATGGTATTGGTAAAGAGACAGGCAGGAAGATCAATGGAATAGAATTGAAGATCCAGAAATGAACCCACATACCTATGATCACTTGATCTTTGACAAAGGAGCTAAAACCATCCAGTGGAAAAAGGACAGCATTTTCAGCAAATGGTGCTGGTTCAACTGGAGGTCAGCATGTAGAAGGATGCAAATCAATCCATTCTTATCTCCTTATACAAAGCTCAGGTCCAAGTGGATAAAGAACCTTCACATAAAACCAGATACACTGAAACTAATAGAAGAGAAGTTGGGGAAGAACCTCGAATACCTAGTCACAGGGGGAAATGTTCCTGAACCGAACACTATTGCATATGCTCTAAGATCAAGAATTGACAAATGGGACCTCATCAACTTGCAAAGCTTCTGTAAGGCAAAGGACATTGTCCATATGACAAAACAGCAGCCAACAGATTGGGAAAAGATCTTTACCAATCCTACATCCGAAAGAGGGCTAATATCCAATATATACAAAGAACTCAAGAAATTGTACCCCAGAAAAACAAACAAATTACCCTATTAGAAAATGGGGTACAGGGCTAAACAAATTCTCAACTGAGGAAACTTGAATGACCGAGAAGCACCTTAAGAAATGTTCAACATCCTTAGCCATCAGGGAAATGCAAATCAAAACAACCATGAGATACTACCTCACACCAGTCAGAATGGCTAAGATCAAAAACACAGGTGATAGTAGATGCTGTCGAGGATGTGGAGAAAGAGGAACACTCCTCCATTGTTGGTGGGATTGCAAGCTGCTACAACCACTCTGGAAATCAGTCTGGCGGTTTCTCAGAAAATTGGATGTAGCAGTACCTGAGGACCCAGCTATACCAACCTCTCCTGGGCATATACCCAGAAGATGCTCCAACATACAACAAGGACATATGCTCCACTATGTTCATAGCAGCCTTATTTATAATACCCAGAACCTGGAAAGAACCCAGATTCCTTCAACAGAGGAATAGATAGAAAAAAAATGTGGTACATTTTCACAATGGAGTATTACTCAACTATTAAGAATACTGAATTTGAGTAATTCTTAGGTAAATGGATGGAACTAGAAAATATCATCCTGAGTGAGTTAACCCAATCACAAAACAATACACACAGGGTATTTACTCACTGATAATTGGATATTAGCTCATATGCTTGGAATAGCCAAGACTCAACACACAGACCACATGAAGCTCGTGAAGAAGGAACACAAAGTGTGGATGCCTCAGTCCTATTTAGAAGGAGTAACAAAAATACTCAAGGGAGCAAATACGGAGACAAAGTGTGTGACAGAAACTAAAGGAGGGCCCGTCTGGAGACCATTCCACCTGGGTATCCATCCCATGTACAGTCACCAAAGGTAGACACTGATGTGGATGGCAGGAAGTGCATGATGAAAAGAGCTTGATACAGCTGTCTCCTTAGAGGTCTGCCAGAGTCTGACACATTCAGAGGCAGATGCTCACAGCTAACCACTGATCTGATCAAGGGTTTCCCAATGGAGAAGTTAGAGAGAAGACTGAAGGAGCAGAAAGGGTTGTGGCCCCATGAGGAGAGCAACAATACCAACCAGCCAGAGCTCCCCAGGGTATAAACCACCAGCCTGGGAGCACATAGGGAGAGACCCATGACTCCATCTGTATATGTAGGGGAGGATGGCCTTGTTGGGCATAGGTGGGAGAGGAGATCCTCAATCCCATGAATGCTGAACATCGAGTGGGGGGGGTATTCGAGTGTTGGGAGGTGGGAGTGAAGGGATAGGTGGGGCAACATCCTCATAGAAACATGAGGAGGGGGGATGGGATAGGAGGTTCCTGGGTGGTGGGGGGAATGGGGTTAAGGGGATAAAATCTGAAATATAATATCCAATAAAAAATGTGTGCCAAAAAAAAAAAAAACAATTGGCAGACCACATGAAGCTCTAAAAGAAGAAAGACCAAATTGTGGGTGCTTCCATCCTTCTTGGAAAGGGGTACAAAATTTCAAACAGAAAGACAAAGTTTGGAGCAGAGACTGAAGGAAAAGACATTCAAAGACTGCCCCACCTGGGGATCCATCCCATATACAGTTACCAACTCCAGACTCTATTGTGAATGGCAAGAAGTGCATGTTGACAGGAGCCTGATATAGTTTTCTCCTGAGAGGCTCTGCCAGAGCCTGACAAATAGAGGTAGATACTCAGAACCAATCATTGGACTGATCATGGTGTTCCCAATGGAGGAGTTAGAGAAAGGACTGAATGAGCTGAAGTGGTTTGCAGCCCCATAGTAAAAAACAATAATACCAACCAACCAGACTTCCCAGATCTCCCAGGGACTAAACCACCCACCAAGGAGTACACATGGAGGGATCCATGGCTCCAGGTGCATATGTATCAGAGGATGGCCTTGTTTGGCATCAATGGGAGGAGAGGGCCCTTGGTTCTGTGAAAACTCAATTCCCAGTGTAGGGATATTCCAGGGTGGGGAGGTAGGAATGGGTGTGTGGGGGCACACCCTGTTATAAACAGGGGAGGTGGGGTGGGAGAGGAGGTTTCAGGGAGGATTTGGGAAAGGGATTAACATTTGAAATTTAAATAAAGAACATATTCAATTAATGTACTTCTATATAGGTTTTGATATATGTCAATATATTAGATAGTATTTTAAATAGGTGTGTTATAAATAATTTTCTTATATGTTAATGAGATTTTAATTGAACCAATAGACAAGAATGCAAACTGAAGTCTTATATAGTCTAGTCATTTGAATTTTCTGTTTGAATCATATTCATGTGTAATGACTTGTGTAGACAACTACTGCAGTTCTTAACATTTTTCTATCAAAATTCAGTATATTTATTATTAATAAACTATATTCCAATAGGGAAATACTTTTTTAGTCTATACATACAAAAAAATCTTTGAAACAGCAGAGTATATAATACACACACACACACACAAACACACACACACACATAGTTGCACACACCTTTTTAAACAGACTAGAGGTTATCAAAAAATGTGTCCTTTCAATGTTATGGTGAATTTATCCAATCACATGTCTTTATATATGCATATGTTAATGATTCCAAGAAAACAATAAAGATGGATAGATAGGTAAGTAGATAATTCAAACTCTAAGCTGAAGTACACATCATTTCATTGAAGTATAATAAAGCTCTTCAAATCATGACATACAAAACCAAACTTGTTCTTCTAGAAATAATTCACAATCTACCTCTTACTTCTCTCCCTAAAATACTTAGAACTATATTTTATTTCACTTTCTCTTCACAGTATATTCTTTCATTAACAGTCCTGTAAAATATAACTTGTTGCCAACCGCACTACCTCATGTTTGGGGGACAAAATGTCGTGGACTGCTCTATCAGTGTTGGAACCCGCACTGCCAAAAGCCTTGGGGCTAAGTTGTTAGAGCCCGCACTGCCCCAAGCTGCTCTGGTCTATGGGTTGGGGTTCAGCAAGAGAGAGAGTGAGGATGGACATGAAGAATGGAGACCAGACAGAGTGTGATTCAATCCCATTTATTCTTCAGTCTCTCTTCTTCTCTCCAAGTTCCTAGTTCCCAGTCCTAAGTTCCAAATTTTTTCCAAGTTGCTAGTACCAAGTCTCAGGTCCTAATTCCTGTTCTAAGTTGCTAGTCTCTTTCCCAGTTCCAAGTTCTCCTTCTGGTTCCAAGTCTCAAGTGCAAGTGCCTTTCTAAGTGCAAGTGTCTAATAATTTCTTCTGTCTGCCTCTTGCCTTTTATATGTCTCACTTCTAAGTCACGCCTTTAAGTCATGCCCTTAAGTCTTGGCTCTAAATCATACCTTTAAGTCTCACACACCCAAGGGAAAATCCTTGGTATCTAAAACAAGATGTTATCAGAGTGTGCTCAGCTGTTGTAGGCTATTGTAAACAAGTCTCTTGTCAGGATATATGGCTCAAGATGGCTGCAAGGATGATAGCCACCTTCTGTCGGCTCCCCACAATAACTTGCTTAAGTTGTATAATCAGGGTCTAACTAATCCTCATTACCTACACTCCTATCATAGTGTTCCTAATCACTATAACCTGTGATCTGCCTTATTGACTGACACATCCTGTATGGTTTGCCTGCTTCTGTGTTTATCCTCTCTAGTCTATTCCAGCATTAAAACTTTAGTGATAATTTTAAATCCCACAAAAATCTCAGCTTAAATCATGTTTTATTTTCTCTAAAGTCTTTATTGACAGAATTTAGAATGCAAAGTACCATGATTCTATGTAAGTGGTGTTTAAGCAAATACTCAAGCCCAGTTCTATTTTTCAAAGTATAAAAGTATGTAGGTTTGTGGGTGGAGGGGTGACACTTATGCAAATACATTGGTAACTATGCATATGCATTTAAATCGTGTAAAATTTAATGTTTTTCAATAGGTTCTATGCTCTCATTTTATATATCCCAGCACTTAGAATTCACAGGCAGGCATCTCTGTATGAATTTGAGACTATCCTGGTCTTCATAGAGAGCTCTAGGCATAGGAGGGTGGCTTGTAGTGAGAGAGGAATTAAAATAGAGCTGCCCTATGTGAGGGTAACAATACTGATGTCAGATATCACAAGATAACAACAACAACAAAGTCAAAAATAGTTTACACCATTTTGACTTGCTGAGCAATAAGACCTTACATAATCTAGTATAACACTGCAAATCCAACTAAGATAAGGCTCTACAGGGAAACAAAGCACTTTGCCCTTCCATAATTCTTACCTGTGGAAATGCTTTTTGTAAATAACAAGTAGCTCACATTAAAACTAATTTTTCATAAAATGTCAACATTGGAAAGTTTATAGCTAAATTTCTGTAAATCATTGGGAAATGTTAAGTTACAATACCATCACAAATAATACATACACTAGTAGATAGAAACAATAAAAGAATTAATAAGCCAACAATTCTTACAGAAAAAACAGCATGAGCAATGGGAATTTATTTTAAACTTATAGAATAAAGTCTAAGTGAAAATAAATTGGATGAGAACAGAATGAAGCAATAAATTTTATTTATAATATACCATTGTCATGCATCAAAATGTTAATAAAGTTTTTATGTATTAACTTCTTGTTACCTTTTCATAATTTCTTGATACAAATATTATTAGCCTCACAATATAGATATAGAGGTTTTCTGCTCAAGAACATTGAGATAGAAAATGAATAATTTTGGTACTGTAATTAAAATTTGTCTGATTTAAAATCTGGACTGTAATGGTGAGTGTTATAGTTGTCAGGAAGTTGTATTTTATCTCCCTTAGATCTCTCATATAATCTGATTTTTGTACACTGTGTAATTTGCTCAGTGCACACTGAGCGGTAACAATGGACTGATGATTGACTTCTAAGATATGATATTGTATCTTTCTTTCACACACACACACACACACACACACATTCATTAATACTGACAAATAAATACATTTTAATTTCTTGGAAGGCTCAGATCCAATAAAAACTAAATTACAGTTTTACATATTACATTTATAGACATTTGTGAGCAATAACATTAAAATTTATATTAAGAAATAATTAAAACATTATTTCATCTCAACACCCTCTCTGCATTTGCATCATTTGAGTGTATAATGAACAACACATCTTATTACCATTGTCTTGTTACCTGGCAATTTCTCTTTAACAAATTGATATGAAGTTATTCTTGCCTGTCTAAAGCTGATAAATCCTAGTATTCAGTATATCATCCAAACACTGCATATCACCACTAGTAAAACACAATTGTCATTTGTGTCATCTTAAAGAGTACTACTATATATCTGTAATATCTGCCTATTACACTAATTTGCAGAATAAATATTTTATAAATGTGAGGCATTATACTTTTCTCTTTGTCACACAATAAATGTTTAAGCAATACAATGTAACATTTCAATGCATTTATAAAATATGGGAGATTTAAGTTTATTCTTCTTTGTAAATTGTATGATTACCAATAGGTTGATGGGAATGACCTCCTAATGGTTCATAGTTCTCTGAGACAATCAAATCAAATGTGTAGCCCAAGAGAGCACAAAGCACATACTAGAAAAATAAAGCTCAGGTTTCCCATGTTTCTTCAAGTTAGTAGGCATGCTGCCTAAACATACAGAGTTTTGATCTATAGAACTGGAAATTGTATGTGAGACAATGGACTCTCCATGGGGAAAATGCCATTAAGCTTACAGCAGGAGTTCTCTACCTTAAAACTAACACTCTTAGTTGTATAATTGTTCCTGTAGAGTGTTATGTTTTATTATATGAAGTTTATATATGCATTGTAATGTATACATTATAAATTATAAGAAGCTTATCTACACATTTGGTTTTTATTCAGTAATTCAAGTAGCAAATTCCCTTCTCTCATCTGTAGAAATTTCAAAATGTTTTTATGTAAGAGAAAATTATTTCTAGTTAATAATAAATCATTGCTTCCTAGAAGCAATGATTTCTGTGTTCAGTACCAAGAAATAATAAAACATTTTGTTAAAAACATAATAATTCTAAGCACCACTTAATTCAGTATGATCAGAGATACAGATTTCCCAAAAAATAAAGACAATGGTAGAAATATTAAATCATTCAATATTCAGCAAACATATTTTCACTCCTATTTATGCTATAATCCTTCTTTAAATATTTAATATATTCAATAACTAAACAATGTCTAATATCTAAGGTTTGAGACTTGAAGAAATTTTCTTCTTGAAGAAAAAAGTGAGTGCTCTCAGCTATTCATTTAGTGCTACTCGTCTATGAACTGTTCTATCTTTCCACTGGGCTTCATCTATTTCAATAAAAAGCCCAACTTTGAAGACAATTTCAAATTATCCAAATAGAATTATTAATGATGACCATTTTGTTAGCATACATCCAAACTCTTGCAAGTTCCTTAGACTAAGAGAAAAAACTTTGAGCAGAATGACTAGCAAATGTTAAAGGGTTTAACACAGTTTCTAAGCAAATGCTTAAATTGTGTTTCTGATTAATTTTTTTCAGATGGCATCATATTTGAGCTCTGTGACTCTTTTGTACTAAATATGGCCAGGAACAGAATATCAAAGACCTTATGGTTTAAAAAGAATAAAAGCAATCAGATGTATCATGAGTGCATTAAGGATTTCTCTATGTGGTAAGAATGTAGAATTGAAGGGCTCTTGCTCATTGACAAGACTGAAGCTTATGTTAAAAGAGAAGTGAACATACAAGTCTCAATGCCATTATGTTCTAAATAGCTACTAAGAAGTTAAAAACTCATCTGTCAATATTATGCATATGTATACTTGTTTAAGGAATAGAATAAAACCAGAATGCCTAGGTCACCGACTTGTACATTTGGCCTTTTGCATATCTTTTATATTACTTGTTTTCTGGTTCTGTAGTAAAATGAAGTAAAGGTAATATAAGCCATATTTGAATTGTTTTTCTTGTCAGTCAATCTGTTTTTTGGCATATCTTGCCCCAAAGTACCTACTGCATTCATGTTCTTAAAAAAAAATTCCTGTCATACTCTGTCCAGGGAATTAGATAGGATAACTGTAGACTTTTTCCTCCAAATCCAATGCCCCAGTCTCATCTCCTGCTCTCTATAAGAACCCCTGACTTCTCCCCTGCTCTCTATAAGAACCTCTGACTTCTGTAGAGAAAATTTAATACACTAACATGGCTACTCTCACAAGGGTTCATAACCAAATACCTAGTTCTACAAGATTTGGCCAGAATGCAGAAATAAACTGAAATTCAGTATGATCTTCCTGGAATACAGAAACATACTTAAACAATAAAGGTAATGTTAATTTGTAGAGGGAAGCATCCATGTTTGAAAATGATGGCTGGCTGAGGGGAAGACAAAGTGACAAATCTGAGAAAGATTTGACAAAATGACTCAAAGATAGGACACAAGCAACTCTCATGAGAGCAGCACAGGAAAGAGAGGCAATTTAAGAGCATCAAGAGAGAAAGAGAGGTAATATATATGGGGTGTGTGTGTGTGTGTGTGTGTGTGTGTGTGTGTGTGTGTGTGTGAGAGAGAGAGAGAGAAAGAGAGAGACAGAGACAGAGACAGAGACAGAGAGAGTTTCACTGGGACAGTTTATAGAGACAGTTGGCAGATAGAACTGCATGAAGCCAAAGAATGAGAAGGAACCAGAATATTAGAACAGATTGCCAAAGTTAGTATGAGACCAAGCAGAGAAGTTCAGGGAGAAGCAAAGAGATCAAGAGATGACAGATTGAATCAGTCAACTTCAAAGATTAGATTGCATGGGGAATAGAAGCTTCTAGGTCTAGGCCTAGGGGTAGATAAACCAGAGAATGAAATGTTCTTGGCTCAGCCCAAGCCATGTATTTACAACCTCCATAACTTCATAAGAACAAGAGAGGGGGAAACAAAACAAAAAAACAAAACAAAACAAAAACAAAAACAAGAAACAAAATACCTACTCAACAAAGACAAGACAAGATATCAGTACGTGGAATTACAATCATCCCAAACTTAAATGCATAGATGCCAGTATAACAACATAATCAATAACAGCCAGGAAAATGTTTCCACCATCAATTAGCATCTCACAGTTCAAAATTTAAATGTGGAAAGAGAAATATTAATAAAAACCTAAACATGAAAATCTGAAAATGAAAAATATAGAAATTTGAACAGGCAAGCCTCATCAACAGAATACAAAACAAACAAACAAACAAACAAATTTGGAGGGGAGATATCAGGCATTGAAGACACAAATAATATGTTAAATCTAAAAAAAATCTGGCACAAAACATCCAGGAAATCTGAGATAATATGAAAAGAACATATCTAATAACAAATAATAGGAATAGAGAAAGGAGAAGAGTCTGAAGTGATGTTCTTGCATCTAAGAGACCACAGATGCAACCAAAACTACAATACCAAGCTAAACTTTCAATAACAATAGATGTAAAAAATAAGACAATCCATGATACAATGAAATTTAAGCAATATCTGTCTATAAACACAACCATACAGAGGACATAAAAAAACAAAAGTCCAACCGAGTTTAACCACATCTAAGAAAAAAAGATAAATAAATAGTCCTAGGATGGTAAGTCAAGAGAGGGGACACACATGAGAGAGGGAAAGAAGAAGAAATGGAGGGAGGGAGGGTGGGAGGGAGGAGGAGTGAGAGAAAGAGAGACAGACAGAGAGACAGGGAGTCAGAGACAGAAAAGAGACACAGGGACAGAGACACAGAGAACAACAATTTTATAACATCAAATATTTTCACTCAAAATTGTTTGTTTTTGTTTTTTTTTCTTGAAATCAACAGTGATCTCTGACTAGCATGATTGGTACAGTGGAGTAAAGCCTGTGGGCTCTCATATTAAAGGATATCAACATTTTAACATCCTGACTGATGTTAGAAGCCTAACTTGTACAACCATACATTCTGCTTTCCTATCCTTATAGTCACAGTGGACTTCTTAGCATGTCAGTACTAGTGATTTTTCCTTGTTCCCATTAACTCATAAATCAGTCTGATGGCAGCTTCCTGTTACCAGTTGAAATCAAGTCCAATATGCTTCCCAATAATGAACTAATAAGCATGCTAATGACTGCCAGGCTGTACTGTTAGCTTTTCCAGAATTTGTATCTACACCAATATACTTACGTGTGACTTGAGTTTCATTCTTATTCATGAAGAAGCATTTAATACAGATGTTACTAGTAGTTTCTCCAAGCTTCCACATGGGCTTGATTTTCTGTTATGTAGGCTAAACACTTTGATTTCAGGATAGAACTTTAGTGAGCAGACTTCTAAGTAGATGAGTATTTATCAGAATTCAGAACCTTGTGGCTTACCATTTAACTTTTCCACCACCACATGGGCTTAGTTACAAGTCTTGATGGCAATATTCTTCTTTTGCACTAAAAAGCCATCACAAAAATCTCAGTTGCAGTGAGGCTGTTGTTGATATGCTATGAGATGTTGGATGATTTATGTCTGAGACTTATTCTTCTTGTTAAAACTTGATTATGTGTTGTGTTTTATAAAAAGATAAGGAGAAAAGGAATATGTTTGGTCAATGTGTAGTCAGGTGTGGGAGAAGAGGTTACTTCTGTGGGCTCATTCTGAGGCATCCCTTTTCCCTGAGGGACCAGCCACATAACACTATAGTACAGAATAGAGATTATTCAGGTCATGGGGAGGGGAGTAGAGGAAGTAGAGACAGAGGGTGGCAGAGAAAGTTAGAGAATAGAGAAATAGAGGCCCGGCCATCAGCACGTGAAAGGGGGGGATGGAAAGACAGGGTGAACAGGAGCAAGAAGACAGAACAAGAGGGCAAGACGGTGAGGATGGGGCAAGCAGTCCCTTTTACAGTGAGTCATGCACATCAGGCAGTTTCCAGGTAACTGGTTCAGAGCATAGACTAAATGTCAACATTCCACTGATTTGGTTTAATTTTAAAAGGAAAAATGAAAAAGAGATGATGGTGGAGCAGGAATATGGCCATCAGGATCTTTAGCTACTTCCTGCTGACTTTGGAGCCACATGTCTCTGAGAAACCTAGGAAAATGGGTATGGGGATGTTGGTCCAGTCTTGGGAGAGTTGGCTGTTTCCTTGCTGTCCAGGGTCTGTGGAACCATCTGTGGATAAATCAGAAGAAACAGGTCCAGTAGAAACATCTGTGTCTGTGAGAGAATATTGGAGCATGTGGGTTGCTTTTCTGGAGCTGTCCTGGATGTAGTAAATGACTGGACTTGACAATATGCTGAAACACACACACATATACTCAAACATACACATTCACACACAAACACACACACACACACACACACACATATATATATATATATATGTTAGAGAATACAGTTAAATATGTTTGGGAGAAATTTTTTTAGGTGTACATTTGAAAGTACATTAGAAACCCTTAGGTCTTTGTGGTTGGGGGTTTAAATGAGTCCTAATTCCAGGGCACAAGAGAGTAATCCCACCCTCTAGAATAGGTAGGTGTACTTATCTGGACAGAGTCTATTTGGTCCATGAGAGGAAGGTCTGAGTGGGTTTCCTGTAGTTAATAAGTTTACAAAAGAGATAAAATTATTAATAATATGAACAATCTTTAAGATGAACTTAGAGAAGACAAAAGCCTTTCCTAGAGCAGAAAGAACAAGAAGGGCTTCCATCTAGGAGACTGAATATACATAATGACAAACAATTTCAGATTTATAATTGAGAGACAATGGAAACTCAAAACCTTGACCTTGTGAACACAGTTGATCATAAGAGAAATACTTTAAGTCCATAGTTAAAAGATGACCAAAAGAAACATATATGATAGCTGATAATGTAGATTCAGCACAAGAAACACCTTAAAGTTAGTTAAAACCCAATCAAAGAAAACTTAAAATTTGAATTTGTGATTATATAGTTGGATCATAGAATTGAATGTTTTATTAGAGTTAGGCACATTTACAAGAACTCTAATGAATAATGTTAGGACAGTGGCATAGCTAGAAGTAGAAATATGAAGCATTTAGTTGCTGGTAACTGAGTTTAGGTAAGGAAGTAACAGGTTCCATCTGTGAAAGCTCACATCTGAACCTGTATAACATTCATCTTGGATTCTGTAAGAAATCTGGCAGTTTTAGCTAATTAAAGAATTCGTTAATGAGTAAGCATAGTGGTAGATTACCTTAGGGTAAAGAGCTAGCTCTGTTCTCTACCTGTCAAGCTACAGTTATCTTAGCTGTCAATGTAGTCAGAAATCTGGTAAGAATAAATTATAATCTGGGAGTCATATATTAATCAAAATGACAGCGTTTTATCTATGATCCACTAAATAGTTCCCATCTCCCTGTGGTCTCCATGACAACTTGGGAGGACAGTTGGCTTTCAACAGTCTGGGTTTCAAGCCCAGAAGATGAAAAAGCTTTTTTTCTCTGTGGAGTAGGTACATTAGAGAAATGACCTACCTTGACTTAGGCAGTATGAAACATTTGACTCTTAGGGTATCCTGTTTTGTCCACAGTGTAGACCAAGCCCTGGCATTAGGCAAGGCAATGGTAGTGTTTCTCAGTGGTTATCATCCCACAGTCCAGGTAGACTCTTGTAGCTGTGTCCATATCTTCTTGGATACCTTGGGCGATAACTGTTAGGCTTTGAGAGTCTCTGTCTCTCATAAGCTTAAATATTAACACAAGTAGCAGACTTAATGACAAGATTGAGAGCAGTATCTATTGGGCATATCTGAGTTAAACAACATGTTTTTATTTAATTACTTTTTCAAGAATGTACTAGTAAATAGAGTTCATTAATGACAGTAGCAAAAAATAAGGTTAAACATATATTTATAAAAGGCAGTGGTCTTTAACTTTATATTGTTTAAAGTCACTATTTATCAGGTAGGATAGAACAAAAGCTTATTTTAACTGTTAATTGATTTGACAGGTTCTATCAGCAGAGAAAATTCCTTGAAGAGATACATACACAAAGAGACAAATAGCAGTTTTGTCCGGTATACACTTGGCTTAGAGTTAATGTGGACCAGAATGGAAAGAAATCAGAAAGCTGACAGCAGAAGCAGTGGGCAGGCAGACCCATTTCCCACCCTGTATCAGCGTGGCTCAGTCAGCGGAGAGGCTGGCAGTGGCCTGGAAAAATCCATCTGTTGGAACATGCTGGGGGCATGGGAGTTCTAAGCAGCCCTGGCTCCGAGTCATGAACTATGAGAAAGCAGCGCTGATCCCCCTGGAAAGAGCTGAGAATGTTCCTTTTCTGACCTGGGCTGGTTCACTCCTCCTTAGGCAAATGAGACACAGGAGGAAGTGAGAGCAGGAGACCGACACAAGCCCCAGCCAGGGCTGGAGGCACAGGCAGCCTGAAGGGTGCAGACCTATAGGAGCCACAATAGGCCAGAGAGCATGTGTGCCCAAGGGTCTGGCTGGTGATGGGTCACTTGGCTTCATTCCCTCCACTCTTCTGCCATCAGGAGCAAGGTACGGGGCTGGGGGGGGGGGGGGGGGGGGGGGGGGCAGAGTCCTGGTCAGAAAAAGAGAGAGAGAGAGAATCAGAGAGAGAATGAGAAAGACCGAGACAGAGAGAATGAGATAGACAGAGAGAGAATAAGAGAGAATGAGAGAGAGAATGAGAGAGAGAGAGAGAGAGAGAGAGAGAGAATGAGAGAGAGAGAGAGAGAGAGAGAGAGAGAGAGAGAGTGGGTGTGCTCCACATGCCCACGTGAGAGATTGTGAGGCCAGGGGCTCGGGAGCAGTGCAAGAAGCTACAACTCTTGGGAGTCAAAGTTATTTAAAATGTGCCTGCTGGCATCCAGAGACCAATTCAACAACCAATACAAATTTGCAGCCAAGCTAGATATACCAGATTGTCATGTGGATGCTAGGGGTTGTGGTGAGTCCCAGACTCACAGAGGAAAGCATCCCACCTAAGCTTAGGAGTTTGTTCTAAGACTGCAAGAGTCCAAGGGAGGGGTCACGAAAACTGCTTTGGAGAGTTGGATTACCAATGATTTTGGTGGTTTACCCAAGGGTTAGATGTCCTAGAACGAGTAAGGGCTAGTGAAAGACCAGACATAAAGACTGAATGTCTCTGTCCTCAAGTGCAGCACTGGAGTGGGTCCTAGATCAAAAACTCTCTCCTGGCACCAAAAGACCTCATCAGTGGCAGATGGGAGCTTATCAGTTCTCCAAAGTTTGGGCTAGGGAGTCATGGCTCTCCATGTAGCAGCAGGGGATGTGGCAGCAGGAAGTTTCTAAGTCCATGCCGAGGCACCAAATGTTGTTTTACTAAAAAGATAAGGAGAGAAGAAATATGTTTGGTGGAGGAGAAGGGGGTACTTCTTTGGGCCCATGCTGAGGCATCTCTTCCCCATGATGGACCAACCATATGATGGTATAGTGTAGATTAGAGTTTATTCAGGGCATAAGGAAGGGAGTTGAGGGAGTAGAGTCAAAGAAAGGGAGAGAGAGAGAGAGAGAGAGAGAGAGAGAGAGAGAGAGAGAGGTAGAGGAGAGGCATGACGACATGGACAGAGAGGGGGGGAAGGAATGGGGAAAGAGGGGGAGCAGGAGCAAGGGGAAAGAGCAAGACCAAGAGAGCAAGAGAGTGAGGAGGGGGTAAGCAGCCCCTTTTATAATGAGTCAGATACATCTGGCTGTTGCCAGGTAACTATGGGGTCGAGCCTAACCTAAATGCCAACACTGTGTCTACCAGTCCTTACTCAGTTAAGAGTTGGCAACCATTTGTGCAAGGAGAAGATGATAAGTATCTGAGGTTTCAGCAGAGAAGACTGTCAGCATTACAACTACTCATCTCACTGATCTCTTGACCTCCACAATCCATGAAACTGGATAAATGGTGAAAAGACTCTCATACTTACTTTACCTCAGAGGACTCTCATACATAGCACCAACTCAGTTTTGTTTGAAATAGATGGAAAAACAAATGGAAATTTTCAGAGAGAGAAAACTGGGGAAAGATAAAACTTAAGACAGGCAAAAGTAGTTGTTTTCTTTGCAGGGAGAAAGAAGTTAGAGAACTTGAAGCTACATAATGAGAAGGGAGCTCCATTATACCTATGCACCATTATGTGATAATCATTTTCTCAGTAGCAACTAAATCTTATTGGTTACTATTATACTCAGTAGCATGCTTGCCGGTCTGTATTTCCTTGTCCATGGTGCACAAAGACAGGGCACTCTTCTGAGCTTTATGGCTTCTCACCTTCTGATTCTCAGACCAATATCCCCAACAGTTCCTATTCAAAGTCTTTCAGGTTTTAGTTATCCTCGAGGTTATCTGGCCTACCTAGCTCTGTACTAAGCCCAAGATAAATTTGAAGCTTACATAATAGCTTTCAGCTGCCACAGTATCAGTATTCAGTGCCTGATAACTATTTGTTTGGATCACTATCTAGTGCAATGCACATTATTTATCTCCAAGGTATAAGCACCAAAGCAACGTTAAGAAATTAGCCAATCTTCTGTGGTATGGGACAGAAGAAACAAATAACTTATTAGACTAAAACTCCTTGACATATAGATAATACAAAACACCATAGATGTCTGTCGTAGGAGAGCTTGGTGCAAGACAATCAGCAATTTTACAATTTATATTTAGGGCACCAGATATACTATCTGCCAAGATGCAAGTATTTGTACTGTATACACAGTTCCCAGAGGAGATTAGCAATCCTTAAAGTTCATATTAAAATATTGAGGGGATGTTGAACCAAAGCCAGGGCTGTCTTGAGTATGAAGTATTGGCAAATACAAGTGATATTAAAAGGCAAGTGATAATATCCAGAGACAAAACAAGGATTTTCACTGATCCCACCCATGTTTCTCAGTTAATATCTGCCCACTTGCCAGAAGTGTATATACTTTATAGTATAATAAAGTCATATTAAAATAGCATTAAGTGTTTGGTTTGGTTTGTGAGAAATAGAACAGAAAGTTTTACAGACAAAAAATGTGAAAGATTTGAGAGGCATCAAAAAAGGGAAAATAACATGATCAAACTATATTGCATGAAAAAAGAAAGAAAATCCTTTAAAAAATAAACACCAAAATGAGGGAGATAGTTAGGAGCACTGCTCATTGCTTGTACATCATCTCTTGCTTCTAGGTTTCTGCGTTTCCTTAGTTTCTGACTTCCACTGATGGTGGGCTGTAATGTGGATGTGTAAGCAAAATAATCCTTTTCCTTCTTAAGCTGCTTTGGCTATGGTGATTTATCATAGCAATAGAAAATCAAACAAGTCATTGATCTTTAATAGAAGATTTGTATATTTTTATTTTATGTATATGAGTGTTTTGAATGCATGCATTTTAGTGTTCTGAGGATGTGCCTAGTGAAGAAGAGGCCAAATGAAGGCATCAGATACATCAGAACTAGAGGGTTGAAAAGCTACCATGTGGGTACTGTAGCCAAAGCCAGATCCTCTCAACAGCAGCAAGTGATCTTAATTACTGCACCATTCCTCTAGCCCCATCAAAAGTAGTCATGGCTTTCTAGATAGGTAGATATCTCACATTTGACACCATCTAGACACTGTTTCTTCTATTCTTCTACACTCTATATGATCTGCTTCTCATTTTGTGAATAAGCTAAGTTCTCTTTTGCCTGAGGACCATTGCACTTGTTCATTATGCATATTTAACCGTTTCAGCTGTATGCCTGTTCCATGTCTATGTCCATCTTCTCTCTCAATTATTGTTTTTCATGATATCCTCTGTGAACTACTATATAAAATAATACCTCTTCAAAATCGCATCCTCCTGGCCCACAATTAAGTAGGAAAATTAGGTACATAAATCATTTCTGGCATACATTGTGGTAAACATTACTTTAGATACATTAAGAGGATCTGTAGAATTATAGAGAAAGTAGTATACAACCAGTCCCCTAGTAAGCAATGTATTTTCAGGTTCTAATATTTGCCTTTATACTATAATAAGGAATTCACATTCACCAAGACAAAAAGAATATTCTAAGCAAAGGGACTGATAGCGTATGTGACTCATGGAAGTGATAAAGCAGACTGGCTACTCAAGACTTTAAAAAAACTCATTGCCTAGTTTTCTGGAATGCCATTCAGAAAGTACTTATGTACATCTAAGTTGAAGTGTTCTTCTTACTGTTTTCTCTAATAGTCTCAGGTTTGGAATCTTATGTTAAGTCCTTCATTTGTTTGAAGCTTACTTTTGTCTAAGGTGAGAAATAATAAACTAGTTTCATTTTCTGCACATTGAAATCCAGGTTTCTCTGTAACAGTTGCTGGGGATGATAAATACACTGTATCATTGTCAAAAATTGAATAGCTATAGTTGCATAGAATTATATATTCATTTTCCAGTCTAGTCTTATATGTCTGTTTTTGTGACAGTATCAAAGTATTTCTATCCTCAAAGTACAGGTCACTTATTCTACTGAAATATATCTACGCTCAAAGAGTAGCTGCTGTTTGTGGGCATACGTTGCAATAGCAAGTATTTTCAAATAGTGATTGAGCCCCAGGTTCTATCCCCAGAACTGTGAAAAGTAAAAATAACTGTCTTGGCATGGTGGCACACATTCATAATCCTAGAGGTTCAGAGGTGAAGACAAGATTTTGAT
This sequence comes from Arvicanthis niloticus, assembly GCF_011762505.2. Taxonomy (NCBI): domain Eukaryota; kingdom Metazoa; phylum Chordata; class Mammalia; order Rodentia; family Muridae; genus Arvicanthis; species Arvicanthis niloticus. The sequence goes on along the minus strand of NC_047679.1, from coordinate 118,769,768 downwards.
AAACATGAGCTAAAGGAAACCACAAACAAGAACAACACCCCCCCCCAAAAAAATCCATTAAGTTGGCTGGAACATGGGAGAAGTCAGAGGGCAAATTAGACAGGTGACAGGACCATATTTCATTGTACACATGCTTGCTAAAGAAAATTTTTGAAAAAGAGAAAGCAGAGAAAAAGAAAAAAGGAAATGAATATTTCAAAAATCAAATTAAAGGGGGAAATAAGTATGAACAATAAATGTGAAGTTAATGTAAACTTAACCAGGTCTGGTGGCACATACCTGTCACCCACTCAGAAAACTGAGGCAAGAGGAACTAAAATCCAAGCCATCACAATGAAAATGGTGAAAGTTTACCTAAAAAATAAATATCAAATTGTAAGTAATTCATGATAATTCATTACTGTCAGGTAATTATCACTGTATAGAACATTCTTATTTTCTCTATCTTGTGTGTGTGTGTGTGTGTGTGTGTGTGTGTGTGTGTTCATGTGGGTGTATGTGCATTTGTTTGTATGTGCATATGGAAGCCAGAGGTCAACCTCTGGTATCATATTTTTGGTACTTCCCATCTTAATTTTGAAACAGTCTCTCATTGATCTGATCTTTATAATTATACTAGGCTAGCATAGCTGGCCAATGAGACCCAGACATCTGCTTATCTCCCCTCTATAACACTGGAAATATAAGCATGTGCTGCCATGCCAGGCTTTTTCATGTAGGTTCTGGGGTCAAACTCTGGCCCTCCTGCCTTTAAAGCAAGCACTTTACCATCATAACTTTTTCCTATCCCCAAATGAGTGTTTTTATGTTCCTGTGGGTGGAGTGCCTTCAGAAACAAAATGCACTGAGAATCTGTCAACAAAACAAGTCTCTTCCCCCAAATAAATAAAATATTAAAGACAATAATATATTTGTGAATGACATGTCACATTTGCTATACACAATTTCCCTTCTTGTGTCTAATTTATCCAAATATTCATTATCTAAGCAATTTCAAACACTACTGTGGAAATTTTAGCAACACCCAAACCAATACTGAACAAAATAAGTAAACAAAACAAAACCCTGACATTCTTGAAATAGTTAGCTAAAAAATCTTCCATGGAAGTACATAGCAACATTTTGAAATTTAAACAAAAGGTATTGGTGATAAATAGACACCTAGAACTTCTTTCTCATGGAACTAGAATAAAATATAAAAATCTTCTCTGGAAACCTTAGGGAAAGGGGGTGGGGTGGGTGATCTCACCAAGTTAGCAAATGGAAATGCACTGTAGTGATGACTAATGCTATTTTCTGTGTTCCTGGGAGATAACACAATTGCATTCCAGCAGAGTCTAATGAGTTTTCACTTGTGATACAGTGGATACATTTGCATGTCAACTAACAGAGACCAAAAATAAATTTCATGCCATCTCTATAGGAGGAGAATTTGTTCCTGTGCTCTATAAAGCAGGAGAGTAAGTTCCTAAGCCATCTCCTGTGTTAAAAAGAGTTAATTGAATTTAGCTGCCTTGACTTTGCACAGTCTGAGACTACAAACATTACACTCTAGTTCCTCACACAGTACAACTGTTTCCACACATGCAGATCAATCTGATGGAAATAATATGAGGGAAGGTACAGATTTCATAAATTTGTTGGATGAAAAATATCTATTTGGGTACAGCACCTTGGCTTGATCTGTGCTTTTAAACATGAAAATTCACTCTTGTTTTGTTCCAAATAATGGTCTGAAAGTCACCATGTACCTTTCCATTTAACGTCTTGTCAGAGTTTTGTGATTAACAGAAGCTTTGCCTTCGGCTATAACATCTTAAAAGGACGAGCTCTATGCCTGTGTTAGGAGTAAACATTTAAGTTATTATTGCCAAGTCAATAAGAAAAACTAAAAGCTTGTTATGACATTCTCTTAGTTTTTGCATAGTTTCAGTATTGCAAGTCCCCAAAGTACTTTTTGGAATACTTATTTTTTTTTATATTTGCTAAATAAAACATCTGGGATAATCATAATTTGAACGTAAACTTGAATTTCATTAATACTGTTAAAGCATAAAATTCAGAATAAGATGGGCACTTGGACTGAACATAAAAGGATTTACTTATTCAAGCACTGTAAGGTCTATTATTTTATTTTATTTCACCTATCCTGTGGTCTCATAGCAATGACTAAGGTCACTCGTAGAGTTAGACTCAGAAATATACTGTGAAAATGTAGCTTCATTTTCCTCAGCTTTCTCTACAAGTATTAAATATGTTTATCAAATCATTTCAGTTCCTCAGTGAACTTACTTTGGATTTAGACATTTGGCGTAAAGAAGTAAGTTATTGCTGGCTCAGACAATGGAAGTAGTTCTGAAAATGTCTTATTATAATCATAATTATATTGTATCTCACCAGAAGAAATATAGGACACATAAAAAAGTATGTTTCTTACTGTGAGAAAATACCTTTTCTTAATTTGAAAAATTACTTTCTTTGTTCTTGCACTTAATTTTGGTTTGAACTCAGGTTCATTAGGATTTTCTAAAACATAGTTTCTAAAGAATATTACAAATAAATTTCCTATGCCTATTGTTTTAAAATGTAATGTGGTAAGGGGGTACCTGGCCATCCCATGCCAAGGTATACCACTGAGTGATTTTGCCATGCTACAGATCTGGTATAAATGGGGTTTATTATGGGAAAGAGAGAAGAGTAACTGGGAAAGGGGAGAGGCAGACAAGTGGACATGTAGACAGACAGACAGATGGGGCAGAGACATGAGAGAAGAGAAGGTGGGGAGCAGAGAGGGGTAGAAAGGGAAAGAGAAAGAAAGATATAGAAAGGGAGAGGAACCAAGATACAGAGAGACAGTCAGGGACAGAGAGACAGAGAAAACTGTGGTAGTGGGCAGTCGTTTTATATGAAACCCACACCTAGTGCACCTGGCAGTAGGTGATGACATAAGCAATTGGTTCCTGGAAGGAGCCTAGTGGAATTGCCTATAACTTAATATCTACTATATAATTATACATGCTAATTAGATTTAGCATTTATGACTTAATTAACTATTTTTCTATTGTGATAAAACACCAAGACCAAGGCAATTTATAAGACAGATCTTTTGACTTATGGTTCCAGAGGCCTCAATTCAGTACTATGCCAGTAGGGAATCATGAAAGCCTGCAGGCATGGAGGCTGGATTCAAGCTAAGATCTTCCCTTTTACACCCCAAGCAGGAAGCAGAAAAAATGAAATTTCAAAGCCCACCTTTGGTGGCTTATTTCCTACAAAAGTCCATACCTCCTAAGCCTCCTCAAACAATGATGTCAGATAGGGATAAAGCATTTAAATGCCAGGAGAGTATGTGGGACATTTCTAATAAAAAACTACCACATGCCTCAATCCCAATTAATTCTTACCATATCATTGATACCATGCATTACTATCACCTGAGAAAGAAAGCCAAATCGATAACACTTTTCTTGACCTGTTGCTGACACATACTTTTTGGTCCACCTCTTAACTATTTTCTTCCTTGAAGTTGCACATGTACTAGATAAATCAAGTTACTGCCCAGTAGTAAGTCACTTTCCAGATTGCTTGCCCCCCCCCCATGCCCACAAGTCTCTGTTGTCACTTCTTTGGTTGTGTAGATGTATATATTATAAACTGTCACCTCAGGGAAACCTTTCTGATTGTTCATCTGTACTTTGTACATAACAGGACTAGCTAGCCTTACTTCTGATACCTTTAAATACTTGTAGCATGGATCTGGTACTACAATTCTCACATAGAAGTTATTATTTGTTAAAATGCCTACCTTGCCAACTAGAATGTAATTTCCAAGTTTTTTTCCTTAATGTACCTAGCACATAGTAAGATCCTATTGACTGACACACTAAATTAATAAACATTTTTATGTAACCAACTCTAATCACAAGAATGGATCCTGGATTTAAATTGTATTGAAATATCTTAAAATTTAAATATATTGAAAATACTATTTTGGAAGGTTTGAACATTTTATCTTGTTTATGTAATCCATATTTTGTGAACTGTGGTTTATTAAATTGGCAAATTATTGAACAGGTTGTTCTTTTTACTTCTTCAGGTTTTGAGTTTTTTATATGTTAGACAAAAATCCCTTACCAGATTTACAACTGTAAAAGATCTCCCAGTCTGTAGACCATTTCTTTACTCAAGTTACAGTGTCCTTTGCTATATTGGAATGTTCTAATTTCATGAGGCACCATTTTTTATTGTTCACTGATAAACTATGATTCCAGCCAGACTTTTGATCATGAAGAAAGCAAACAACCACAAATACTAATGAGGATATGAACATTGCTGCTCGTAATGTCACATAGTCCAATGTCTATGGAAATCTCTATCAAGGCTTCACAATAACCTAAAAATAGTACAACCAGATAACTCATGAAAATCTCACCTGAGTATTTACCCCATATCATCATATCACAGAAATATTTTCACGTCAATGATTATTGCAGCAATATTCACAATAGCTAAGTTGTAGAAACTACTTAAGTGCCAAACAACAAAGGAATGAATAAAAATAATATGCTGTGTGTGTGTATGTGTGTGTGTGTGTGTGTGTGTGTGTGTGCAGGGGCACATGTGTGTGTATGTAATGTGGAAAATATTTAATCTCAATATCTCAATCAGGGGTTTCTACCTGTCTTTGGTCATTCAGTTCCCAGATAAGAAATACAACCTTTATATTTATAATAACCCTTAGTGAGCACTAGAGCTGCATAGATATCTATCTTCTATGCTATTATGTCTATTTCCCTGCCAATTACCCTACTATACAATTTGCCATGTTTCATCTGGGCTGCTCTTAACTCCAATTAGCCAACCCACATGGCCATTGTTTTAAAATTCTTACCCTATGTCTTCTTCTCTTTCCACCTTCCTCTCCTCTCCCTGATCTTCTCTTCTGACCCCAAGCCTGGAAACCCCAAGCCTCTCCTATCTTTTCTTTTTTTTTTTTTAGATATTTATTTATTTATTTATTTATTTAGTTAGTTAGTTAGTTATATGATGAGTACACCATAGCTGTCTTCAGACACACCAGAAGAGGGCATCTGATTCCATTACAGATGGTTGTGAGCCACCATATGGTTGCTGGGAATTGAACTCAGGACCTCTGGAAGAGCAGTCAGTGCTCTTAACCACTGAGCCATCTCTCCAGCCAGCCTATCTTAATTTTGCCAAACTATAGGCTGTAGGCATCTTTATTCACCAATCAGGAATAACTTGGGGGGACAAGGTTACAATAGTGTCATTTGAGTCTATATGCAGATTCTCTCATCTCTGGGAATAATCGGAACTTAGGGGCCAGTATTTACCATTACAATACAAGTAGCATCAAACCAACCCCTACAGTGTATAATTGTAAGTTTTCCAGTAACAAAACTAAATAAAGTTGTATCATTTGTAGGAGAAGGCATGAAATCAGACATAATTATACAATCATATTGAGCAAATTATTTTAGTTCCTAGATTTTATGTAGATCATGTGAAATCATATGTGTATATATGTATACATGTATATGTATGAAGCCAAACTGTCTATAAAAATAAAGGGGAGTAATGGGAGGAAGACTGTATGAAACAAAGGTTGGGGTGGGAATGGTCTAGGAGGCTATATGCTCAGCACACAATATATATTATATGAAGCTTAAAAAATTAGAGTGAACGCATTAGTAACATTTTTGCTAAATGATTAACAAAAGTAGCTGTCTTAACTTCTTGTGTCAAAGCAATTGCAGAAGCAGTGGTGCTACCGGTTAATGTAATTAAAACTGTTATGCCAGCAATAATCAAGCCCACTACCCTCTTGTTTCTGCTTAAAGCCTGACTCATTTCTTCCAGTACTTGCAAGCTATTTTTAGAATATCAAGGTTCTGTGATACTCAGGGCAATAAAAACAAAAGCTGGTTGATTGACCTCCATAACTGACATGCCAGGTTTCAACAAATTAACACAATTGGAAGGTGTATCTATTCTATTGCTAGTCTCTCAACCTAGAACTAAGCTTAATACTTGCATGTAATTAAAATAGCATAAAAGCAAAACAGAGGAGGAGGGGGATGGAATGGGGGTTCTAGGGAGGGTAAATGGGGAAAGGGGATGACATCTGAAATGTAAATAAATAAAATATCCAATACAAAAAAAAACCCAACTTGGACACAAATGTCAAATCAAAGGATGAAAACTATAAAGGTGGCTCTTTTTTTTCTGGGGGGGGGGTCTGGCCATCACCCAAAGATTAACTTAACTAACAACAGTTTAACCAAGGTATTCCTTGGTGGCTGAGTGGCCTGTCCTCTGCTTCTGTCTATTAAATGATTCTGTCCATTAAAAAAATAAAGTGTGCCACCATACTCTAATACCACTTAATAAAGAAGATCTGTGCCTTGATCTGCCATCATCAGAAAAGCTTCCTCCTGCAACAGATGGGAAAAAATACAGATACCCACAGCCAGACATTACTCAGAGAGTCAGAGACTTTGGAACACTTAGTCCTAAAATGGATGTTTCTGTCAAATTCCTTCCCTTGGAACAAAACCTTGGGAAAAGAAGACAGAAACTGAGAAGAGCCAGAGGAGATGAAAAACACCAAGGAATCAAGGCCTCCTAGACACAACAGGTCTGGCTCACATATGAACTCATGTGGAAGCATTCACAAGGGCTGCATAGGTCTACACCAGATAAGGGTCCTAGAGATGAGAGACGTGGCCACACACCCCCATCCCTAACCCAGAAACTAGCTCCAATTGATGACTATTTGCAACAAAATTGAGTTTATTATAAGGGTGTCTCCCTGGGGAAACAATCCACTTTTAAGGATTAGATTGTTTCTACATGCCCAGCAGAAGATGGCCAACGTAAAACAAACTGAATGGCATCTTTAGAGGTTCTTTGTTTCATAATGTTGTTAGGGCATTTTTTTTCTTTGACCTTACATCATGTCCTTTTCTTATATATTATGGCTTCAGGTTTTGATTGTTTTTAAAACTCCAATGTGTGTGTGTGTGTGTGTGTGTGTGAGAGAGAGAGAGAGAGAGAGAGAGAGAGAGAGAGAGAGAGAGAGAGAGAAGAGAGATTCCAATATGATTGGGTTTATTTATTTTATTATTATTCATTAGATGCCTGTTTTCTAATGAGAGAAAGAAAGGGGATGAATCTAGTTGGTATGGGAGGTAGGGAGGAACTGCGAGGAGTTCCTGCGAAGGAGGCAAAACCAAAATCAGAACACACTGTATGAAAAAATATATTTTCAGTAAAAGAAGTAAATAGAAATATGACTTGAAAAAGTAGTATAAGGTTCAGCACTATAGCTGAGGGTGACAACCTTAATTCAATCCCTGAGACCACTTTTAAGTGGAAGGGAAGAAGTCCTGAAAATTGTCCTCTGCCTTCCACACCTACACTGTGGTGTAGGCACATGCCCATAATAATAAAATTTATGGTCTGATGATGTACTTCAGCAATTAATAGTATTTGGGGCTCTTGTAGAGGACCCAGGTTTGATTCATAACAACCATGTTAGGTAGTTCACAACTGCCTGTAATTTCTGCTCAAGGTATCTTATATACTTTCTAGCTTCCACAAGCACCTGCACACATATGGCACAAACACAGGCTTCTAATACACATACGTAGAATGTAAAATAAATTGTTAAAAACAGTAAGTACTGCTGGTAAAATAATGCCTCTAGAAATTTATAGTCATGATGGGTTTTCTTTTGTACCCCAATTTAAAAAATAAAAAAAAAAAAAAAACTACCAGTAAAAAATAGAAGCAGAAAAGCACAGAGAATGTATTGGACAAAATAGTCATAATTATGCAAATTATATACCCCATGGGTCCAGAAAAATGTCTTTATTATATATGCTGCTCTGTTAAGGAAAACTATAACACTACCTTAAAGTTAAAGTTTTCTATAGCTGTCACCATGTTCCTATCTTCATTCCCAAGTTTTATCTCTTCTCATTCTTTTCACATTTCCATGGCACCTTGTGGTTGGTCAGCTATTTTACAGCCCACACCTAAACACATATTATAAAGAGCTTTATCTAAATTATCCCATGAGTCAGAGATCTTCTATTTTGTTTATTTTCCAAAATACAGAGTGTTTCTATATAGTCCAGGCTGATCTCAAACGTACGATTGTTCTGCCTCACCCTCCTACATGCTGGGGTTACAGATAGGTTCCACTATACCCAGCTGTGCTGTAAGTATATTTTCTGATACGCAGGTGTCTTTGTTTTACTTTATGTACTCTTCCCAAGACAGAGCATTACAAAATGTGGGAACTTATCTCATAAATGTTTAATTACAATAAATAGTGTGATAAGGTATAGGTTAATTAACAAACTTGTTCAAGTCCTTTGTCTCAAATTCTGCTGTATTGTGTGGTATCAAACATGAAAATAGAGCCTTTATGAATGAAGGTGAACTGTAGTTAATCAACTACAACAACAAAACCTAATTATGTAAAGCAGCAGCAAGGCCTATCTTCTCTGAGAATAAATTTACATACACAAATTATTAGTGGCATAATGTCACTCAGTGCTAAGTCAACCTACACATCATATTTCACAGAGCAGAGGGATTTATGTAGGGATCAGCACACAATGTAAGGTGACTGAATCAAATGATTCTTGAAATATTAAATAGGGACTATTTAGATGAATACCTTTCCTACTAAATATAAACTCTAGGGCATGGGGAAATAAGAACTTCTGCAAAGTAATTTTCAGTCTCTTGAAAATGGAGCTAATGCAATGAATAAGGACAGACTTTGAAGACAGTGTATATGATTCTTTACTAAGATACACTAGTGTCAAAACACAGCCCATGAAAGATACATATCAGGGAAATTCTCATTCTTTATGAGAAAAATCCTAGAAAACAATACAAGAGTCTTGTGACCTCAGTTGATTACATAACAGGGAATTGTTCTTGGAATATGTTTCTGCACTTTTCCCAGGTGTAGTGGAGAGAAGTGAATTTTCCTTATATTATTTATTACAGTGGGCTTATTGTTATTTGTTTATATGACTCTATGGAAAATCATGTTTTTACCTTGTGCAGCTTGCCCTTGTAATATACACTTTAATAATATGACTCCTTATAACAGTTGGAATACGAATTAATTGATACTCTGAATAAAGTTGAGTATGGCGTGAGACTTTAGTCCACCTAATTTTTAGGCTCCATTCTCTAGGTTCTGCCACTTTTAGAGAAGTGAACAAACCAGAAATGAGATCTTACCTTTAAACTATTTAGTTATCTATATTTAAGACAAGATTTTAGTCATTTTAAAGGGAGTACTAACATACAAATAAAAATAACCAAAAGATTAACTACTATGGTGGTTTAAATGAGTAATGTTCTCACACAGACTCAATTGATATTGTTCTTTGTTTCCAAGGTGGTATTGTTCTTTGCAGAGGTTATAGGAATGATACTTATTAAGGGAAGTATGTTCCATGGAGCAGACTCTAGGAGTTCATAGCCCCATTCCAGTTCCAATCTCTCTCTCTCTCTCTCTCTCTCTCTCTCTCTCTCTCTCTCTCTCTCTCTCAATTCCTGCCACTTTCTGTTATATCTCCAATCTATAATGGACTCTTATATTTCTGGCACCTCAGACCAAAATAAAGTCTTTCTCCTATAAATAAACCACTTTGGACTTGGTGTTTTAACACAACAGAAAAGTAACTAATACAAAAGGTGATATCAAGTATGGATTTTTATTGTGAAGAATTTGACCATTTTTAGGGAAGGGAGTGAGCATGAAAGACTTTAGAACTTAAGACTAGAAAAGTTGAACATTATTCGAATGGCCAGTTTTTCAGCCCATTCTTATGGAAGCCTGGAAAACAATAGCACTGACAGCAATGTGCACTGTGACCCAGCAAAAGAGGATTCAGAGAGAGAAAAATAACAAATGTGCTAGAGAACATTACTTAATCTTTTGACAAAGAATATTGCCTACTTCCCTTGTCATAAGAATTGGCCTGAGGGTAAGTTAAAAACTAATAAACTAATTTCTTTGGAGTAGGAGATTTCATGACATTGAATCCATAGTGTGGTTATCACTAATAATGCTTATATAGTTCTACAATGAAAAAGAATGTGGAACAAAAGTAAATACAAATGATATATTTTTGAAGAAAAAGAACACAAGGAAGCTTAATTTTACAATCAAAACTTGTGTTGAGAAAGAGAGAGAGAGAGGGAGGGAGGGAGGGAGGGAGAGAGAGAGAGAGAGAGAGAGAGAGAGAGAGAGAGAGAGAGAGAGAGAGAGACTGTAAATATATAGATTACCACAGTTGAGGCAAGCTCTCCTGATCTATGCTAGGATATAGAGAGCTGTGCTCTGAGGGCAATACCCCACCCAGCTGAGCTTCCAATTTGTGAAAAGAGAATGTTTAAAGAGTTTTCTGCTCCTATAAAGCAACTGAATCAAAAATCTGCTACTGATGGGGTTCAACAAAACAAAACAAAACAAAACAAGTGTCCATCCTAACCTGGCAGCTAAACTTGACATTGTTGGTCACAGAATACTGGTTGTTGAGGTATGAAAGAGGGGGTTATGATTTTTCTTCCGTAATTTCAGAGAGCTCTTGAGACCAGGCAACATCTGATGTGGTAAATGCTATAGCCCCGAACGTGTCTGCCAAGAAGAGCTGCATTCAGGAAGTGGAACCAAGCTGAGAGAGAGAGAGATTTTATTGCAGACAGGAAATCCAGAGCAGCCAAGCTATCTAATCTCTTTGAAACTAAAACATCAGACATTGAGCTACATCATTTGGTATTTGCCCTGATGTTTTGTTTTGCTTTGTTTCAGTTTTCCTTCTGTGTAGCAATTCCTCACTGTACTCTCATTCCTCCCTTTTGGAATGATGATGTATATTCTGCATTGTGGGTGGGTATCCCTTCTCCCCATGGTCCTTGGCCACCAGCTCATGAGGACAAAGAAAGAAAGGAACGGAATCCAAGAACAGACTTTTGGATGACCTGTGGGTACGGCGGAAATAACAGATTTATTTCCAGGATCAAATTTGGGGAGACAGGTCAACTTTATTCGGACTTAATCCAGGGTTATATAGTTTGGGGGTTAGGTGGGTAGTAATATTCAGGGTGGGCAAGAGTCATTGGCTGAAGCTTAACCTAATGTGGCGCCTCATTAGCATGGGGAGGCATTCCAGGAATCTCAGGTGCTTGATGATCTGATTTTTTTGGGAGAAAGAAAGCTGAACCTGTAATCTAACCAAGGCTGTGTGACATTCCTCAGATACCACTCTGTGTGGGTGGGGCGGGGTTTTGAGCTCCCTGGACAAGGTCAGAGAGGAGAAGCCCTGCTGACAAGGAAGTCCAGCATTTTTAAAATCAAAATTAGAAGGCTATACGAACAATGGTAGACTTCGACCTTAACTAGTAGAGCAACACTGCACCACTGTAGGTTACAACTATGTAATTTGCCTTTTCAGTTTGTAGAGGATTACAATTAAGAGTCTTGCAGTCTCAGAAGAGACTTTGGACTTTTAACTAGTATTGTGACCCATAACAGTATGAGAACTTTTAATCTTAACTGAAAGCATTTTACATTATAATATAACTAGGAGCCTATAAGGGCTAGGAAGTGAAATGTGAAGGTTTAAATAAGAAATGTTCTCCAAAGCTCCCATATTTGAATATTTGATTCTCAGTTGGTGGCAAGGTGATCAAGGGAAGTCTAACCTTGATGGAGGAAGGGCATTATTTGGTGTGGATTTTGAGATTTCATAATCTCATCATAAAGTTTGCTCTTTCTTCTTCATGTTTGTGGTTGAAGATGTGATCTCTTAGCTTTATACTCCTTCTGTCATTCCTTACTGCTATGCTTCCATTCCATGATATACTCTTATATTTTAAAATCATAAGCCAAACTAAACCCATTCTTCCATCACTTATTTTGATCACAGAAATAAGAAACTCATACAACTTATTGAACATTTAAGTGCATTAGAAATCCCATGATAACTTTTTTGCTTTTACTCTCATATTTAACAACAATTGAACAACTATATGTCAAGTTTAATCAAGTTTAAAGATGAATAAATAATAATTTCATAAATATTATTTATAATGTTAGTAATGCTTACTTATTAAATATGTAGGCATTTGTTGTCATAATACTGAGATATGTCATATAGCATAGGAAGAATGCATTATGAGGCAGATACTTCAAAATTTTCCTTTTAAAAGTATGTACAAAATTATACTGCATACTTACTCAAAATAAGATAATGATACAACTAGTCTATGTGTTTGATAAAAATGGTCCTAGACAGCAAAAGCACATAGCATATTACTTTACTGAATACAATTACAACACAATGGTATTTGCAGATATAAACATATGTAACCATAAAAAAACAGTGAAATATAATTTACAGGGTAAAAATAATGAGCTGCAATGAATGGATCTTATAAGATGGAAGTTGCTTGTAAGTCAGTGAATTTACTATATTTACACATAGCAATACTATACATATAAACTTCATGAAATTCATAAAATATTACCATTTTCAACAATAAACCAGGTAGACTTTACTATATTTTATTTTATCATGAGTTTTTAATATTTTTAACTCTTGCCTTTTAGTTACAGTACAAACCACAAGTGTATAATATATCTACACAGTCATTTACTTTTTCTATAAGCTATTTTCTATTTTAAGGGTTTTATTTTTAAACTGTTTGTTAATATGTCACATATACCATATCCAGTTCTAACATGTGATAAGTATGATCAATTGATTTCCACCTCTATACCTCGCTCCATTAGAAAATCCTCAGAAGTGATAGCATACATGAAGCAGTCATCTAGAAAAGTATCACTGCACGCAGTGAAGCAAGTCTTTTAATACGTGTCTCCTTTCTTCTTTATTAAGAGTTAGCTTTGGTGGAATGGGATATGCCTGACTAGTTAGCAACAACCCGTGATTATTATTGAACTTTATAGTCACTAATTAATTTAGATGTGTTTCCAGTTAATAACCCTCTGCAAGGCTTTTTACTGTCATCCTTTGCAGTAGATTATCTATACTTTAGGAGCCATAGTAAAACAGGAAAAAAACATGAGCATAGATTAGGCAGAAGAGAGAATCATATGATCAAGAGAATCCTATCAAGCCCCTCCCCTTCCTCTCAGGCTCTATCATGCTTTTCCTCACTTTCAGTATTTATGGGCAAAAGAATGCAGAATCTGAATAAAGTGATAATGGAACATGGCCAAATTTCTGTCCAAGGTCTAAAACAGATTCATGAGTTCTCACCCATCCAAAAGGCCCTAATAGTATCTAATGTTTGAGGTGGCACATTTTTTCAGTGGTATCGGCACTGGTAGGTAAGTTGCCCAAGCTCCAGGAAATATTCCTCTACCCATCTTCATTCGAGGAATCCTAATTATATTTAATGAGTCAGAGAGAAAGAGAGAGAGAGAGAGAGAGAGAGAGAGAGAGAGAGAGAGAGAGAGAGCAGAAATAGGATGGGGGTTTATGAAGAAGGGGTTCAGCATGTGGGGAAGAGGGTTACTGAAGAGTAATGGGCACTGAAATATGACCAAATACATATTATATATGTGTGTGAAATAGTCAAAGAATAATTTAAAGGAGAATAATAGAAGGAGAGTTCCTTATATTGAGTATAGACCACAGCTGGCTTATCATAATTCTCAGGATATTTTTAACACAAGATGAGAATTGTGAGCTTCTTCTCCTGGGAATGTATCAACTAAATCAGGATGTGTAGACAGGCCCCAGATGAAGTTCAAACACTAGAACTAGAATCGGAAGATGACATTCCTTAGTCTCAAAGTATCCTAGAATTGTACGAGACATCAGAAACCAGCAATGTGAGAAGCATCACAGTTTGTTGAAGCAAAGTGAAGTGATTAGACTTTACATCTCACCTCACACAGTTAAACAGAATAGCTAGGATTTCAGTATACTTAGCAGCTTTCAGGTATCTAATGGCCAGAGGTAGCAGCTCTTACAATGTAAACTTCATTGTAGCATTAAAAGAAATTTCCTGAAAAATAACATAATGCTCTGTTTGGCATTGGGGAGCAGGAGAATACTGAAAGCAAGGCTGGTGTCAATAAGTTTCCCTTTTTATATTTCTTCTTCTTCTTCTTTTTTTTTTACTTTATTCAAAAGGCCATGTTTATTATCCAAAACCAGAAAAATAAGTGTTTCTTACATGTTCTATCATCTTTCATTCTTATGGCCACAGAGAAAGGAGTTAAAGTAAAAAAAAAAAAAAAAAAAAAAAAAAAAAAAAAAAAAAAAAAAAAAAAAACCAACTTTAATTATTCCATTTTCCATATGCAAGCTCTGAGATCCAGAGAGATGTGGCAAGTAGTTGATGATCATATACAACCTGAGTAGTGAAGTAAGATTTTGAGTCAGAATTTTTTTTACTACAGAATTTATTACTTGGCACTTAAAACCAATGGGACCAGAGGTTTCAGTACTGTTGTTTTAATGATAAGTATGCATTCACGTCAGTGTGTATGTGATGTTTTGTGGAAGTGATCAAAAAACGGCAGGGTAGGCTAAAGTAGTGGATGAGAACTAAATTATAATATGCAGTGATGGAGAGAAATCATTTTCTGATACAGTGAATGAGTTCATCTGAAGACAAAAACTAGTCTGAGTGTAAAAACACGTGTGACATCCAGATCCAAAATGAACTCAGAAAAGCATTTGTTAATTCGTCCTGAGCAACTGCAGTTTTCTTTTTAATAGTACTTTGAGAATAATAGAAAATCACTAAAGGATACAGAGCAAAGGGTATATATAGTTCAAGATGGAAAAAAAAAAGACAGTAAGTAAGAAAAAAAAAGCCTGTGATGAAGCTCTGAACTTTCTGCATCAGTATTGTTTGAGATAGACAATAGCGATGAGAAAAGTCCATCCTTTTTGGTTTTGATAGTCAGACCAGGAATTATGAGAATTTGAAAAGTGTGTTGCTTCATTTTATAGTGCCCTCTTATAAATGCTCATAACAGGGGAAAGTCTCTAGTGATATTTAACAGCAACAAAAACCCTGGCAGACTGGTCATTTTGATTCTTGCTATAGAAAAGTCTGTCCTACACAGAGGAATCCTTACGACAACTATAGATACAGATAGACAGGCAGGGAAGGAGCATTTAGAGAGCAGTGGTGAAAACTTGCTCTTGTCTATAAAGGTTCTCCCGCTAGGACACCATGGTCTCATCCTTTGAAAGTGTAAGCTATCTTCAGTTAAGCTACTTGAACCACATGAGGTTCCTGATCTGCTACTTTCTCCACTGAGATGGAATGGGACTTGACTATAGTTAAATCTCCAAGTAGGGCAGTTAAAATGATAAAGGTTTCCTTGGCTAAAGTGGCAGGATTCAAACTGAGCTTTGATGGCCTAGCTTTCAAACAGCAGGAACAGCTGGAAAAAGCAAATGGAAATTGCAGGAAACTTGTTGAACTGCAAATAAGCAGGCTCCCAGGGAATAGAGGAGAGAAAGCAGGATAAGGCAAGGCACAAAATTGAGTGAACTACCTTGTTATTATAATAAGAAATAGAAGAAGATTGTGCCAGGTAGTTTGACCTCAGGCTATGCAGTTCCATCTCCCATATCTGGGCCTTGGTTTCACTATAAGTAAAATGATAATAACACCTCTCCTGTGTAGAATTATTGTCAGAGAGGAAAGAAAGTTTTCATTAAAAACCTTGAAAAGTTGTAGTATTTTGCTATGCTAATGAAAACACTTGATCCTTATGTTTTGCTTCTATTAATTTCCTTCCCTTTAGGCAGCACGCTTTCTTCATCTTTATGTAGAAATATTTTCAATGAAGCTAAAATGAACTGTATGAAAAATACATACACACATATATCAATCTCTTTGGAATCCCATCTGGAATCTTTGTACATGTCTGTTATACCTAAACCAAAAAGGAGAAAAGGTCTGTGATGCCAAAGAAGGCATGGAATTTTCATTGATCAGTACAAAAGGAACAATAATATGAAGTCATCGGTCTACTCACATCTGAACCCAGGGTCAAGATACCTCAACAGATCTATGCCAATAATTCAGTGAAGCACACTCAGAATAGAATGTACCAGTCTGAAAAGATTTAAAATCATTTCCTTGAAGAAGTCTGTCCTGAATTTTCACTGTCACACAATCATTCATTACTCCTATTAATATTTCCTTATATTTTAATAAATGCACAATGGTGTTTTATATATTTATTAATTTAATGCTTAATATCTAACTTCTTGTCCCATTAATGTGTAAGTCCTTAAAAATAGGTATTATATTTGTTGAATGAATAAATGGACTTAGCTTTTCAAATTAAAAATCAAGTCATTAACAAGGAGTTGGTCTACATTAACTTATTATAGAATTATATACATTATATATTATATATATATGTAAAATACCCTTTGATCATATTCTCCACACTTATGCTATCTAAGCCTTTTCCTTTTTCACCAAATATCTTCTTCCAAACAAAGGGTACAACTTATAAAGTGACAGTTTGTAGTGGGCTGGTTCATTTACTAGAAAATAGATCAAGTCAATCAGTGTTTAGAGAAAGTATACAATGTACTAATTTTTTTGGACTGTAGGCATAACCACTGGTCAGTCAGACTAGGTATTCAGATCATATTTTCCCAAAACTTTCTGGAAAATACAAATAACCTAAAGATAATTTATCAAACATACACATTTTCAGGCTTATAACTGACTAAATCAATCTCCAGCTAAGGAATCTTAAAAATATGTATAATATATTTTAAGAAATATATATATATATACATATATATACTATATGTAAATATTAGAATATATTTTCTAAAATATATGTATGATATATATGTATATATGTATATATATACACACATATATATATTCCATATATAATATGTTGGCCTCATATGTAATATATATTCTCACATTGGAGGTACATTAGGTGCTTAAAGATTTTGTGTGAGAATCACCTGGAGCAATTGCAAAGCTTACAGAGAACTAGCATGCACAGCAGACTAACAGAATAAGTCTCTGTAAAGGTGCATACATATTATTAAAGACAATTCTAACCCACTAAAATATAACACATATAGTTCTGAACCGGAAATTGCCAACCTTTGTCTACATAGCACCAAATAATGTTTTCATGTCAATAGAACATCTGCCAATATAAGAAAGCAACTACGTATATTGAAACTTAGTAGATGTTGTTGTATTCCAGTAAAACTTTACTTGTAAAATTAGACATCAGCTTCCTATTAATTCACAGGCTACATTTTTTGATATTTTTTCTAAACCACTTTAAGCTTATTTCATGGATGATATTTTACTTAGGGGATATTTTTTTAAAGACAAGGTCTCACTATGTAACTCTTTTTTTATTATTTATTTATTTATTTATTTTCCCCTTCCCTTCTCCCTTTCACTCTGGCCCTACTCCCTCCAGCCCTGCTCGCTCCAGCCCAAAGGTTTTTTTATTATATATAAGTACACTGTAGCTGTCTTCAGATACCCCATAAGAGGGCATCAGATCCTATTACAGATGGTTGTGAGCCACCATGTGGTTGCTGGGATTTGAACTCATGACCTCCAGAAGAGCAATCAGTGCTCTTAACCGCTGAGCCATCTCACCAGCCCTGTAACTCTTACCTAACATTGAACTCACTATGTAGATCAGACTGGCCTCAGACTTGGAATTCCCCTGCCTCTGCCTCACAAATGCTGTAAATAAAGACATGTTGTTTCATGCCTTCCTTGCTATATATAATAATTTTATTTTTTTAAATAAATTTATTTTTATTTATATATTTGCATTTCCTCCCCTTTCCTCTGTTTGTTCTCATATGCCCTTCTCAATCTCTCCCAAATTTGTGGCTTTTTTTCTTAAAAATATATGTATGTATGTATGTATGTATGTATGTATGTATACCTGCATATATTTGTATATATACATATGAATAAATATATAAATAAAACCTGCTAAGTCTACTTAGTGTTGCTTGTATGTATAGGTTTATTCTTGATTATGAGGCACTACAGTGTTAAAACATCATGAGATTTTAAAAAGAGCTTTTTGTAAACATTAAAATAATACATGGAAATGGTCATTTGTTATATCTTGAAATTTCCACCAGAAATCTAACCTCAGACTCATCTTTCTTTCATCTTTAGAGTACACTCAGGTCAAACAGTCTTTCACTATAAACCCTAATGTTCATAGTCTATCATAATAAGTATCTATTTTATTCCAAATCTCACTGAATAATGTTCATTTCACCTATAGCTGAAATTCACATTTAAATAACCTCTGAGTATTTTGATTCCTTTAATCTCTACAAATGAAAAATTACCCTTACATTTATATTCCTCATGTCAATAGGTCAGAGATTCAGACAGACATCCTTCTACTCCCCATTGCTTTTTGCAAAGTATCTCTCACTTCAGAACTCTCAACTCCTTTGAAGACTAATCCACCAAATTATACTACCCAATACAAATGATTATGTTAGCTGTTGTGATTTCCCTCACCTTTATGTCTTCCTGGAAAATTTCATCACTAATCTATCATTATTATCTTTAGCTAATATTAGTTACTCCAGTATCCATATCTTAGATATTTTCTACAAAAGCATGATACTGATTTCAACTCAGATATATTGTCATAAATTTCACCTTATTGATGTGTGCCTATATTTTTCCTTAAATGTTTTCATGACATAAATTTTTGTTAGTACCAAAGTTCAAAATTATCTAACACTTTCTAGTGTAATTACTCCCTCTGATGCCCTAAAAAGTATAACTCTATAATAACACTGAAACAAGGAATCCATTGACAACCCTTTATTCATTGTCATACATTTTTATTGTATTACCCTTTCATCATATTGCTTACAGAAAAATCTTTCAAATTTGCTTTTTATATTTACAATTCCTAATTGTCTTTTTATTTCATTCATTTAGAATTTGATCCCCATATTTTCACTTGAATATTTTGGCCACAGAAACCAAAATATTCATCTTGCCAAGTTCTACAGTCAAGATTTATTCCTTACTTTATTCAAATCTTTGTGAAATATTTAAACATTTTCTCCAACTGGTGCTGAGTCCTGCTTGACCATGTATGAGATGATGTGACATTGTTCTAGTCCCTTGAACAGATCCAGCAGGGACTGAGTTTTCACAAGTTTCAATGCATTCTATAGCACAAGGTTTGTATATATATATATATATATATATATATATATATATATATATATATATATATTCCTCCACTGGGAAATATTCTCCCTGCAAAGGTTATTGGGGAATGTTCTCTCTGGCAAAGTTAATGACTCCTTGATAATCAGAGACAGTTTGAGTCTAGGATATTAAGATGTGGCTAGTGGCTCAGCAAAATAGTAAACACTGAGACCTTCTGGACAGCCCTTAAGTCTATGGGAAAAAAACTCTGAAAACATGAGTTCAAATACATACATACATGCATACATACATAAACATCTATATGTACAAATATAAAATTTCTCAAATCTGCAAAATGTAAGGATGCAATATGGATTTTATAAGGAGATTCACAGATCTGAAAGAACAGAGGCAGCTGCACTATGAGCCAGCTTGTCAGAGAGATAGTAAGAAAGGAGATAAAGAGTGGTAAGATCCCACCCAGCCAAATGTGTTTTGTTTGTGTTTACAAAGGCAGGCAGATATCTGAGTCCAACTTTAGCCTGGGACAGAGGGAATTTTGGTTCAAGCCCAGTAGTGGTAAAAATGGCCATTTCAGGGTGGGGTCCTAATCAAATAGCTTATTGTTTGTACATAACAAAGGTAGGCAGATTTCTGAATGCTTTTACAGTGTTAAAAAATGTACTTGCTTTCTCTTTCTAAGAAGGGTCTGGGATCATGGGATGCTGATTCATGGTATAACCAAAAGGGAACCTGGGGTAATAACTGAATTGATATGTAAATAAAAGGCTTTGATTTTGATCTGCAAGAGATGAACTGTTCAGAGGGTGATTTTGGAAATGCAAGAGAAAGTTACCTCAAGAAGAGAGCAATCTGAAAAGCTGTTTTGAGCAGAACATAAGCCCTCAGCTTGTAACCCAAAATTTGACTTCAAGTCATTTAATTTGCTGCTCCCAAATAACCCTACCTTAAAACCAAGCCAAGGCTGGTCCTTGGCAAACTGGTTTCTTTACTATGTATTTTTTCTGGTTAATACTTCCCCCATTCTACATCTTCATTTCACCAGCCCACATGTTTCTTTCTACTCACAGTACTCACCTTCTTTCCTCTCTTGTCACCTATGCGCTACAATATCCACTCACTTATGGTAACACTCTTCTACAACATTCCCTCCCTATTTGCTAGCTACACATGTGGTCTTTGCCCTCATAGGTCTTGGTTATCTCACTTAATGTGATTTTTTTTCTAACTTTATCCATTACTTTACAAATTTCATTATTTTTCTACAGCTATATAGCATAATATTCCATTATGCATATATACCACATCTAGGCGGTCTCCATTTTCTATCTATTGTGGATATGGTTGCAATAGATATGAATGTTCAAGACGCCCAGCTGATCTCCCCTGTGGAAGCTGCGTCCAGAGGCATCATAGAGAGACCATGGACCGCAGAGCTGCAGGTAGGAGCACCCACACACTGCCCTAGGCCCCAGAGGCACAACTGGCAGTAGGAAGCCCCCAGAGCATAGCTGGCATCCAGATCCTGCCCCTGCGGAACACCACTACCCTTCTGCCCCTTGCCCAGATCCAGGTGACTGGAGCAGACACCCAGCTGATCTGCTCCCCTGTGGAAACCACATCCGGAGGAATCCCAGAGCTGCCACTGCCCTCAGAGCTGCAGACATCCTTGAGAGGCCACTGCCCTCAGAGCGGTAGAAACCATGTCCGGAGACATTCTAGAGAGGCCACTGACCTCAGAGCAGGGGACACCATATCCTGAGGCATCCTAGAGGAACGACTACACTCAGCAAACACCTAGCTGTTCTACTACTGTGGAGACACCATATCCTGAGATATCCTAGAGGAGCCATTGTACCCAGAACAGCTTGAGCTCAGAATCACAGAGACATCCAGACCCCGAGGAGTTCTGACACACCAAGATAACTGGAAAGGCAGCCTCCAGTCAGAACCAGTGAGTGCAGGTAGCACTAGAACTAACCAAATGGTGAAAGGCAGGCATAAGAATGTAAACAACAGAAACCAAAGTTATGTGGCATCACCAGAACCCAGTTCTCCCACCATAGCAAGTCCTGAACACCACATTACACCAAAAAAGCAGGGTTCAGTATTAAAATCACTTCTCGTGATGATGATAGAGGACTTTAAAAGGGACATAAACAAAGCTCTCAAAGAATTTGAGGAAAACACAAGTAAACTGGTTGAAGCCCTTAAAGAAATGCAAGAAAACACAACTAAACAGATGAAGGAATTAAACAAAACTGACCATGATCTAAAAATGGAAGTAGAAACAATAAAGAAATCTCAAAGGGAGACTACCCTGGATATAGAAAACCTAGGAAAAAGATCAGGAGTCATAGACGCAAGCATCACCAACAGAATACAAGAGATAGGAGAGAGAATCTCATGTGCAGAAGATACCATGGAAAACACAGACACAATGGTCAAAGAAAATGTGAAATGCAAAAAAAAAAAAAAAATGTGAAACACAAAACATCCAGGAAATCCAGGACACAATGAGAAGACCAAACCTAAAGATAATAGGTATAGATGAGAGTGAAGAATCCCAACTTAAAGGGCCAGTAAATATCTTCAACAAAATTATAGAGGAAAACTTCCCTAACCTAAAGAAAGAGATGTCCTTAAATATACAAGAAGCCTACAGAACCCCAAATAGACTAGACCAAAAAAGAAATACCTCTCGTCACATAATAATCAAAACATCAAATATACAAAAACAAAGAGAATATACTAAAAGCAGTAAGGGAAAAAGGCAAAGTGACATATAAAGGCAGACCCATAAGAATTATACCAGACTTCTCACCAGAGACTATAAAAGCCAGAAGATCCTGGATGGATATTAAACAGACCCTAAGAGATCACAAATTCCTGCCGAGACTACTAGACCCAGCAAAAATCTCAATCACTATTGATGGAGAAACCAAGATATTCCATGACAAAACCAAATTTGCACAATATCTTCCCACAAATCCAGCACTTCAAAGGATAATGGATGAAAAACTCTAATACAAGGAGGGAAAGTACAACCAAGAAAAAGCTAGAAAGTTGTCTTCTAACAACCCCAAAAGAAGATAGTTACACAAACATAATTCCACCTCTAATAACAAAAATAACAGGAAGTAACATTCATTTTTCCTTAATATCTCTTAATATCAATGGACTCAATTCTCCAAAAAAAAGACGTAGACTATCAGACTGGATATGTAATCAGGGCCCAACATTTTGCTGCATACAGGAAACATAGCTCTGTGACAAAGACAGAAACTACCTCAGAGTAAAAGGATGGAAAACAATCTTTCAAGCAAATGGTCTCAAGAAACAAGCTGGAGTAGCCATTCTAATATCAAATAAAATTGATTTTCAACCAGAAGTATTTTAAAAAAAAATAAAGAAGGACACTACATACTCGTCAAAGGAAAAATGTACCAAGAAGAACTCTCAATTCTGAACATCTATGCCCCAAATGCAATGGGACCCACATACATAAAAGAAACTTTACTAAAGCTCAAAACATACATTACATCTAACACAATAATAGTGGGGGATTTCAACACCCCACTCTCAGCAATGGACAGATCATGGAAACAAAAACTAAACCGAGACACAATGAAACTAACAGAAGTTATGAACCAAATGGATTTAACTGATATCTATAGAACATTTCATCTTAAAACAAAATAATATACCTTCTTCTCAGCACCTCATGGTACCTTCTCCAAAATAGACCATATAATTGGTCACAAAACAGGCCTGAACAGATACAAAAAGATTGAAATAATCCCGTGCACCCTATCAAACCACCATGGACTAAGGCTGGTCTTTAATAATGACAAAAACAACGGAAAGCCTACATACACGTGGAAACTGAACAACACTCTACTCAATGATGACTTGGTCAAGGAAGAAGTAAAGAAAGAAATTAAAGACTTTTTAGAATTTAATAAAAAGGAGGACACATCATACCAAAACTTGTGGGACTCCATGAAAGTAGCACTAAGAGGAAAACTCATAGCTCTAAGTGCTTACAAAAAAACTGGAAAGAGTATAAACTAACAACTTGACAGCACACCTGAAAGCTTTAGAACAGAAAGAAGCTAATATTCCCAAAAGGAGTAGACAGCAGGAAATAATCAAACACAGAGCTGAAATCAACCAAGTAGAAACAAAAAGAACTATACAGAATGTCAACAAAACCAAGAGCTGGTTCTTTGAGAAAATCAACAAGATAAATAAACCCTTAGCCAGACTAATCAAAGGGAACAGAGACAGTATCCAAATTAACAAAATCAGAACTAAAAAGGGAGACATAACAACAGAAACTGAGGAAATTTTAAAAAAATCATCAGATACTACTACAAAGGCCTATACTCAGCATAATTGGAAAATCTGGATGAAATGGACAATTTTCTACACAGATACCAGGTGACAAAGTTAAACAAGGAGCAGATAAACTATCTAAACAGTCCCATAAACCCTAAAGAAATAGAAGCAGTCATTAAAACCCTCCCCACCAAAAAAAGTCAGGGACTGGACAGTTTTAGTGCAGAATTCTATCAGACCTTCAAGGAAGACCTAATACCAATTCTCTTCAAATTATTCCACAGAATAGAAACAGAAGGAACACTACCCAATTCATTCTATGAAGCTACAATTATGCTTATACTTAAACCTCACAAAGATCCAACAAAGAAAGAGAACTACAGACCAATATCTCTTATGAATATTGATGCAAAAATACTCAATAAAATTCTCACAAACCGAATTCAACAACACATCAAAACAATTATCCATCAAGATCAAGTAGGCTTTATCCCAGGAATGCAGGGATGGTTCAATATTCGGAAATCCATCAATGTAATCCACTACATAAATAAACTCAAAGAGAAAAACCACATAATCCTCTCACAAGATGCCAAGAAAGCATTTGACAAAATTCAACATCTCTTTATGATAAAAGTCTTGGAAAGATTAGGAAGTCAAGGCACATACCTAAACATAGTAAAAGCAATATACAACAAGGCAATAGCCAACATCACACTAAATGGAGAGAAACTTGAAGCAATCCCACTAAGATCAGGAACTAGACAAGGCTGCCCACTCTCACCCTACCTATTCAATATAGTACTGGAAGTCCTAGCCAGAGCAATTAGACAACAAAAGGAAGTCAAAGGGATACAAATAGGAAAGGAAGAAGTCAAAATTTCACTCTTTGCAGATGATATGATAGTATACTTAAGTGACCCTAAAACTTCCACCAGAGAACTCCTAAACCTGATAAACAACTTTAGCAAAGTGGCTGGATATAAAATCAACTCAAACAAATCAGTAGCCTTCCTCTACTCAAAGGATAAACAGGCTGAAAAAGAAATTAGGGAAATGACACCCTTTACAATAGTCACAAATAATATAAAATATCTTGGAGTGAATCTAACGAAGCAAGTGAAAGATCTGTATGACAAGAATTTCAAGTCTCCGAAGAAAGAAATGAAGATGATCTCAGAAGATGGAAAGATCTCCCATGCTCCTGGATTGGCAGGGTTAACTTAGTAAAAATGGCCATCTTGCTAAAAGCAATATACAGGTTCAATTTAATCCCCATGAAAATTCCAAATCAATTCTTCATAGAGATCGAAAGAGCAATTTGCAAATTCATTTGGAATAACAAAAAACCCAGGATAGTGAGAACCATTCTCAACTATAAAAGAACTTCTGGGGGAATCACCATCCCTGACCTCAAACTGTACTACAGAGCAGTAGTGGTAAAAACTGCATGATATTGGTACAGAGACAGGCAGGAAGATCAATGGAATAGAATTGAAGATTCAGAAATGAACCCACATACCTATGGTCACTTGATCTTTGACAAAGGAGCTAAAATCATCCAGTGGACAAAAGAGAGCCTTTTC
This sequence comes from Arvicanthis niloticus, assembly GCF_011762505.2. NCBI lineage: Eukaryota > Metazoa > Chordata > Mammalia > Rodentia > Muridae > Arvicanthis > Arvicanthis niloticus. Next base: position 118,744,560 of record NC_047679.1, on the reverse strand, counting down.
AACAAATGGTGCTGGATCACCTGGAGGTCAGCATGTAGAAGAATGCAAATCAATCCATTCTTATCCCCTTGTACAAAGCTCAAGTCCAAGTAGAAAAAGGACCTTCACATAAAACCAGATCCACTGAAACTAATAGAAGAGAAGGTGGGGAATACCCTCTAATACATAAGCACAGGGGAAAAGTTTCTGAACAGAACACCAATGGTTTATGCTCTAAGGTCAAGAATTGACAAATGGGACCTCATAAAATTGCAAAGCTTCTAGAAGGCAAAAGACAATGTCAATAAGACAAAATGGCAACCAACAGATTGGGAAAAGATCATTACCAATCCTAGATCCAATAGAGGGCTAATATCCAATATATACAAAGAACTCAAGAAATTAGACTCTAGACAACCAAATACCCTATTAATAAATGGGGTACAGAGCTAAACTACGAATTCTCAACTGAGGAAACTCGAATGGCTGAGAAACACCTTAAGAAATGCTCAACATCCTTAGTAATCAGGGAAATGCAAATCAAAACAACCCTGAGATACCACCTCACACCAGTCAGAATGGCTAAGATAAAAAATTCAAGTGATGGTAGATGCTGGCGAGGATGCAGAGAAAGAGGAACACTCCTCCATTTTTGGTGGGAATGCAAGCTGGTACAATCACTCTGGAAATCAGTCTGGTGTTTCCTCAGAAAATTGGACATAGCACTACCTGAGGACCCAGCTATACCATTCCTGGACATATACCCAGAAGATGCTCCAACATATAACAAGGACATATGCTCCACTATGTTCATAGCAGACTTATTTATAATAGCCAGAATCTGGAAAGAACCCAGATGTCCTTCAACAGAGGAATGGATACAAAAATTGTGGTACATTTACACAATGGAGTACTACTCAGCTATTAAAAATAATGAATTCAAGAAATTCTTAGGTAAATGAATGGAACTAGAAAATATCATCCTGAGTTAGGTAACCCAATCACAAAAGAACACACATGGTATTTACTCATTGATAAGCGTATGTTACCCCAAAAGCTTGAAATAGCCAATATTCAACTAACTGACCACATGAAGCTCATGAAGAAGGAAAACCAAGTGTGTATGCCTCTGTCTTTCTTGGAAGGCGTGACAGAATGCTCAAGAGAGCAAATAAGGTGACAAAGTATGGGACAGAAAGTCAAGGAGGGGCCATCGGGAGACCACTCTACCTTGATATTCATCCCATGTGCAGTCACCAAAGATAGATGCTGATATGGATGTCAGGAATTACATGCTGACAGGAGCCTGATAATATCTATATATCTATATCTATCTAGCAGATTTGGCAGAGGGCCTTCCAGATTAATTTCCAAAGGATTTATACTAGCTTATATTTTTACCAACAGAGTACAGTGTCTCACCCTTTAAGCATGTCCAAAATAGCATTTGTTGTTATTCATATTCTTGGTGATGGGCATTCTAAGTGAGGTAAGATGTAGTCTTAAAATAATTGTAACTTACATTTTCCTAATGGATAAGGATTGCAAATGCTTTTTAAAGTATTTATTAGGCATTTATATTTCTTTTTTTATTTTTTATAAAACTGTTTTGAGAACTTTCTGTTTATTTCTATAGTCTGCTTGATTGTTGAAGAGCTGACAGTTGCCTTCTGAATGGATTCCAGAGCCTCACTACAGCTAATGGGTGAACCAACGTATGGCATTTTAAACTAGGATCACAATCCACATCAGAAGAAGTAGTAGGCCCATGTGATTAGTCTATTTCTTGTAGTAATTTAACTGACTTACCAGAAAACTGCCATTTAAATATCTATGTATATATCCCAAGACAAATTAGTTTTGGATATAGTAGATCATAGGTGACAAACTTAATCAGAGAAGCATCTTTTTAAATCAGCAGTGGTGAATGCAAAAGACTCATGGAAATCAAGATCCAGAAAATAAGAAATGGTGTGGATTCAATCCCTAAATAAGTTACTTATGCCATACCTTCTGCAGAAAGGGGATAGGAATTATATAAGCGGCAGAAAACATGGTTAAGAGCTATGAGATGCCATTCTCTAGGCTGAATAAAACTATTGCAATCATTAACTCAGATCAACTGTAGTTCATCTGCACTGAGCCTATGCAAGACCAACCTTATCAACAGTGCGCGAAAGAAGGGGTAAGGTCTTTTACCACTGAAGTAGGTGTTGTCAATAGATACTGATGGAGGGGAACTCCCATTTATTTGTGGACTCTGCTGATTCTACCAAATTTCAATGGAGAGCTCAAAGCCTGTCATAATTATACAAGCACACCAAGTCATATGTGTATTAGTAATGAGAGTAAGAAGCTACATACTTTATGGTGAGAGAGAGAGAGAGAGAGAGAGAGAGAGAGAGAGAGAGAGAGGACAGAGACACACAGAGACACAGAAATTATAGAATACTACAGATTTCTGGATTTACTTGATTAATTAATCTTAGGAAAACTGAAAATGATATGATTTTGAAGCTATGTAAATTTAGAAATAATGCTAGTTGGCATTCATAGAAAAGTTTTAGTGGGAATTCTAAATTTTACCTACATATCAAACAAAAGAATCATGAAAAATAAACATAGACTCATAGCTGAAGTGACATATTCATGGGGGTGGAATGCAATTTCTATAAAGAAAACCATATTTAATTAATCAGATTAAACTTTTATTGGCAATAATATGAAGAAACTAGAACAAATTTTTACATCATTTTCATTTCAAAATACCTCTTTTTGTAAACTTCACTTGCTATTACTTAAGTCAAGAAGACTATTTTTGTCTTGAAAAGAAAGGTGAATTACAGACAAGAAATACAGTGTAGGGAAAATTGTTCTGCACAAAAACTACAAATGGAGAAATCTCCTAGGGGTCAGCCTAATCTGACAGTTTTTAGAAGTAATTTGAAGAAACAAATGTAATTGACACTAAGCTCTTTTGGAGCTAGTGAAATACCAAACTGTCAGAAATAAAAGATATGAAAATTACAATAGTCTATATAAAAGGAAAGACAATGATAGATAAGTTTCACCATGGACAAATTCACACCACTTTATTTCAAGCTATGAGACACAGTGAAATGTACGTATTATATGTATATAAACTTTTCTCCCTGTAAGAGCATATCTGTTTCTTTGGATCCTACTTCTTTGAATGAAAAAAAAAAAAAACCTAAAATGTTTTACTTTATTAGAAAATATATAGATATAAGACAAAATTTAGCATTTCATTGATATACAGAATGATGATGTGTTCACAGGATTATAGTGTTGCCACATTACAAACAGGGCATAAAATGACTAATGAAAATTCAGAGGAAGGCAACAGAAATAACCAGCATATAAAATCAGCAATAAAAAGCAAGACCTTCCATATGAGAGAAAAATGAAAAGATCTTGTTTCTTAAATCTAAAAGATAAAAATCCTAAAAGTATGCTGTTGAAGATCATGTAAGATCTTAAATGAGAATTGAAAAGGAAGATATGATCTTCTTTACAATTTTGTAATATATCAAAACTAGCAAGGGATTCATCAAGCATAGAAAAATCTACTCTGACATTTGATGACTGAACTCCATGTACCAGATAACACAAGCTATTAAAATCTGTTTTTCATTGAATAGCCTCACCTGGGAGTAAAGGTAAATTTTAATAAGATATCAATTCTCCATTCAATGGATCCTGGTCTGGGAATGGATAAAGTGAAGTAAGCAATTATAATATTACTTTATGAACCATATCTACAAATATATCTCTTAGTCACCCACTTATATTTCTATAGCCACTGCTTTATATCACATTTTTCATTTCTTGCTTTGATTCATTAAACATGTTATAAGAAAAAATCCTTTTAGTTTCTTCTCTCTAATTCATTACCCTTACAAACTTCCCAGAAAGTGTAATCAAACCATCATACATTCCTCATACAAACACTCTATACACTCCCATATACTCCCACCAGAAAGCACTGTGCTATAGCAAACACATAGAGCATAATGCCTCTATCCCATGCATTCTGTATTCCCTTTTTTGGACATTGGGTGTTTTTTGTTTATATATCATATGAACCATGAATCTTTTGACCATTTTTGAGAATTTGAGGATGTTGTTTCCTTTGCCCCAAAAATCTTTTCTTTGATTTTTGAATGACTAAGTCTTCCTCTTTTGTATGTCAATTTAAGTCTTATCTATGGAAATAGCACACTCTTATCCACCTAAGTAAGCTCTTCTACCCTTGCTTGGTACTATCACATTCCTGCATTTAAGAAATTAAGCTCAATTGAGACAGATACTTTTTGAAATGTCTGGTCAAGGCCAATTTTACTGGATCAAGAAGGTCTACTCCAAAGATTAACATACATGACAGGAATTGCACTTGGTTCTTTTCCAAATCACTTTTATTTTTGAGATTATAATTACATTCTTTTCCTCTTCCTTTCTTCTCTCTAAACTCCTCTAAAAGGGTGGAAAGGAAGAAGAAAACAATATAATTATAATACTCATTCTTACTCTCTCCAATTCATTTCCTCTGTTTTCCTAAATTGTGGTTACACACACACACACACACACACACACACACACATATTCATATATGTATATATATATATATATATATATATATATATATATATATATATATACATATATGTATATACACACACACAGATATACATATATATTAAATAAAATTCCTAAACACATAAGTACAACCTTAGTCAGTATGTTATTACTATTAGCATTTTGACTACGCTCTTCTCCATAGTTACCTGGCAATAGCCAGGTATGCTCTGCCCCACAGGTAGGCCTGACTCACTATAAAAGGGGCTGCTTGCTGCCTCCTCTTTCTCTTGCTCTCTTGCTCTTGCCTTCCTGCTCCTGTTCTCTCCCCATTCCCCTCCCCCTCTTTCCATGTGCTCATGGCCGGCCTCTATACCTCCATTCCTCTTCTCTTCTCTTCTCTTCTCTTCTCTTCTCTTCTCTTCTCTTCTCTTCTCTTCTCTTCTCTTCTCTTCTCTTCTCTTCTCCTCTCTCTCTCTCTCTGTCTCTCTGTCTCTTTCTCTCTCTCTCTCTTTCTGCCTCTACTACTCTTTTCATTCCCATCTTCATTCCCTCAGTAAACTCTGTTCTACACTATACCTTCATGTGACTGGTCCCTCAGGGGGAAGGGATGCCTCAGCATGGGCCCATGGACACATCTTGGCCCACATGTATGGTGATACATCCTCCAAACATATCCCCCTTTCTAATCTTTTTGTAAACACATCAGTTACTATGTTTGTGTTGGACCCAAAGATCCAAAACTGGGGAATGCTCTCCCACAGAAACACTCACAGACAGGGGATTCACTGCAAAAACAGGAGGTTTAATGATAATAACCAGTGCACTGGGGCTCCTTTGCACATAGGCAAGAGGAACCCCGAGCCAAAGCTGGGAGCAGCTTTTATACAGAGCTCATGAGGGCAACCACAAAGGCTGACCTTTCCAGGTCCTGTCTCTTAGTGACTCAGATTTGCCCATTATTTTTATGACAATGAGTGTCTTCCATTTGCTCAGGTTTACCATGTTAAGGGCCCAGCTTCCTGACCACCTCCTATCCTGGGCCCCTCTCCTGAAATGTGTCTACATTCTCTGGGCCTTCCTCACCCACAGGTGGGTTCCCTTCCATGTGGTCCGAGGAATGTTAATCAGCCTCTTCCTTCTTTCTCTGAATGTTAATCTAGCAAGTGTCCTCTGACTAAGGAATGTACCCCTCCTGAGATGTGTCCTGGGACAGTGGAATTCTTTCAATTTTAAGTTAGAACTTATACCTGAAATCCTACATATGTTTCAGGGCTGGCCTCCAGCTTCCACAGAGAACTACACACAACTAAGGAATACATTTGGTTTGGCTTTTATTCTAACTCAGGTGATGTCTTTTTCCAATTTACTGGAACTGACACCACAGTCTTATTCAGTTGACTAGTCTTAAAGGAACTGGCACACAGGAAATGATGATGAAAAGGCATAAGGGATACTGCTTCAGACCATCAAATTCTTGGAATGCAACAGGGGGCCTTTCAGTAAACAAAGACTTCCTTGGTTGGGGAAGATTAAAACATTTGCATAAAAGTCTAACAAGCTGGGATGAAGGAGACAAGATTTGAATTCCTTGTTCAAAGCTCAAGGTTTATAGTATTTGATAGAAAAGACTTTTCATATTTAATATTTCTTATAAATCTTTCCACTTATTTTTAAATATTTTCTTCAAACTCATTAAGATCTTGGTTCTCTTTTTCTGTCTTATCTTAGAATATGAAACTACAAAAGGGTGGGAACATTGGTTTAGTAAAAACTGACTCAATCAGGCCCCTAGCACAACACATTAATTATTCCATCAAAGAAAATATTTTTATTTTGTAGATATTTGTGTCTACTGCAGATAACACCAATGACTGGCCCAGAGTTAAAATTTTAGACATTGAAACTGTAAAATGAGTAAATGAAAGTTGTCCATGGTGGCAAATCTTTGTGATCTCAGTTAGAGGGCAAAGATAGAAGGATAATGAGTTCTCGATTTGCCTAGGCTACTGTATAGCAAAATTCCATCTCTAAACCTAAATGAATTAAAAATAAATGAAAGAAAAAATCAGGGAGAATAAAGAAAAATAAAATTATAAATATTATTAATACTACAAAAATTATGTAAGGCTTCTGATCTACTTAGAAAGGTCAGTAATTTATGGTATAGCTTTTTATGCATTTATACATTTTAAATTACATTTCATTTAAATTAATCTTAAAGATCAGAAAACAGAAGGAAGAAATTTCCTATTTTAGTTCACCTCATTACATTAAAAGGTGAGGATGGGTAAAAAAAAAATATGCTTAGCTAACTCCATGGATTAACTCCATGGATAAATATTACAGGTTATTAATGGAACTGAGATGTATGGGATGATACTCATCTTATAAAGACTGCATTAGGAACACAGCTATAGCCTTAAACATTATTCTTTTGATTCCTCGTGATTTGATCTTTACATGATTTTGCTTTTGGTCCCATACCCTTATTATATTTGCGTATTTCTTTTTAATTTGGCCTAATCATTGATATACCTTTACATATTTACATCTAGAGTATAAGACAAACTCATTTCAAGATAACTGTAACAGTAAGGCTCTGAATTTTTTTTGTTTTGTTTTGTTTTGTTTTTTCGAGACAGGGTTTCTCTGTATAACCCTGGCTATTCTGGAACTCACTCTGTAGACCAGGCTGGCCTAGAACTCAGAAATCTGCCTGCCTCTGCCTCCCAAGTGCTAGGATTAAAGGCGTGCACTACCACTACCTGGCGGCTCTGAAATTTAAAAGATAGCTATTTCATACAGCTGCCTTTAAAGAATAGGTTAATATAAGATATTAGACATGTTTTAATATAGTTTTCTATTTTAATGTAGTTTTCTCATAATTTAAGCCAATCTGTATAAGATGACATAAAGCTCCTCTATGGCTTACTAGGATATTTGCAAATTTCTCTACTGTGAAACATAGTGAAGACCCCCAAACTTGGGAGATCCTACCTCAAGTCTCAGGAAATCACGACCACCCAAAAAATCACAAGAAACCATACCTGGATGCAATCAGCAGAGGTTTATTAGGGAAAGTTGGCTAGCCAAGGTCAAAACTGCTCATCCACACAGGAATAGAATTTTGACAAAAGACCAGCAAGCTGAGGATTTTTTTTTATAACATGGAATAGGGAAAGGAAGGAATTTTCGGGTGGTTACACATGATTGGTTGTTTTACAAATTTTGAACATCAGCAGGCTGTAACACTGAGGAAACCTCAAGGGGAGGGGGGTAAACCAAGAACTGTGGAACATTTCAGAGGAACCCACCCTAAATGATTTACAGCCACATGAAAATCACTCTGCATACTCATTCTTCTCAAAAATGTAGTTTTACCATGTCACTGTGCCCTACCCTGTCATTACCAACTATTTCAGGTTAACTATTTCTCACTTGCCATAGCCCCACCCTGAGGCTTGAGGAATGTTAATCCAGCAAGTGTCCTCTGATTCAGGGTTAATGCCCTCCACCCGGAATGTGTCCTGGGGCAGTGAAAGCCTGAAATCATACATCCAGTTCCACTTTCTGGAACTTGCATTCTTTTGCTCAGGTTTAGGGTAAAGAAAAAGCATATATATATTTCATAAAATGGTCTTTATAATTTTTCACTCTACAATACTTCTTCACATACTGAGCAAATATTTATTAAGTCCAAAGTAAACTTAATATGTCTATCATGCCCATGTTTTCTTGGCCGCATCCATGAGAAAAACATGCAGTGAAGTTTAAGTGCAATTTTGGGAGGTCTCTGAGATGTGGCCTTGTTACAGGATATACTTCACTGGCTTTGAGATTTTAATCTATTGCCCCATTCCCAGTTCACTATCTCTGCTTCTGGCTTGTGCCTTAAGATGTGACTCCACATGTTGCTTTTTCCCATGCTTCCCCAGCATGACATATTCATATCCCTATGGAACTGTGAGCCCAAATAAACACTTTCTTCTATAGTTGCCTTGAATACGGTATTTTACTCCAGTAATTGATAAGTAATATTACAGAAATTTGCACCCTGGAGTAGGTTATTTCCGTGTAAACCCTGACCATGTCCTTATTTTCTTTTATTCTTTTTTAAAACTCTACACTTCTTTCTTCCTTCTTTCTTTCCTCTGCCTTTCTTCTTTCCTTCATTCCTTCTTTCCTTTGTTTCTTTCTTTTCTTTTTCCCCCTTTTTTCTTTAATTTGGGTTACATTGAACATTAGACTAGAGAAATCACTGCAGTGATAAATGGGCCATCCTAGTAGTAGTTTGGGAGACAGTAGTGCCACAGTTCATACAGATTAAGAAGACCCAGCTCAAGAGGTTTTAGAAAGGAACAAAAATAGCATCTAGGCTAGAGATCAGGTTTATAATATTTTAAAAGAATGTGGCTGTTTTCTGCCCTTGTCCTAAGAACTGGTAAAGGCTAAATTTAAACTTATTGTGCTGATTTCTTTGGAAGAGATTATTTCAAGGCAGCCTAATAATGACTCTGTTCTCTGGCTATTAGTAATCATTCTTATGCAGTTCCATATTTAAAACAATCAAGGGGCAGAACGAAATACAAAATGTACCATATGGAGTGAGAAAAGATGTCGACTAAGTTAATATTACAGCTAAGGGTTATGTTAAAAGACAGCTACAATAGTTAAACCAATTAGTACCACAAAATAGAGATAAGACTTGCATTGAAAAAAAGGAGAGGGTGCTCTCTGGGCAAAATTCTACAAAGCTAAGCTTCCAACTTGTGACAGGAAAAGGCTTAAGTATTTGAATGCTTCTAAATATCAAAACCAAACAAAAACAGCTATAAATGAGGTTCAGGGAGTGAGTTCTCATCCCATGCTGTTAACCAAACTTGGCAGTATTATCTACATGCTACTGGCTTTTGAGCATGAAAGAAAAGGGGCCAAATAATCTTCTTCCACAGTTTTGGAGAGCCTTTGAAGTTAGCAAATATGTGACAAGGGATTCCCTGTATGAAAGCACTGGATAAGATCATTGATGTATCTTACTTCCCCTGAACCTGCATAGTAACTTTGAGTACTGTGAATGCTATCCTGAATGGAAGAAGATTTCCAGTTGTTGTGAAACTGATTTCTCTATATTTTCTAGTCAGGTGTGTGTTATTTCAGCAATGTGGTTCTGGTGGGTAACCAAAACCAATAGTGACATCCTTTGTTGCCATGGAGCTTATGGGTCCTCCCTGATCAAAGCTCATAGGGAGTTATCCTATGCCTTGACCTGTGAAGCTTTGAGCAATTACACATGCCTTCTGGGAGTAGCTTTGTCCACTAATGCAAGATAATTATTTTCAATTCTTCTTTTGTATTGTGAAATCATTTTATTAATTAGTGAGTTTCTGCAGTGACCTGCTGAGCTTTGGTATTGACCTGACTGGGGAGATGAGAAAATGAAATAGGACAGATACACCTACAGAAAATCTAGGAACTGGTAAGCCATGCACTCTAATGGAAACGCATCAACTGCAACCCAGAAACTTATGAGTTTATTATATTCAATATGAATGAGAAGGAGCAGGTTATCTAATTTCGTTAGGAGGACTCTAAGGGAGCACTATTAGGGGAGGTCTCAGGTGGCACTCTTTCAGGAAGAGAAAGCTGTAGTTGATAGTTTCACTGGTTTTAGCTAAAGGTAACTTGTGCATCAGTATCTATATTTAGAGTAGAGGAGACTGCAAATCCTCTGAGACTGTCCTCAACCTATGTTTTCTTCTTTTACATCCCACTTTATTCTAGCCATTGCTTTTTCTTCAGTTCATTCTTTAAATGCTAGATAAACATCAAAAATTGTTCAGGGGTAGACAAAAAAGGGGTAGAAGTGTAATGAGGAACATGTTCTCATATCATTATACCCATGATGCAAACAAATTTCTTACTGCAATAACAAAGATAGCGACATAACAGAAAATGTCAGTTTTGTGGTCTAAAAGCAGCTAACCGTATGACTCAGAAATTCCCACAAACATGAGAAACAAAATAAATCAAATCATTTAACAATGCATGAAAGTTCTGCAGAAATTGGACTAATTATAAATTGACTGAAAACAGAAAAGAGCATCAGTGAACTTGAGCAAGTGAAAATGAGAAATGACTTTTAATATATTGCATTCAGATTTACTTTAGAATCATATATTGTGTAACGTTAGGCTAAATGAATACTGACTTTCCTTTCATTGCTGCCATTTTGCAGATGTGGTTCAGAGAGTTGATTTCTCTAATCTTGGAGTAATGTAATCATGAAACAAAAATGACTTTGTCTCTCTATGTTTTTGGTCCTACATTCAGAAGTAAGAATTATTAGAAGAAATGCGATGAATTCCCACACTGAGTAGGTGATATCATGGTGTCATTACCGAAGTGATCAGTCTAAAAACAGAAGGAAAATTGTGGGACAGTGAAACATGAGAGAAAACTTAACAAGATAGATCAGGTCTGAGATCCTGGTACCCAGGTACTGACCTAAGAGATGTTCAGTGCCTCCCTGTTCCCTACTAGATTCCTGGACAGGAACATGTGCCACATTCCCCATATTGGTCACACAGCCCAAAACAGAGATCTCCATGCTAATGAGGTACCTAGAGGCCCTGAGTATTTAGGCAATAAGCTTCCCTTCCCAGGTATCTCTTCCTGCAAAAGGTATTTAACCACTGGTCCACCCTGAGAAGTTTGTACACATCTATTTTACATGATGAATAGTCAATAAAGGATATGTATAAATATGGATTGTCTCTTTCATCAAGAACTTCTGTGGAAAGCATGGAAAGGGCCTTTGCCTACAGAGCTACAGCTTAGGTTTTCCTTAGAAGGCCCATCTGCCACCCCAGACAACTGCCACCATGCTAAGGACAATCACCGATGAGCTCAACTTCAGCTCCCCTATCTTAGACTATGTTCTCCCACTCCCTGAGCAGTGTCTCAGAGCTTCCCCAAAGTACGCCAGAGGCCAAGGAGATTGTAGACTCACAGAGAATTTAATGATTGAGTAAAATATTGCTTAGTAAAGATTATTCAGTGGGCAACATACATTCTGTACACGTCTTATGACCTAAGTTGGATCTCTCAAACACATGTAAACAATGAAGGAAAGAACTGCTTCCAAAAAGTTGCCCTCTGACACTGACATGTTTTACATGGTGCATGTTCATTCACATACAAATCATATATACAAACAATAGCAGTTAATACAAAATTCAAAAGACTTCAAAATAATTCTTAGCATATTCAAAGGAAAAATGGATATATGATGGCCAGATAGATAAATAGATAGGTATATAGATACCAGCTATGCTCTTTGTCTTCTAAATAGTAATAACTTTGCTGGATTATTGACAAACAAAGATGGACTACCACAACTCTAATCTAGTTTATCCATACCTCAATTTCCCACCTTTTTGCCATGATTTCTTCTTGTGTCTCACTTATTTCTTGTTAAGAAACTAAAACTGTGCTGAAATAATGTCTGGTGTAAGTAAATTTTTTAAAAATTAACTAATATGTGAGCCCTTAACCTAATAGTATACTTTTAGAAAGCCATGATAACTCACAATTAGAGCACAATACAGCAAGACTGCCTTTGAAGACTGTGCCATCAAGTTTATAGAGGAAAACAAACTCATTTGGAATTAGGAATCGTTCACTGGAAATTTTCCAAAGGAGGTGACATTTGAATGGAGATGTGATGAATGAGTAAGCATTTATCAGTGGAAGGTAGGCCTGCTACCCACAGGAAACAAAAACAAAGAGGCAAGAGCATACCCAGTGAATGGAGAATCTTCCCTTATGTATAAAACTTAAAGAGCAAGGCACTAAAATCTGATGACTGAGGCTGGGAAATGGGTGGGGAACAAAATGCAAAATAAAACCATTAATCACAGTGAGACACACCAAGGCTTAAAGACAGTGAGCTAAAAGCCATTTATCTTCAGTCGTCATTAGGTATATCGTGGTGGTCTTCTTGTGTCCACCTGGAACTGTATACAAAGAACATTCTCTATCAAACTAATTATCTAAAATGCCACATACATTTTCTGTTTAGTCATAAAAGACTAAGATTTCTAGCACGAAATCAGAGATTTTCAACTGAAATATGTTGTTAGAGTGAAACAGATAGAACATTATTTTACCTTTAATAAGGACATATTTTAAATGCCTGAATTAGAATATATTTCAATTAAAAAAATTTTTTTATGAATTTCATCTTAACACCCAAAATTAGGTAAAAGGCTTCAATAGATGCTATGGTAAAAATGATTGCTTTGTTACGTAAGTATCTATCTTTTACATTTTCAATTATATTGACCTTTCAGTTCATTAAAGTACAATTTCATAGTCAATCCCTGAAGCAGGGCATATTTTCTTTTTCCAGTATCTCTTAATAGTCCTCTAGTAAAAATTCTCTTGCAAAAGCGTTATAGTGATAAAGTGATTTTTGTTGCCTATTCTTCAGTGTTAGGTTATCAGTATCCAGCAATCTGACTACACAACCAAGAGGATGGCTCAGTTCTAATATCTTAAATTTGAAATGAAATTCCCACTATCATGAGAAAAATATCTAGTTCGACTGATGCCAGTAAAAATTGCTTGCTAAAATGATGGTCAGTGTAGCATCTGTCCACTGTTGAGCACTAAGTGCCAGTGTTTCAAAGCCAGTGTATTTTGGACTCCAACTAGTTTCATCTTATATTGTGCCCAGCTATATATCTATATTTGGAGAAATGAAGAAGATTCTTTATTGAATAGTGATATTTAGAGTAATATGTTAGAACTATGTAATAGATGGCCAATACGGATTTTGTAACTCCCCAAATGAACTTATGTTTGCTGAAACTATCTGTTGTATAGTTGCCTTATATGTATACTGAACCCATATGTGCATTTGTGGAAAGTTTTTTAAAGGCATCAAGGAAAGTATTTAATATTATGTTTGGTACTTTACATCATGCAATACTAATTTAATAATATTTTTTTCTAGAATGATCACACAAAATAAATAGAAAGAAGACAGAAATCTTTAAAAATCATTAAGTCAAAATAAGCAAATATTTTCAATATGATGTGATCCAGTATGTACTTAATTTCAAGTTATAATGCACAGATGATTTAGATAATTTCTGTTTCTAAAGCACAGAGCTGTTCTCTGACAATAATGTGCATCCTTGAAATGTACACTAAAGATCATCTAAAGTTTAGGTTGTGTACTAGACACTAATTATATAAATCAAAGAACAAGATTGACAAGATTAAGACACTCAAGGGATTTTTTTTAAAAAAATAAAGAATACAGAGTTGGAGAAATGGTTCTGTGGGAAAAGCACTTGAAGGAGAAGAATGAGAACCTGAATTTCATCTTTAGCACCCCTGTAAGATCACTGCAGAAGCATACATCTTTAACCCCAGTGGTCCTATAGCAAGATGCAAAAGTGGGTAAATGATCCCCTGGAAGCTTTTGTGATATTAGGTCAGCTACCTTGATTTATACAATAACGAATACCAAAGACTCTATTTTAAAGTAGGAAGGTGAGTGCTGACACATGGGGTTGCTCTCTTTTCTCTATATGCATATCCCCTCATTCACACACAGAAACACACAAACACAGACACACAGACACAGACAGACAGACACACACACACACACACACCATAGATACAAAACAAATAAGTAAATACCTAAATAATATGAGAAGTATTTGCTTGTTGAGGGAGGTAAACACAGCACTAAATATTTTGAATTTGAATATAATAAGAACCATCTTGACATTTAAAATAATGAAAGTGAAGCTCAAAAAAATAAAGACTGCAATCTACTTAGGAAGAATTAGTAAGATTCATCAGAAAAGGTTGAGGAGTAGTAAAATAAAACCATTAATCACAGTGAGACACACCAAGGCTTAAAGACAATAAGCTAAAAGCCATTTATCTTCAGTCATCATTAGGTATATTGCGGTGGTCTCCTTGTGTCCACCTGGAACTGTATACAAGGAACATGGTTAAATTTGTGAAAAATTTTTGACACAGAAGCCAGTCATTATTATTACTCTATAGTGACCCAGAAACAAACTTACTATAAGCCACCTTTTAAAAAATAAGACACGTGATGAAAACAGCAAGACATGCCAATTCAGACAGGGGAATGTTCACAAGGCTCTACCACAATATAAAGGAGGTATTTCAGACCTGCAAGGACAAATGGTGTATTTTTTCAGATTGAGATCCTAGCTCCAACTCTTTAATATTATGTGTCAATAATGGAGTCCCTCTACAAGTAAGGAAGCAAGACTTGAAGTAAGGGAAAAGAGTAACCATAAGGAAGAGGGAAGAGTGGAAGAAGAAAAAAGAAAGGTAACGAGAAAACCGTTGGTATGAAGATTTGGAGAGGGAAGGAAAAAAGTGAATGAGAGCACATAAAATGGAGATGCTTAACTGGAATGGAGTGTAAAGAAACCAAGATAGCCCTACCATACAAACATGGTCTGACAATTTAGGGGTATCCAACTGTTATTTGAAAGGATATAAGATGTTCTTTGGGGATTAGAGAAGTCTAATGTCTATTACTGTAATCTTGACTATTTGACTTAAATACATCTAAACTCTAAAAATTGTAGTTTGGGATTGAAACTATGTTCAATTAGAGTTTCTATAGCTGTGAAGAGACATTATTAAAAAGGCAACTCTATAAAAGAAAGTATTTAGTTGGGGGATTGCTTACAGTTTCAGAGGGTTAGTCTATCACCATCAATGGTGGGAAGCATGGCAGGATGCTGGCAAGCATGGCACTGAAGGAGTAGCTGAGAGTTCTATATCCTGATCTAATGGCAGCACACAGAGGACCCTTCTTGTGTCCTTATATGAAATAAAGAAAATTCTCTGTGGTCTCTCATAAAAATACTAATCTTAAAAGACTGGTGCATTTATCCCTAATGATTTCCTCAGAAGTCTTATCTGCAAATATAAACAAATAAACACATAGATACAAGGGCTTAGGATAAGAATACTTTGAAGATCAAATATTAAATACACACACTGACACATGCACACCCACAAACACACATGCATGCACACATGCATGGAGGCATGCAGACTGTATATTGATTTTTAAAAAGGACAAAAATACATTTCAGACAATGTTTTAAGGATGTAATCAGAGAAAACATGTACATAAAGTACTAAGTATGCAAGGAAGTTATTCTCACTTCTAATCTGTTAAATAAAAACATTTTCTCATTCATATTTGAAAGCATAAAATTTCTCATGTAAAAATTAATAATCATGATAAGCCAGTTTTTTGGTTTATTTAGTGATGGATATTTTACAAAGTTCTTTACATGAATTATTTATTACTACTATTAAAGAGCATTGTGATGTATTTTCATCATTATTTTCAATTTACATATGGGATACAGAAGACTTAATGAGGTAGAATTCTTTGTTCAAGGTCATGTTAGTTTCAAATTGTAAAGCAAAGCCAAACCCTTAATCTCAAAAAATATAGTTTCTTATTAATGTCAGCAATAGCAAGCTGTCTTCCTAGGCAATAGGAACAGCCTTACATACTTGGCATAAATTAATAAGTTTAATTCTACAACAGCCTTATAAGATACATAAAATATGACTGTTACCTCTATTTTGCACATGAGAAAATAGATACAGTTAAAGGATGAGTATTTATTAGTCTGCAGGATAAAATTCACTGCCTAAAAGATCAATTGTAAATCCTGCCACCATAATCCAACTGTTAGTATAAAATACTAAACCCTGATGTTTCAGAAGATTATGAACAAAACTATAAAATTACCTTAGATGTACAAAAAGACACTTCCTGCAGACATATTTACAAACGGATATGCTAGTCTGCATCTATGCCATTATGTAACTAAGCTTCACAGGACGTGCAGCACACATAACTACTCATCCCTAATAGGGAACCCATGATAGAGCAGATATCACTAAAGTCTAGCTTGGTGAATCGATGAGTTTTCTTGGGTTTACTTACAGAAATGTCTGTGAGGGGTTACTTATAGGAGGAGAATTAACTCAAAAACAGCTATGTCACAAAAGGACACCCCAGTATGGATGAGAGCTCACAAAAGCTAGGAACATAAGACACATACAGGCAGCTCAAGAGTTGGAGAGTGCCTCTTCCAAGTGACTCAGTCTAAACCTTTCCATGTCAACTTAGCTGATTCTCCTTCTAGACAACTCTCTAGTTTCAGAGTCTTTGTAGTTCAGCTCCCTTCTGTCTGAAGGGAACTCACTGCTTTTATTGCTTATTCTATTAGGAAATGGCCTAGAGAATACAGTCAGTTTCAGGGACTTCCTGAAATTACATTGATTTACTTACTATCATGCTTAAGAAGCTTCCTCCAGGATGTTATGTTTCAATCATGGATGAAACTGTTACACAACAGATGTGTTATCAGTGAGATAAAGCAAAGCTACTCATTAAAAAAAAAAAAGAATAATCCCTCTGTGGCAAAATGTCAGCAACTAAATGTTTTTTTTTTTTCTCCAGATCTCAGCCAAGGCAATATGAAATTTCATCATTTGTATTTCAGCTCAAATGCATTCTCAGTGACCTCCTGGCCACTTTCTGCATTAAGGTAGTAATAGGAAATAGTGATATGGCTATTGACCAACATTAATAAATCATTCTACATCTTGAACAACAAATATTCTTGTCAACATATGACACAGAAGTGACAAAATCAAAGAGTAAAACCCTGTAATCTCAGTGTCCTCTAATCAGTAGTGAAGGAGGTTAATTTGTAACCTTTAGGAGGAAGAGGCCTGCTTTTTTCTAAACAGCAATCACAAGCATTACCCTTTTGCTGCTGACGGGAAAGTTCAAAAGTTCCATCATGCCCCAGTTTCTTGTACTTGAAAAAGGTTAATAAAACACAGTTTTGGACAGCACTGCTGTGACATATTTTTTAATGCTCTGAAAAAGACTATCCTTGTTAGTTCCATATAGCTCAGGCCTTATACTTTCCTGAGATTCCAAGTGTAGCTTGTCTCTAACTTTGCTTGACTGGTACAGATTTTTTTCCTTTGACACTATAATCATTTGATCACTTTAAAAAATTTTTAGATTATAATGTAATAACATCATGCCCCCTAATACCAAATACTATCTGGTTATGAGAAGTTTGAGAAATTTGTAGAAAACAGTTAAGTATTCATTTATTGATTGAGAGATGATGCAAAGATTAAGGGAGAACAAGTGGTTTAGATGAATGAATATTAATCCAAATACATAATTGACAGGGTTACATGATGTGCAAAACTCATCAAAATGAATTTATGTGAAATTCACTTAAGTCTACATACTCAGGATCAAAAAATCTAATGCACATACCCATACTGGGAAGCATAATTTAATAATAACAATTGTAGAAGACATCTGGTTTAATGTCAATGGTAAACTCTGTGTGAGTCACAGTATAATTTGTGTCATTTTCCCAAGGAACAAATCCTATCTTTGGCTGCATAAAGCAGTGTACAGTGAGTAGAATGAGAGCGGGGGTAATAAACATTTCAGCACAGTAATTAACAGTCTACTAATTTGGGGGTGTAGTTAAGAAGAATGAACAATAAAGTCTATTTAGAATAGAATGATTTTTCAAGATGATAAGAGAACTGAGTCTGTCTAACTTGGAGAGAATCGTAAGAGAGAGGCCAAGAGTACCTTCATGTGAAACTCAATGAGGTAGGAAACTGTTAAATGCTTACATTTAAAGAATAATATTTTACCTTTTTTAAAATTGCCACAGAGTAGGAAAATAGAAAAGAAACTTAAAAAAAATATATAAAAACTTAAACCAAATAGGTCTGAAAACATTGCTCTGTGATCGTTAAGACCACCAGCTACTCTTGAGACCTCCTGGATTCATTTTTCAGCAATCACATGGCAGGTCACAGTCATCCACAACTCCAGTTCCAGGGAATCTGATGCTCTCTTTTTGCCTCAACAGGTGCTGCATGTTTGTGGAACATAGATATCCATGCAGGTAAAACACCCATAAACACAGACATGCGCGCGCACACACACACACACACACACACACACACACAAACACATTATATAGCAAAATCCAAATATAAATGTCAGGAACAAAACAAAATGAAAGAATGAGGAGTGTTCCTTTAGTTTTGTGTGGCAAAAGAAGGCCTTGTAAGGTAGAGATGAATTTTGGGTGAAAAACTATAGAGTAAATGAGCAGAATAAAATTATTTCATCAAGTAAAGCCCACAAGAATAACAAATATTTTCCACTTGTTTATTTAAAGACTAAAATAGGTACTAATGTGAATTATGCCTGTGTAGAAGGAAGAGAAATGCTATATATGAAGGTACATACATATATAAACTGACTACATATACAGTCAGCTTTTATTTATACACATATATTCAATCAAACACTAAATCTATACTGCGAATACTATTCCATGAACAACAAAGTACAGCAGCTTTTACACACCTTTTGTGTATTACCAGGTATTATATGTAATCCAAATGTGATTTAAAATATATGAGAGAATGGATATAGTGGATATATACATAGCAAATCATTTTAGCATATAAAATTCATTCATAAACAACTGCATATTTATCCATGTTGTAGGTATCCTTCATTTTTTTAATTACTCCCTGTGATGGTTTGAATAGGTATTATCTCCATAGACTCCTGTACACAAATAGTTGGCCCATAGGAAGGGGCACTGTTAGGAGATGTGGCTTTGTTTGAGTAGGTGTGACCTTCTTGGAAGAAGTGTGTCACTGTAAAAGTGAGCTTTGAGGTATTGTATAAGCTCAAGTTATGCCCAGTGTGGACACAATCTCTTTCTGGCTGCCTTTGGATCAAAATGTAGAACTCTCAGCTGGCTCCTCAATCACCATGTCTGCCTGTATGCTGCCATGCTTGCTGCCATGATGATATTGGAATAAACCTCTGAACTATAAGCCAGCCCCAGTTGAATGTTTCCATTTATAAGAGCTGCTTTGGTCATGGCGTGGTCTCTTCACGGCGGTGGAAACTCTAAGATATCTACTTTTCAATTTTCTACTCTTCTGTTTAAAATTTCTCTCAATCTCGTCTGTTGGCTTATTTGGCATATACCTATGGGTTGGATTGTCATTTGTTTTATATCCTGGAGTTTAATCCTTTGTCTAATGTGTGCATTATAAATGTTTTCAAAGAAGATTCTTGCCTCTTCATTCTTTGTGTGACTTTATTCAATATAAAGAGGTAATCAAATGTAAGGAAGATGACACATTGGGACTTTATTTTAGAAATTACTTAATTTTATTGAATGGAGTCTGTCTTTACAGATAATGCTAAATAGACTATGAATAAAATAATGAAAAAGAATCTAATACCTCGTCTTGAAATTTTCATAATATAATATCTGGAAGTATTATCACAAACTAATAAATGAAACAGAGAAGCAATCATCAGTAATAACCATTATTCCCTGACCAATGCAGATATGAATCCTCTCAGACAACCATCAGACTGAGCAGGGGACCCCAAGGGAAGAGTTAGAGGAAGGACTAAAGGAGCTAAAGGAGATTGTAACCCCATAGGAAGAATAACAATATCAACTTATTAGAAGCTCCCATCCCCCCCACCCCGCAGCCACAGGAGCTCCCAGGGACTAAACCACCAACCAAAGAATACACATGAAGGAAACCCATGGATTGCCTTATCTGGATTCAATGGGAGGGTAGGATGTTGGTCCTGTGGATGCTTGATGCCTCAGCATAGGGAGATGCTAGGGTGGTGGGAATGGGTGGGAGGTTGGGGAGAGTACCCTCATAGAGGCAGGAGGAGGGGTGGTGGAATAGGGTTCTTGTAGAGGGGAAATCAGGAAGGGGACAATATTTGAAATAAAAACAAATAAAACAACCAATAAAAAGTATGGCCATTATTCAATATAATTTTGTAGATGTACTTTACTTCCTTGGTTAGGTTTATTTCTAGATATTTTATATTTTTGAGGCTATTATGAATGAGAGTGTGTTCATGGTCCCTTCTATATGTTTATTGTTGTGGTGATTGGGAAAGTTGATTTTGTATCCTGCCACAGTGCTGAATTTGTCTATCATTTTAGTTTTCTGTAGAATGTTTTTGTATTTCTAATGTATAGTAAAAATACCATTTGCAAATAGGGACAGTTTGATTTATTCTTTACCTATTTCTCTTATTTACCTCCTTTACTTTCCATTAGTGTGTATTATTGTGATCTAGAATTATACATTCAAATTATTACAAATGAGCACTCATTTGTAAAAATAAGTTAGGAAATCAAAACAATGTGGTTTTACTTTTATATTAACTTAACCATATCTCTTATTTTTGTTTCCTATCATTCCTTGTTTCCATCAGTGACTGAATTTTACCTGCTAGAATTTACTTCTTAGTACTCACTGGACTTTAATGGACTATATATACTTTTAAAATACTAGCAGATGTTGCTTTTATCATTTTTGAAAACCTTAATTTTATTGTATTCCATATATATCAAGCTGCAAAGTGAACTCATCTCTTTCTTATTTAAATAGAGAAACTGAATCACATTTAAACAACTTTCGTTTCTTTATATCAGTCTCTATTTTTTTAAATGTAGTTCAGAACTAGATCCAAATTATTATTATTGAGGCACTATTTTTACACTGATTATCTAATCATTAAGAAGATTGAAGTAATGTGACTTTTGTGATTAATTTTAGAAGCTATAAAGACTTATTAAGTATTCAGTATCAGTTTAGTCTCTTTCCCCCTTCCTGTATAGCTTACCTTTGCTTAGCATACCAATTTGAATCTCATTCAAATGACTGAGTATACTGTAAGACATCTCTTCCTACATTTCCAGCTGTGTATGCATCTCTTGGATTGCAATATTTTGACATATCTGAAAATATCATACCATCATTTTTCTGCATTTTCTGTTTCAATTGAGACATGTAAAAAAAGCATGACTTATTTTCTTTTTAACGTAACTTACATTCTTACTCAGATGATTGTAGGTATTTTTATACTTGGAACAAAAAAGAAGAAATACCAAAGAAGTTGCCTATGTATGTTTACATATAGTTCAATTCAAAATGATTTTTGTCATGTGTTCATATATTTCAATATATTTTCTTAGAAGTTCAGAGAACATTACTCTTGATTAGATTTCTTAAGTGCCATTACTTCTTGTATCTTCATGTATCTGTTTATATTTAAAATTCTCATCCATTTGACGTCATATACTATATCTTTCTACACTGTGGTATAGTTTCTTAGGTCTGTCAACTATATTATTGCTAAATTAGTATCCAAACATTAAAACTTTAAAGTACTTTTAGTTTAAACAGAGTTTCTTTAATATGAGAAGTGATACAGTTTTGTGATCTATGAAAGTGTTTGAATGCTATTTACCTTTTGCTTCTTTTACTCTTCATACATGTTATTTTTATTTAATGGGGTAGAAGATATTAGAGTTGCATGCAAGGTTATACTATTTCAGTCGATTCTAGTATTCAAGTAGTTAGAAGGAATGTGAAAACAAATATATCTTGATCAAAGTCTAATGAAGACAACTTATAGTGATGTGGATGTTTTAGTGGCCGGAGGAATAAGCTGAACAGTCAGTAAAGAGATAAGATTTCCTCATAGGGAGAATGAAGTAATAACAAAATTGGCTATCTGCATGTTTCAGAATGAACTACAAAAATATATATTAGAGAGATTCTAGAAAAATCCACAATACTTTTAGCCAAAGGCTTGTTCTTCTTACAAATAATTAGATAGGTGTTGTTCAGGGGAGAGAAAAAGAAAACCTTTGAAATGACAGACTGAGAACATTTCAGGTACATTTACCAGCTATAATAGTTGTATATACATAATAGTTCTTTACCCATATCTGCCTGCTGCTAATTGCATTATATGTATATGTTTATGTGTGTTGGTGTATGCTTGAGTTTCCATGTTTGCAGGACAGTAGAAGCCAGAGATTTATCTCATACATATCCCTTAATTGATCTCTCTCCTATGTTTCAGAATGAACCACACACATATATAGAGAGAGAGATTCTAGAAAATTCACAATACCTTTATTCAAAGACTTGGTGTTCTTATAAATAATTAGATGGCTGACTCTGAGAGTATCTTGTTTACTGGTCTTGGTACATACCATGTGGCATGTGCTCAACAAATCAGAGAAACAGAATATCTTACTATACCTGTAGCTCACTAATTTGCCTAGATTGGCTGTCTGCTGACCTACCAGTATCATCCTGTTCTTCTGCCACCAAGCACTGTTTTATATTATCACACACGGGCTTTTATGTGAGTTCTAGAAATATGAACTTAGGTCTTCATGTTTTGCAGCAAACATTTTATCATATGGGCCAGTGCTGTAACCTCTCAGTATGATATTGTTTGGATAACCCATACTCATTTATTGATATACATTATTTGTATATTTTATGCTATAATATAGGAGGAGTTCTGTAGCTAGAACTGATATTGTAAGGTATACAAAGGTTACACAGGAAAAATTTCTGTTTCTAGTTCTTTATACAAAGTGTTTCTTGACTCCCAAACAAATCTGCCAGTCTACCACAACCCATTCACACTTCGCTATTCATGTCATGAAAAATTTCAAGAGTTTCTCTTATAATTTAATTTATATGCAGTTTAACCATTTCATTAATAATTCCGTTCAAATAAGAATACTAATTTACTACTTATTATGAATCAATATTACTGAGTAAAGTCTACCTGGATTTTATACTATAATATATCTGTACTATAATACATCAATACAAAAGAAACAGATATTCAAGTATCTGCATAATTTGACTTTGTCTCCTACTACTTTGCCCTCTACCAATTGTGATTTAGGAACATTAAAGTTTGACACCTCCTTGAGTTTGTCAATCATGTTCATACTTTTGGACTGAATATTTTCTGTTATCTATACTTGGGATAATTTCATTTTCTTTGTTCAACTCCCTATTCTACTTTTGTTACACATATAGGAGCCTTATTCAGTCACCTACTATGTAATATCTTACTCTTTTTATAAATTCTGTTTCATTTAAATGTGTTCATTTTTCTTCATTATTATGATTTGCTGATATTATATGAAGTAATTGATTTCCCCTACAAGAGTGTTGAGTCATGAAAATATTTATTTTATTATGATAGATATTATAATACCACTGCCTATTATGATTTCAGTAACATAGTATGTACTCAACTAATATTTACTGAATCAATGAATAATGGATCTAAGAAATACACTAGAGAAGGGCTATGTATGGAAATCAGCATTGCGGGTAATATTTTTAAAATCCCGGCTCAGGCAGTCTATCCCGGTGGCAGCAGTGTAGCTCTTCTTAGCTCAGGCTGCCATGTTCCGTAGCTAGAAGCCAAACGTGCCACAGCTGGAAGTGGCCAGAGGCCATAAGTGCCACAATGAGACCCACAAGATGCCAGCATAGTAGTTGGTTCTGCCATTCCACCATGCTGTCCACAATGCTTAGCTGAGACCAGACAATCCTGCCATCCATGTGGTACCCAGTAGAAATGAGACTCTAAAGCTTAATTATTATCCAAAGGTGTTATATATGTTGAAATGCTCAATTAACAAGATGCCCACACAATTAGAGTTGTTACCCAACACCTAACCTTTTGATATAAATCAATACCCAAGACTGCTCTAAACTGATTCATCTTCTTTCATGGTTGTTCGTTTTTTATCTCTTCCCCTGCTAGCTCTTCCTCTTCCTTCTCTGCTTCCTTTCCTTCTCTCCTTTGCTCCTCCCACATTAGCTCCTCCCCAATCACTGAGCTATTGCAAATAATGTAGCAGTAGCAGGAAATTATCCTGCTACAAGTCAGTGCTAAAGACTTTTACTGGTAATTTGCAAGATCCTGGGTTCTAAAAATAGTAGTGGAAAAACAAATCACAGATACTTTCAAAAAATTAGACTATTTATTTGAGTGGTCAGGTAAATATAATGAATATAATTTTAAGCAGTGAGCTTAAACAAATTGCCTCCTTTTTGAACTTGAATTGATCATTTCCAAATAGAGTAATTAACAACATGTGTCCTCTAATTATATATATATATATATATATATATATATATATATATATGCATATGGAAGATTGTTATCAGTTTGGTTTTGGTTATTGTTCTAATTGCTAAGAACAAGATCACTGAAAACTTGATTCTAGATTTAAAGAAAATGCATTTCTGTCATAAATCAGTTATACATATATCAAATGAAGTAGTAAACTAATAAGCTAGTGTTAGCACAAGTAGAATACGTTTAAGTAGAAATATTAAGTAATTATAGTTCATATAAGTGAATATATACATATATGTATACATGAACATGTATAATATGTACATATACCTGTGGAGAAAAGGTACTCCACAGTTGTGAAAATTACTGTTCTGCAACGGTTTCCTTTGGAAATTTCCTTTCATGGTTTTATTGGAAATTAAGAGTTAATCTAAGTAAATTAGATTAAATTAAAAGTAAATCTAAACAAAAGTCTTCACAGGAGCCATCATGAACTATACTTTCCCAGTAATTCTGAAATGCTAGATACCCAAAGAATGAATATGAACATATGTTAGCTTCTTGAGGTTTTGTTCTGCTCTAAATTCAATTTATGCCATTTTTTCACCTGAATGAAGCATTGTCATTTTCATCATTTATGTATTCCATTATTAGAATGATTAATGTTCTACTTTTCCCAACACTGAAGGAATTAACAGGACATCAATCACTGTGAGATATAGTGATAATGCTGTCTATGAGGGTCCACATGCATATATGTATATGCATTCATATGGATTTATTTATTAATGTTGATACAACATTTGGACTAGGAATCAGGTAGTAAATCTTTCTCTCTCTCTCTCTCCATATATATATATATATATATATATATATATATATATATATATATATAATATCTCCATATCATTACAAATTGTTACAAGTAGCATCTATTTTTGGAAATTTCCTAGAAACAGACATAATGTAATTCCTTTGAATTATATTTAACCCTATATTTATATTGTATTTGAATATCATTTCACAAGACTGAAAAACTATAAATCTTGATGAGCATAAATCCATTTTGCTCATTCCTGCATCCCTCTGTCTCTGTTCTCAGCCTATTGACAAGTAATTTGTCATTAGAATAAGGCAATATCTTTACTTTTATTTTTTGCTAATCATGTAAATTTTCATGCATAGCCTTGTTGGAAGCTGAACATTTTTATTCATTTAATGATTATGCATCTTTTACACACTGGTATAGAAATGTAAGGCCACTTTATCATTATCATTAATCAGTGCTGTTACCTTTACTTAAATGTTTGGTTCATTAACTCTACCTCATTGTGATGAATCTTCAATCTTATTAAAAGAATGAAGCTTGTACTTTGCAATAGGAAAATCAGCAATCTCTGAAGTTTTATTAAAACATATTTGAGTATGCTTCTGTAATATATCTACTTGTCTCAAAAGGGAATATACAATGAAAAGAAATTTAAAAGAGGGATGTTACTAATTAAACTCAGTGGGTCATACCAAAAATAAAGACATGAAAGTAGGAAGGGGATGTATTAGAAATAGAAGTATCAGTGGGAAGAGGGGCATCAGAAAGGGAAATGGATGGCGAAAAAGATGGAAATTATTTATGGATATGTCTGAAACTAGCTCAATAGTTAAAAGGATCAACTACTCTTGCAGAAGTCCTGGGTTCAGTTCCCAGCATCCCACATGGCAGCTTATAACCACATGTAAACTCCAGTGACATAGCTGATACAATGCTGTCTTCAGGCATGCATGAGAACTAGACATGTATGTGGTACACACACATTCATGCAAGCAAAACACTCATACAAATAAAATAAAATCTTTAAAATCTATGAAACTGCATAACAATAAAAGAGGAATTACATGTTTAATATTTTAAAATGTACTAGTATTAGTGTTTGCAAATAAATAGAATAGAAATAGCTCTTATGTTATTTATTGGTGTCCATTGCTGTATTGCTGTTCTTTTGTAAACTTGTTCTATTCTCTTGTTCTCCTGTTCTCCTGTTCTCTCTCTCTGTCTCTCTCTCTCTCTCTCTCTCTCTCTCTCTCTCTCTCTCTCTCTCCTTTCTCTATCTCTCTCTTTCTCTATCTCTCTCTTTCTCTCCTCATATATATATTTATGCTCCATGCCCTTTTGCCCTAGATGTCTGTGAAGACATTTAAGAAATTCAACTGCTTTATGGATGGCCCTGATGCTGCCTGTATTTTAATGCTAATTCTGCTCTTCTGGAAGGGGCTGCAGAAGGGTGAGTCACATACTCAGGTGACATCTTGTGAACCATCCCCTAAGGAATAAAGGTGTCATTCACTGGGCATGTAGGCAGGACCTCCAAGTTGGATAGGGGAAGAGGGGGAGCAGGAGAGAGAGAGAGAGAGAGAGAGAGAGAGAGAGAGAGAGAGAGAGAGAGAGAGAGAGAGAGAGAGAAGTGTAAGAAGCATGGGTGGTGTCTTAGGAAGCTAGGATGTAAGTGCTATCAGTGTACAAGGAAAAATGTACATATCTGAACTTATAAAACATAATAACCATTAATAAAAAAACCAAAAGTGTTTACAATGAAAAATAATAAGTGTTGACTCAGAGACTAACTGCTCAAAGTAAGGAGAAGTGACTGAATGCTTATCCTTAAACTGAACATCTATACTCTCCACTCCAAGATGCAGAGAATATTTCAAAGGAGGCAACAAAATAAATTTAATAGCAGAATAGGACAGAATGCTATGAAAAGCTATATTCTGTATATTGCATGGTCATTGTACTCCTGAACACACAACAGTTATGGGAATGTGGAGGGGATCAGGAGACTTAACTCGTCCCTGAATAGCTATTAGAGGTTAATGGTTAATGACACAAGACTACTGAGAATCTAAATTTCACATCTGAGACCAAAGTCTGTACTCTAAAATCCGGATTGATCCCTAGACTGAAAATCAAGAATCATTGTGATGGTCCACATCTGTCAGACTGGAGTAAGAGCAGAAAAAGATATTGTGTTTACCCAGCCAATAAAGGTGAGACCAAGAAATGCTACACATGTCAAAACTACAGACAGCAGACCCCAGCACAAAATCACAAACATGAAAAAGCAAGACAAAAGTACCACTGTTGCATATTATTCTGGCCAAAACAATTTAGCTGAAGCAGAGTTCAAGTACTTCAAAATAGTAATTATGAACATATCCAAGGACCTTAATGAAGATATGAAAGTCAATAAAGGCCATGAAAGCAAACACACAATTGAGCAAAATAATAAAAAACTGTGCAGATATGAAAGCAAAATTTAACAAAGAAATTGAATAACTGAAGAAAAGCTTGGTTGAATTAAAATTCAAAATGAAAAATTAGGAGATGTCAAACAAAATGCTCAGAGGTAAACTGCACCAACAGATTGAATGAAATAGAAGAGAGAATTTTCCATTTTATTTTATTTTATTTTATTTTATTTTATTTTATTTTATGGGTGCTTTGTCTACAAGTATACATGTGGACCATGTGTATGCCTGGTACTCTAGGAGGCCCTGGGGTTAGAATTACTGACTGTTCTAGGCTATCATGAAGGAATAGTTAAAATTTCCAATGAATTGTAACTGAGTCCTCTGGAAAAGTAGCCAGTGCTATTAACCAATGTGCCATCTCATGAAAGACACAAAATCAAGTCATTAAGACAGTCATAGATAATTTCCCCAATCAAAAACCAGAGATGCCTACCAAGATACAAGAGATGTACAGAACATCAAATAAAAAGGAGAAGAGAATAAGCTGCCCATAAAACAAACTAATCATAACACTAAATGTTCAGAACAAAAAAGGGGTACTATAAGCACCAAGGGAAAAATCCATAGAG
This sequence comes from Arvicanthis niloticus, assembly GCF_011762505.2. Lineage (NCBI taxonomy): Eukaryota > Metazoa > Chordata > Mammalia > Rodentia > Muridae > Arvicanthis > Arvicanthis niloticus. The sequence continues at coordinate 118,715,982 of NC_047679.1, read as the reverse complement.
ATTATACATAATATATGACCCTTTGTAATGACATTTGACTTTTCAAAGGAGACTCTGAAAGTCATAAAAGACTGATGTGTGTTCTACAAGGCCTGAGATACCTCAGATATCAGCCAAGATTACTATATCTAGAAAAATAATCAGTCATAATCAATGAAGAAAAATAGACAAATATGGTATATAGTCTCTTATATGTGGCTGCTAACCCCTACATTTTAGATATGTGTGTTTTACTCAGAATATCTGCAGAGGTCACCTAGCTAGTAAGAAACCACCAATGAGAAGAGCATCTTTTAAGGAAGGATAAATACAGTATGGTACTAAAATGAGATAAATGGAAAAGCATGAAAGAATTAAATTGGAAGGAAGCATGGAGATACGTAAAGTAGTGAATATGGGGAATGTTAACTACCACTAAAGACCTTTTGAAAAGGTCTATGTAAACTTACTAAGCTTTCTAAAGTATAACATATATAAATAAATTTAAATGGAGTTACTATATAATATTCCAACTATATACCATATGTTACCAAAAAACAAAACAAACAAAAAAAACCAAAATACAAAACACAGTACTAGCAATGCATTACATCTTTTTGACTAGTTGGTAAAAGGGGTCCCATTGACCCCCCCCCAAAACATTCCAAGCTATTGCCAATGATATTTGGTTACCCTCTACAATCCAAAAGTAATACCTTATTGCTGAATACATCATATACTTATGCTATCAAATATGAAGAAATAAAACTGGTGCTCAATTAGAAGCTTGATCCTACTGACTAGTATGCATTGTGCTGGAAGGTACTTTATATTATCGCAGAAGAGAAAAATAATTTCAATATTTCCTTGTGAGCTACAATAGCAAGCAAGATACACCCACCAGTGCAATAATGGCACAAAGGTAATGGGACTAAACAACTGCCTTTGATTAGATTTAAGGCGCAAACTCTGAGATGGAACCCATTTCTGACACTGCTAGTGAGGCCAATAACAAAATTAATTTGGTCATGGACCCTATGGGAAAACCTACTACAATGACTATGAAAAATGAATATAGTAGTAAAATTACTCCTAATTACATAGTGATATGTCTATAAATAAGCACATTACTCAGTGCTTATCAGAGAAGGTTCTTCTTACAGCAGATGGTTAATTAATACAGAGATGCACTACTGTACAAGATACAGAGAATGAGAGTCTTTGGAGTACTCAGCCATAAATCAGATACCTCATCATACTCCTCACTTAAGAGTTCAGGGATCTATGTACAAAAAGAGGGAATAGTGATTATAAGAGTCATGGATGTTTGATAATTCCAAGGGAATAGAGTATTCCTGATTCAAGAGTTCTGGCACACATATGAACTTACAGACTGTGATAGCACCTAAAAGATCTTGACAAGTTCAAACCAGATGAAATCCTAGAACCCAGAAGATAAAGTGGACACAAAATTTTGTTCCTACACCAGGAGCTATTTACAGTTGATACATACTTGAAAAGGAAAAAAATGGTGATACTATATCTAGGAATAATTGACCAACACAAAATGGCCTCTTTGGATTCTTTGGTAAGGTTTGGGTTTTGTGAACATACTTTTTGTTGTTATTTGTTTTGTGTGTGTGTGCATGTGTATGTTTTTTCTTTTTTTTTAAGGTTGTCTTTTTTCTTTTTTCTTTTTCTTTTTCATATTTCATTAAATATTTAAGATTTTATACATTGTATCTTAATATTCATCCTTCCCCCTGTCCCCTCCAAGAGTCCCCTATATTCTGTAACAAAACAAATTTGTGTTCTTGTGTTCTCTATTTCTTTTAAAACCACCTGTGTCCTTTAATCTTCCCCATATGTTCTTTGGTATATGGCCATTCACTGGAATGTGGTCTGTCTATGTGGGGACACACTCTTAAACACTATTAATCCTCCCTCACCGAGCAGCTAACAATTATTACCAAGGATTTCTCTGCTAGGGGTGGGGCCAATAGAAATGTCAATAACCTATGTTATTTTGAGGTGGGATCTGTTGGACCTCACTGGGCAACAAGATCAAAAGATGTAAACCATTCCTAGCACTGGGGTTTTTATTTGCTAGCCTATGTTGAAAAATAGGGGAATTATCATCCAATTATAAGGTCACTGCATTTAAACTTTGTATGTGTGTATATATATATGTGTGTGTGTGTGTGTGTGTGTGTGTGTGTGTGTGTGTGTGAAAGAGAGAGAGAGAGACAGAGAGGAAGAGAAGAGAGAGAGTTAGAAAACTACAATTAAAAAAAGAAAAAAGAAAGAAAAGGAAAAAATTTACAGGAAATTTTATTATTGAGCTATTGTACTCTAAATAGTGTAAAATACATATTTATTATTTATCAACATATTATTTCAAAAGATTTATAATGATTCATAAAATATAAGGAATCAAAACTTTGATTACAATATCTTTTATAACAAATAATTAATTGAAAAGGTCAATCATTTAATTTCTAACAGAAAATCAACCTAGCTAAAGTCATATAAAAGCCCACTACTGTGTGCATGTGTTTTAAGAAAGAGAAAGAACATGAAAGTGGGTGATTAGAGAGAGGAGACTTTGAAGAGAAAATAATTTGACCCAAATATATTATATGAATTTTTAAAAAATAAACTGAAAAAAGCAAAAATACTGCAAAATATAAAATTTAAAGAATTAATTAGTTAAAAAGTTTTTTTAAAAAATTAGTGGCATAATGGTAAGACCCTATGCTGAAGAAACAAGACACTTACAAGAAATGGAGACCTTAAGTTGATACTCATCTGCCTAGTTTTCACAGTGAAAGATGCTATGAATGTTACCCTTGGAGAAAAGTAGTCATCAGTTTTACCAAGCTGTTTACCCTGTGAGCTATGATAATGACTGGCCTAGAAAGATAAGTTCATTGGAGGAACACTGGCAGGAATCTTTAGGAGTAACTAACTGCTTTATAATGATAATTAAGTCCTGCTCTAGACTGAGCTCATGCTGGTATGATTAATTGAGCCAAGAATCCATGGCTGGTAGATAATTGTCCCTAAGGAAGAACCTTCTACTATACAAACTGTTAAACTGTTTGTGTGTGTGTGTGTGTGTGTGTGTGTGTGTGTGTGTGTGTGTAACACTATCCCCTCTCATCAGAGTCTTCTTTTCACATTGGGTGGTAGATGACATAGAGACTCAACTGGTCAAAATTCACAGAATATGTTACAGTGTAGTACTCAGAAGTAAATGGGATATCTATAGCACAACCCCTCCTCCCAATGCTTAGAAGATCATTATAAAAGAAGAGATCTGAAAGATTGTAAGAGCCAGAGGATGGAAAGGATTGTTGGACATACACAAATGAATTCATAGTAGTAAATGCTACATGCATAATACCAACATAATATTGAAACCTAAAGTTCTTGCATGAGTAGAGGAGAGGCTCATGACATTCTACTTCTGAAAGCTACCGGCAGTTGACAGTTATTGGAGGAGGGAAACATTAATTATCTTCAGGGATGTAGTCCTGGGTAGGTTGCTTATTCTCTAATAATTGGTCCAATATTCATGTACATACTGGCAAAACTACTTGGACTCAGTAGTTAAAAAAACTACATGAAATTTGAAAGGAGATGTGGGTGGAATCTGAAAGAAATTATAGGAGACAGATTGGGAGTAGATTTGATTAAAACAATATAAACATGAAAGTTTCAAGAAATAAAATATTTTTAAACTAAAAATTCCAGTGTTTCATATTACTAGGTAAACAGTGAAAAGACAATATACAAAGGGGAGAAAAGTATTTTCAAGTTATTCTTTGAGTAAAGATTTAATATCCAGAATACACAGAAAATATAAAACTCCTTAACCATGTTATAGCAATATGATATGTAAAAGGTTTGTTACAGTTTGAAATTTATAAGACTCTATGAGTCTAGAAAGGTTAGACTTGACCTAATAATGTTATTAGGAAATGATGGATGTTCTAAGGGGAAGAAATTAGTTCAAGAATAAAAGTTAAAGGATAAGTTGAAGGTGTCCTTGTCCCTGTTCCTCTCTGTCTCTCTGTCTCTGTCTCTGTCTCTCTCTCTCTCTTTCTCTTTTCTCTTTCTATCTCTCATCCTCTCTCCCTCCCTCTCTCCCTTCACACCTCTGCTTTTTAGCCATTACAATGTAAACAGCTCTGGTCAACTGCATGTTCCCTTCTATAATGCCCTGTCTCACTACAGGTCAAAGCTAATGAAAGACAAAGAAGCATGGGTCAAAACTTCTCAAATCATAAACCAAAATAAACCCCTCTTTATTTTTGTATTCAGTTTAAGCATTCTTTTCAGAATAGAAATTTGTCTACTCCAGACCTGAATAGCCTTTTCTCCAAGATGATCTAAAGATGATATATAAAGAGCCATGAAATAGATTGCATCATCAATCACTAAGAAAATGCAAAAAAAAAAAAAAAAACAAGATGAAAGAATACTTTATACCTACTAGAATGGTTATAATAAATAAATATTTTCAAAAAGAAATACAGCATACTTATAAAAATATTGAGAAACTGAAACCTTTATACACCTCCATTGGAAACAGAAATGGTTTAGCCTTTTTCTTGTTTTCCACAAATTAAGCATACTCTTTCATGTGATCTAACATTTTGGATATAGCCAAAATAGTTAAAGACAGAAAGGTAAAGTGAAACAGAACATTACAAAACATCAAAATTAGGAAGCTTTTCAGAGGTAAGATGGAGGTAAACCAATAGCTATTAAAATGGGTATTAAGAGAAAGAGAAAATGAAAGAATAGACATAATTTAACATAAACCTGAATAGTGTCGGTTTAGGAGAAAATATAAAAGTGAAAGATGGACACAGAATTTTCTAGAAATATGATACCAGAAGAAGGAAAAATATAGAGCAAATAGCTAGAGGTACAAATACTTTTTAAATTTTTTTTTAAAAAGAAGTGTAAGGAGCAGGCCCTTAACAGGATCGACTCCATCTTGTAATAGGAAAGAAAATAAATTTTGAAGTGAAGTTGTTTTGAAGCGCTATGATAATCAGAAGTTGTTTTTGAAACCTTATGAATCAAAATATTTGTGCACAAAAACAAGTTGTTTTGAATAAGTGTGATAATCAGCTGTAATGGAGTCAGAACCAGGCTCTTAACCAGATGCAAATGGTCACTGGTATCCATAACTGCCTAACATGATCCTCCAACCATGCCTCCTCAACATCCGACGCCCCCTCCTTTGCAGTAAAGCCCGCGACCACCTTCCCGGACTCCGGACCTGAACCTGAAACCATCATAAGGACTCAGGTTATATAACCCATGAATGAATGATGTACTTGTTGCTATGCTTATTTCTTTTGGAATTATCAATTTATTATTTGTGTTTGATAGAGAGAATATGTGGAATGAACAAGAAATGTGGCAATACCTTGTTGTAGCAATAGCCTTATCATTGGTGATAATATATTGTTTGCTGTGCATCATTAAAGAGCAATTGAATGTTAAACCCTCCATCTCTGGCATATTTCCTTCCCTCTTGCGGAGCTGATAATCTCACGGTCAATCCAGCATAGGATCCCTGAGTGGAGAAGGATATATCGCTCCTCTCCCCAGGAGGATACTACAACCTCTCTGCAACCTGCTCCTGACAAGAAGCTACTTAATTTTTTTAATTGGATACTTCATTTATTTATATTTCAGATGTTATCCCCTTTCCCAATCCCCCAACCCCTATTCCCTCCCTCCTCCTTTTTGCCTTTATTTTTTTGTTTGTTTTGTTTTGTTTTGTTTTGTTTTTTGAGACAGTGTTTCTCTGTATAGCCCTGGCTGTCCTGGAACTCACACTGTAGACCAGGCTGGTCTTGAACTCAGAAATCCTCCTGCTTCTGCCTCCCAAGTGCTGGAATTAAAGGTATGCGCCACCACTGCCCGGCTATTGTTTTAAATTTATTTTTATTGGATATATTTACATTTCAGATTTTATCCCCTTACCCCCATTCCCCCCACCACCCAGGGACCTCCTATCCCATCCCCCTTCCTCATGCTGCTATGAGAATGTGCCCCATCTATCCCGCTACTCCCACCTCCGCACCCTTGAATCCCACCCCCCACTCAGTGTTCATTCTTCATGGGTCCAAAAATCTCCTCTCCCACCTATGCCCTTCAAGGCCATCCTCCCCTTCGTGTACAGATGGAGTCATGGGTCCCTCCCTATATGCTCCCAGGCTGGTGGTTTAGACTTTGGGGAGCTCTGGTTGGTTGGTATTGTTGCTCTCCTCATGGGGCCAAAAACCCTTTCTGCTCCTTTAGTCTTCTCTCTAGCTTCTACATTGGAGGACCCTTGATCAGATCAGTGGTTAGCTATGAGCATTGGTTTCTGAATGTGTCAGGCTTTGGCAGACCTCTAAGGAGACAGCTATATCAGACTCTTGTCAGCATGCACTTCCTGCCATCCACATCAATATCTACCTTTGGTGACTGTACATGGGATGGATACCCAGGTGGAATGGTCTCCAAATGGCCCCTCCTTTAGTTTCTGTCCCACACTTTGTTTTCATATTTGCTCCCTTGAGTGTTTTTGTTACTCCTTCCAAGTAGGACTGAAGCCTCCACACTTGGTCTTCCTTCTTCATGAGCTTCATGTGTTCTGTGAGTTGAGTCTTGGCTATTCCAAGCTTTTGGGCTAACATCCACTTATCACAGAGTAAACACCATGTGTGTTCTTTTGTGATTGGGTTAACTCACTCAGGATGATAATTTCTATTTCCATCCATTTACCTAAGAATATCTCAAATTCATTATTTTTAATAGCTGAGTAATACTCCATTGTGTAAATGTACCACATTTTTGTATCCATTTCTCTGTTGAAGGAATCTGGGTTCTTTCCAGCTTCTGGCTATTATAAATAAGGCTGCTATGAACATAGTGGAGCATATGTTCTTGTTATATGTTGGAACATCTTCCGGGTATATGCCCAGGAGTGGTATATCTGGATCCGAAGGTAATGGTATGTCCAATTTTCTGAGGAACCACAAGACTGATTTTCAGAGTGGTTGTACCAGCTTGCAGTCCCACCAACAATGGAGGAGTGTTCCTCTTTCTCCACATCCTCGCCAGCATCTACTATCATCACCTGAGTTTTTGATCTTAGCCATTCTGACTGGTGTGAGGTGGTATCTCAGAGTTGTTTATATTTGCATTTCCCTGATGGCTAAGATGTTGATCATTTTAAGGTGCTTCTCAGCCATTCAAGTTTCCTCAGTTGAGAATTTTTGTTTAGCTCTGTAGCCCATTTTTAATAGGGTTATCTGGTTGTCTGGAGTATAATATCTTGAATTCTTTGTATATATTGGATATTAGCCCTCTATCAAATGTAGGATTGGTAAAGATCTTTTCCCAGTCTGTTGGTTGCCATTTTGTCTTATTGACAATGTCCTTTGCCTTACAGAAGCTTTGCAATTTTGTGAGGTCCCATTTGTCAATTCTTGATCTTAGAGCATAAGCCATTGGTGTTCTGTTCAGAAACTTTTCCCCTGTGCCTAAGTGTGGGGAAGAAATCTCGCTGGCGGGGGGGAAGGGAGTCCAGCGACACAGTCTCAGGGCAGTCCGGCATCAGGGCTTCCCGCGCTGCCAGCAGAGGATCCCACATTTATGCAGCTGTCGGTGGGCGGGCCGGCAGCTGCATTGGCAAGGTTCCAGGGTTCCAAAAGCTGGGAATCAGGCGGAGAGACCATGGACACGTGGAGTCCGGTTTTCCAAAGCTTTTATTGTTCATGACATGGTGAATGGGCGCAACTGGTACGCGCTTCCCCCCAAAAAAGCCAGGGGAGACCAGTCTTATAGGGAAGGGAGAAAGGGGAGGGAATAACTTAATTAGCTACGCCCCTGGCCTTTTGATAATTCATTAATATTTAAATCTCTGGAGGTAGAGACTTGTTAGTCACACCCTCTACCTGTCCTACGTGACTGAAGGTAACAGGTTAAATGGAGTTACCTCGTCCAAGGCCCAACACCTAAGTATTAGAGGGTCTTCTCCACCTTCTCTTCTATTAGTTTCAGTGTATCTGGTTTTATGTCAAGGTCCTTTATTCCACTTGGATTTTGGCTTTGTACAAGGAGATAAGAATGGATTGATTTGCATCCTTCTACATGCCAGCCTCCAGTTGAACCAGCACCATTTGCTGAAAATGCTGTCCTTTATCCACTGGATGATTTTAGCTCCTTTGGCAAAGATCAAGTGATCATAGGTGTGTGGGTTCATTTCTGGATTTTCAATTCTATTCCATTGATCTTCCTGCCTATGTCTGTACCAATACCATGCAGTTTTTATCAATATTGTTCTGTAGTACAATTTGAGGTCAGGGATGGTGAGGCCCTGGGTTCAATCCCCTGTACCTCCTTTTTGCTTTTATAGCATTTTAATTACATGCAAGTATTAAAGTCAGTTCTAGGTTGAGGGTCTAGCAATATAATAAAAGCAAATAGTCAAGTAACAAGTAAGACAATAAACATAAATAGTCAAAGAACAAGCGAGGCAATAAACAAAATTTCATGATCACTCCTGTGATCACTATTTCTAAGGGCTTATCAGGATGACCTAAATATCTGAGCCTACTTCCCTGTCCTAGCCCAAAGTCATTTTCATGCCTGAAGCTTACTTCTTTTTTCTAGCCTAAGATTTAGATTCCTGCCTGAAATTACTTCTTTGTTCTAGCCTAATTCAGATTCCTGCCTGAAGCCCATTACCTTGTCCATGGCCAATGTCAGATTCCTGTCAAGTAGGCCATTTTCTTGCCCTTGGCCAATGTCAAATTCTTTGCAAGAAGCCCCAAAAGTTCTCCACATCTCCTCCTTATTTATTTATTTATTTATTTATTTATTTATTTATTAAAGATTTATTTATGTATGTGAGTACACTGTCCTGTCACTGTCTTCAGACACACCAGAAGAGGGCATCAGGTTTCATTACAGATGGCTGTGAGCCACCATGTGGTTGCTGGGAATTGAACTCAGGACCTTCAGAAGAGCAGTCAGTGCTCTTAGCTACTGAGCAGTCTCTCCAATCCCCTTTTCTATTTCATAAACAAGACTGAGCCTGTCTTAGGTTGTTCTGACAAGAATGTCTTTCTTACCCATTGTGGAAAGAAGATATATTTATAATATATCATCAGGATGATAAGAAATTTTCTATGAATCTGATTATATTAATGGGGAAGAAAACAATTTCAAATGAAAAATATCTTGAGGAGTATTTTAAAGCAACACAGATGAGCTATATAACAAAATTAAAATGGAAAAATATCTGAGAATGGATAATTTTATAGAATAAACAGTAGAGAATGGAAGCACAACAGTATGATTACAGATGGATATAACATATTCAGTATGGTTGTTTTAACATACTCAATTTGTTGTCTAGGTTGTGAGCATTAAAGGGAGTGGCTTATTTGTGATGCAGAGAAATTATTACTGATAAAGGGTCTAAACATTAAATGAATGTCTACAAAAAGTTGAATTGCTAGAGTGCAGTGCAGGTATAAAGTAAGAGAAAAAGGCAGTGATTCGGGACCTAAAGAGTTTAGTTAATGAGGAAATCTGACAGAAAAAAACAGAAGATAAAAGGCACAAGAAAGGTGGGTGCATGGCAGTACATATTTCAGTATTAAGAACTTCCGATGATGCCTAGATTGTAAAGTAGAAAATAATGAAAGTGATTTGTGAGTGTTAATGAACATAAGGACAGCCATCTATTTCATCCCTAACTTCTGCAGTATATGCAGAAAACTACATCTCATTTAAGAAAGGTATGAGGGAATTGATCCCCTCAGGGTTCTGCCAGTTTAGAATTTAAAAAGTAAGATGAATGGAACACTAAAAAATATAGGTTTGAAGTTATCTGGAGTTTTTCAATAGTCTTTTGGTTACAAAGGTCAGAAAAGAAGATCTGATGCTTCAGGGAGAAATTAGTCTAATTTTGTAATATATAGGACAACATTTGAATAAAATCCAAGTAATCATAGATAATCTCCACTATGGTGACTTCAGTATAGGTAATGGGACAGGATGGAAAGAATCCCGATGTACATAAAAGGCAGCTAACCTGAGAGTGGAGTAAATGGAGCTCAACCTGCTCAAAATACATCCTATAATTCTTATCTGGAATATAAAATATAATTAAAATTATTTTTCCAGTTTCTGTTAAATTTATGGAACTCTGAGATTACAGTTTTCGGGTCAATTATGTTTGATTTAGAGTTCAGAAAAATATACAAATATCAATAAAAATAAAGCCCACATATAACTTTAATTTTTTCAAGTCCTATTTTTTCATTTTTATTGGCTATTTTACTTATTTACATTTCAAATGTTATCCCCTTTTCTTCTCACCAAACCCCCTATCAAGTCCTATTTTTAATGATGGTTCTTAAAAGATTTAACCTCTGGTGTAGCCCACCGTCCACCAGAGGTAGTGAAATAGAAAGGATATGGGGGAAGTAGACCTGTTTAGAAAGGTTCCTTGGAGCAACTCCTGTCTGTGTTGTCTGAAATTTGGCAGTTCAGCTTACAGGTTAGCAGGCAGCAGCAACTCAATTCACTGGCACATCTATGGATAAACCAACAGTAAAATTCAGTAGAGTTGGGTTATCAACAGTGGTGATACAACCTAGCAGAGGCAGCCAAGTCTCTACCTTAACTCAGAGTAAGCAGGAGACGCCTGGTAGGGACACCAGGAGAAGTTCTCAGCTGTGCCTCTCTCAGGGAGATGAAGATCAGTGAAGACTACAGACCCATAAGCATTGAACAGCTAGCTGTACCAGCAAGCCAAGCTCTCTCTGTCACTTTGATGAGTACTCTTTATACCCTCCAAACATCACATGTCCTTCTTGCCGCTGCATGTGTTTTGCCTCAGCACGGGTCTTGGCTTAGCACATGCATCCAACAAACCTGAGTACACGAAGTTCTGACAAATGGAGCTAAAGTGTGCAATGTAAGGTAGACAAATACATGCATCCTTTAGCAAAGAATCCTTTACCACCTATATCTTTTATTGTGCTTGCTTTAGCAGAACATCCTCTCTTCTGTATGTGCTTCAGCTAAACAGTCATTCTGTCTTAGTCTTTCAACTGTGTTCAGTTCATGAAAATATTCCTTCATGTGTTTGCCCCAGCAAAACACCATCAAACACCACTGACTTTCCAAAGGACTCTTAAGTTTCCATTTCACCCACAGGATATTTGAAACTTCAAAAATATAAACTCATAAGACATTTTTAAAAGGAAGGTGTGTGTGTGTGTGTATTTAAAAAAAGAGCAATGAGTTATTATTGTAGGCATATAGAGCTACTGATCTTAGATATCTCAGCATGTGACTTAGTTGCAGACATCAACAGACAGACATGACTGAGTTGCAGACATCGACAGACAGGCATGACTGAGTTGCAGACATCAACAGACAGACATGACTGAGTTGCAGACATCAACAGACAGACATGACTTAGTTGTAGACATCAATACATACTGAGCACATACAAAGTCAATGCTCAGGAGGCCCTGTGAGGAAGTAGTTTTGTCTGCCTGGAAAACATTTATTTAGTCCTTTTAGATGTTTAAAAGTTGGGAGAAATATAATTGAGGCATTTTTTCACTAACATTTCTCCTCAAGAAGCATTTGGAATTGTGTTCCCTAAATAAATTTACCTGCTAAAACTCCAGGGAACTCATCAGTGGGCAGATGTTCCCACCTAAGTATGGTTACCAGCAAACATTTGCTCAAATTCATGACTATATCTGGCTTACATTAAAAAGGTTTCTCTTTGTCATTATATTTTAAAAGAACTATTTCCCCACACTTATAAATCCTGACTCAGAACATCAATTCAACCTACCTCAGGGACTTGGTGACTTGCACCTTCTTTCTGGGAATCATCACAATCCCCAGAGGATGAATGTTATTGGTATTGCCAAAGTAGTTTTGCTATTATTGTTTATCTAGTAGACTGTCTGGAAGTGGAACACAGGCAAGCCAATGTCATCTTAATATTAGATTTTATTCACCAAATGCTCACACTGTATGTGATCACCAGGGCAGAGTATAGGAGGATCTAATTGAATTGCTAGTAGAGATCTGGGCTTTTACGTTCTGGAAACATGCAGAAACAGAATATGGAGCGACCATCACTAACACATTACCTTAATCTTAAAGTCTCATTTTCATCTCTAAGATAGAGGTAATAATAGCAGCAGTCCACATGGCTATTAGTAGGAACAAATGGCATGAAGTGTTTGACAAGAACAGCATGGTAACTAGAACACAGTCATCTCAATAAGTTTACTTCATTCTACCTTCAGATAACTTCAGACATATTTAAATTCCCAAAAGATCTTGCCCATTCCTATACATTAGTTGTTTTCACTTTATGTGTCAAACTCCTCCTGTGATTTGCTTCTAGTAATGTTCCCCAGCTTAAAACTTGCCAGATACCAAAATATCAATTATTCCAAAATGAACTAATATCTGTTTCCATTGTTCTCTATTGGTAGATTATTGATGAATACAAGACACTGATGATACTTCAGTTTCATAATGTTTCTTCATTTTAACCAATTATGGGTGAATTGTTCCTGCTCTTTTTAGAAAAAAAAAAGCCCTTATTTGGTAATGGTAAAGTAGTGACTATGATCAGTAGACTTTATGTATGTATAAATAAGCCCCAATGATAGATAACATTACTTTATGCAGTTAATATACATTAATATACATTAATATACATTTACAAAAACAGTCAACAAAATAAATATGATTTAATGAATATGCTGCCAATATTAAAACTGGAAACAGCTACCATATAATTTAAGAGTATGCTATTGAAAATTCTTTCATTCCCAAGATTTTTTCAGACTTACTTAAAATCAGCAACTTTAAATTAACTAAGGAAACAATAAAGCAAGATGTTTAAAATAACTTGTCAAGATATGCTTGAAAATCAATATAGAGTTGCTTTTAATAGAAAGAAATGAAGATGAAAACGCCACACAATGTCTGCTGGAACAAATCATGGTCTTCGCTCCAGGGACTGAAAAGAAAAGGAATTTTGTCACAACTATATATCATCCATCCAGATGTGTGATTTCCCCCCCAAATCTTTGAAACCTGGCACTCTATAAACTAGAAATCCATTCGTTGAATTTAAAGATAACCATATGTGCTTTTATAATCAAGTCTAAATTATTCTACAGTGGAATAAAATGAACTTTTATACCTTACCACTTTATTCAGAAATTTAGCATAGGAATTGAGTATAAAAGCCTCAAAATTTATATATAGCTTCCAAAGCTATGCTTTAGCTCTGCAGTGTTGAACGTTTTAAACTAGCTTAAGAAAAACATTAACAAAAACAATGTATTTCAAGAAAAACTGTCTCACAGCAAGTCTCTACACAGGGAATGGTCCCTGTCAAAAACATTGCCTTTCTTTCCAAGGTGTAATTTGGAGACAGGCCAGTGAAAAGATTGTAATCCTCAGAAGAAATACTATACTGCTTTCAAGAATAAGTTGTCAGAAAGTCTCTTAAAATTCATTTGCCTCTTAGGCATTAGATCTATCCTGTTTTCTTGTCTCCATGTTAATTAACTGGACTCAGTCATGGGATCACATTCTCCTTACTCTCTGTAGCTGTGCTCCTTCTTACATGCCTGTCCCCTGTTTTTTTTTTTTTTTTCTCAGCCATGTTATTGTCATGACATTAAAGTCTTGCTGAGAATTTTCAAGGCTACCTAATAGTTCCCTACCACCATGCCATCACCTTGAGCACTTGCTCATAGAACTTAGCATTAATGACATATATAACAACATTTAGCAAACCTTTACCACACATCAGACATTGGCCTAAGTATTTTACATGTATTACCATCACTGATCCTCCCAGTAACCCTAATAAATAGAGTATTTCTAGTTCTACATTATTGCTAACAAAACAGGGGTTTAGAGAACTTACATGACTTGTCAACAGGTACCAAAATGAATGGCATTGGAATTGGTATTGCAATCAGAGCTTATAATTTAAAATGGTATAAATTATTGTTTCAATGATGTGTATCTTTTTGCTAAATTATATATGAAAACAACTTAATTTATATTACTTGATTTTTACTACTGAAGATACAGAATGTTTCAAGGTCCTAGTTACATATTTATGCTATATTACATGTATTATGTTTTGACATGCCATTAAAAAATAACATTAAATAGGAATACTATGAATTATTATTCAGGAAAAATAAAAGTTGTAATCAGATAATGAAAGTGATCTAAATAACAAGATATTTCTGGGGTATTTTTGCCTTATCTGTGTGGCTTCTTTTTTATTAATCATTTAATTTATTTACATTTCAAATGTTGTTTCCCTTCCTAGTGTCCCCTCCACAAGCCCCCTTCCCATGCCCCTTCTCCTTTGCCTCTAAGAGGGTGCTGGCCCAACCACCCACCAACTCCCAGCTCATCCCTCCAACATGTCCTCCTTGCTGGGGCAACAAGCCTCTACAGGACCAAGCACCTCCCCTTCCATTTGTCGGGCCAAACACGAGGTCTAATCTCCATTCCACCTCCACCCTTCAGTCATGTACACAGGTGGAGGGAGCGAACAGGCCCTAGAGAGATTTACATACTAATGAGGTACCTGAAGGCCAGAGGTGGAGCCGATTAAACATTCCTCCCCAGCCCCTCCCCCTTCTCCCCTCCCCTTTCTAACTCAGGTCGATCCTGGGTTTGAGGGGGTATGCATCAGATCCGTCCACGATCCGCCATGTGAATAAACCAGTTTTGGAAACCCAAGGGCTTCTTCCTGTGTTGGGGGCTGCGCCGCTATGAGGAACCGTGAGGAGCCAGGGAGAGGCCTTTAGTTAATGAACAGCCGGGCCCAACTTCCAGCTGGAGAAACCCAGAGCGTTCCCAGCCGACTACTCACAGCATGGCAGGAGGAACCGCGGGATCCCCAAGCCTTTTTTTCCCCACATCCATTGATGTCAGATAAGGCAGTCCTCTGCTATATAAGTAGCTGGAGCCATGGTTCAGCCCATGTAATACTCTTTAGTTGGTGGTTTAATCCCTGGGAGCACAGGTAGGGTCCAGATTAGTTGATACTGTTGTTCTTCCTATGGGATTGCAATAATCTTCAGCTCCTTCAGCCCTTCCCTAACTCTTCCATTGGGGTCCCTGGGCTCAGTCCAATGGTTGGCTGTGAGTATCTGTCTCAGTCAGGTGCTGGCAGAGCCTCTCAGAGAATAACCATGCCAGGATCCTGTCTGCAAACACATCTTGGCATCAGCAATAGTGTCTGGGTTTGGTGTCTGCAGATGGGATGGATCCCTAGGTGGGGCTGTCTCTGGATGGCCTTTCCTTTAGACTCTGTTCCACTCTTTGTCTCTGCACTTCCTTTACACAGGAACAGTACTGGGTTAAATTTTTTTAGATGAGTAGGTGGCCCCAACCTTCAACTGGAGTCTGTGCCTATCTACTGGAGATGGTCTCTTCAGGTTCTAGCTCCCCTTTTTGGGTATTTCACCCAATCTCATCCCCATTGGGTCCTGGGACTGTCTTGTATCCCTGATGTCTGGGACTTTTTAGTGGGATTTTAGTCAGAATTTTGCTTTTCAGATGTGTTAGTATATTTAAACTTGCTGTGGTGAAAGAACTGGGTTCTGATGGTGTCAAGTGGCATTGTTTTCTGTTGCTTGTATTCTTGTGCTTGCCTCTCACCATCTGGTTATCTCTGGTGTGAACAGGCCTTGCTGTCTCTAACTGGAGCCCATCCCTCCTATGAGCATGGTTATGATGGACTTACTAGGAGTCAAACTGTATCTGGGTGTGGGACTGTATCTGGAGTGCTGGTTCTGCCCTGGGCAGAGTTGGGGGCTGGAAGGAAGATGTGTCTCCTGCAAGGTGGATAGGTCCCACCTCCACTGTGCCCATGGTAATGCCAACTAGGCAAAGTATTGGGGCAGAGGGTGAATAACTCACCTGTAAGCCTGGTTATGAAGTATCTCCTGGGAGTCAAGATGTCTTTGGGTATGGGCAAGGGTGTGAGGCTGGGACACCTGATCTTCCCCCAGGTGCAGTTTTGGACTCCAAGGATGATCGACATTTCTTGTTATCCAGTGGCACTATTGAATTGTGAGGCCCCATGAATTTTTACACATGGCTCTTTTCTAAAAACATATTTTACTAATTTTTATTAGTATTCATTAATTATACATAGTAGTGTTTCTTTATGAAATTTTCCCCTGAGAGGTTCTACCCAACAGCCAACTGAAGCAGATGTAGAGACCTACAGCCAAACATTGGATGAAGCTGGGGGATTCTTGTCGAAGAATTGGGGACCCAGAGGAGATAGGGACTCTATAAGAAGACCAACAGAGTCCACTTATCTGGACCTTTGAGTGTTCCCAAAGACTGAATCACTAACTTTAGAGCATACATGGGCTGGACCTAGGCCTTCCTACACATATGTGCAGCTCAGTTATCATGTGAGTGTCCCCAAAACTGAAACTGGGGCTATCACTAGATGGGGTTATCCATATGTGGATTCCATTCCCTTAACTGGGCTGCATTGTCTGGCCTTAGTAGGAGAGGATAAATTTAGTCCAGCAAAGACTTGATACGACAGAGTTGGAGACACCCAGGAAGTACTTTACCCTCTCAAAGAAGAAGATGGGGAAATGAGGAGAGGGACTATGTGAGGAGATCTGGGAGGAGGACGACAGTGATCAGGATGTAAAGTAAATACATAAATTAATGAAAATAATAATTAAGTGATATATATCTAAGAAAAATGTCCTGGTATTCTTTAACTCCCCTCTTCCTATGTTGGTCTTTTTTACCTCCTCTCTCTTCCTGATGACATATACCTCCTTTTTCATTTATTTTCCCTCCTCTTTGTCTTCCTCCTACATCTCTTCATCCTTATTTTTGTTTACAGTACATTAAAATGTTTTAAAAATATATTCTGTGTTCAATGTCAATATAAAGCCAAACGATGACCCACAGATTTTCAATTTTTGTTTGTTTAATCTCCTCATGCTTTTCATAAAATAATATGATTTTAAGATAGTTAAATATGAGCCAACATGTAAACATTATTTAAATAATATTTTATTTTATTTTTCTTGTGATCACCTGTCTGGTCACAATTTTTACAGGTATCCTACTTAAACTGGGAATGATATCCTGATCTTGAGAGTTGAGCATATGTGTCTCCTTATATTGTATTTCATCTTTGTGTGTCTTTACTTTTCACATCAGTTTCTTTTTATAAGAACATTAGGAATATTGAATTAGGGGCCATCTTACTTTAGTGAAAACTTGTTTTAACATAGTAATTACATCTGCAAAGACTAGTACCAAATAAAGTCACATGCTGGAGTATGGTGAGTTACAACTTTAACATAGGAATTTTGGTGAATGCAGTTCACCCAATAAAAGTAGAATTTCCATTTATTCATAGGACAAGTTATAAAGTATTCTGAGCATACTGCTTATCATAAACTGAAGAATTCTTCCATCTTCAATTAGAATTACATAGAAGGATGAAATGAAATTTTATGTTGAAAGACAAACACAATTGTAAATAGCTAGTGAGAACTAGTGGTACTATAAACTTGGTGTTTTCCTTAGTCTTAATACTACATAACATGTACATTTATTAGAATTTGTTCACAAGATAAGAAAGGAATATCTAGAAATGCTTTGTATGTGTCTCATCCTAAGGCACCCAAAAAATCATCACTTTTTCTGTGAGATGAAAACACACCTGACTTCATTTTATAATGGAAAACAATCCAATATTATTCAACTGTCATTACCATTTCATTTTTCTATATGTGATTTCACTAAGTAGCTAATAATAACATTACAATCTACCAGACTCCTAAACAGATTAGTCTATTAATGCAATTTCATTAGTTTGTTTTTTAGTGTATATAATGAAGTATCACCAGCTGGGTAACTTTATAAAGAAATCAGATCATTTAGTGCATAGTCTTGGAAGCTAAAAATCTGAACAGTATGAAATAAACCTGATGAAAAGCCTCTTGGCTCTGTCATCATCTTATGGGAAAAAGCATAACAAGTACAAAAAGCATAGGAGAGAGAGAGAGAGAGAGAGAGAGAGAGAGAGAGAGAGAGAGAGAGAGAGAGAAATAGGAAGGGGGAGAAGGGAAGAAAAGAGGAAGGGAAAGAAGGGAGAGGGAGAGGGAGGGGGAAGGGGAAGGGGAGAGGGGGAGGGGGAGGGGGAGAGGGAGAGGAAGAGGGAGAGGGAGAGGGAGAGGGGGAGGGGGAGGGGGAGAGGGAGAGGAAGAGGGAAAGGGAGAGGGAGAGGGAGAAGGAGAAATATGAATGAATGAGATTATTTCCCAAGTGAGGTTATTTCCCAAGTGACTATGAATGAGCATATTCCTTACCTGATTTTACTAGGCCCAGCTTCTTACAGGCTTTACACTACTCCCTAAAGCTTCCATACTGAGTATCAGGCCTCTCTCACATTAACTCTTGGAGATTACTCTTTTTAAATAGTCATTTTATAAATGTTTCTATATTTCATTGCACATTATTTAAAATGCTTAACTGTTATTTGTACTGCAAATCTCACCACAAATTCTTTTCTTTTTTTTTACTTATTCACTTTACATCTTGCTCACTGCCCCCTCCTGGTCATCCTCTCCCTCAATATATCCCCCATTGCCTCTTCTCTGAACCTGTAGGGAACCCTGAGTATCCTCTCACCCTGGCACTTCAAATCTCTGAAAGACTAGGCACATCCTCTCTCACTGAGGCCCAACAAGGTAGCCCAGCTAGAAGAACATATCCAATATACAGGCAACAGCCTTTAGGATAGCCCCAGCTCCAGTTGTTCAGGACCCACATGAAGACCAACTTCACATCTGCTACGTATGTGTGGGGAGGCCTAGGTCCAGCCCATGTATGTTTTTTGGCTTGTGACTCAGTCTCTGAGAGTCCCAACGGTCCAAATTAGCTGACTGTTGATTTTTCTGTAGTGCCTTATCCCCTTTCTAGCCCTACAAGCCATCCTCCCATTCTTTTATAAGAGTCCCCAAGCACTATCCATTGTTTCTCTGTGGGACTCTGTATCCTTCTAAGTCAGGTGTTGGGTGGAGTCTTTTAGAGAGCAGAGTTATTAGACTTCTGTCTGCAAGATCATTAATAATGTTTGGGATTGGTGCTTCCCCATTGGATGGGTCTCAAGTTGGTCCAGTTATTGGTTGGCCATTTCCTTAGTGTATGCTCCATCTTCCATGTCTACATTTCTTCTAGACAGAATAAATTTTGGGTTGAAAGTTTTATGGGTGGGTTGGTGTTTCTATCACTCCACTGGGACTCCTGCCTGACTACAGGAGGTGGCTTCTTCAGGTTCCATATCCTCAATGTTGTTATCCCAGCTAAGTTCACCCCCATTGACTCCTGGAGGGGGGATCTCCCTTATTCCAGCTCTTTGTCTGGTTGGAGAGTTCTCTTAAAGCATATCTAAAATATAGCAGAAACTATTTTTTAAATTTGTTGAACTGGTAAATTTATGTTTAATGACTGGCACTGCAAGTCTAGAATCCCCCCTAAGGGGATTGTCCTAGTTTGCTCCCCTTTTTGAAATAAAACACTAAGCAAAGGTTATTTGTGAGGAAACTGTTTATTTTAACTTATAGGATATAGCTCATCAGAGAGAAATGGGAAGACAGCAAATTAAGATGGGGACTGGTAGCAGAAGTCATGAAGAAATACTGCTTACAGGCTTGGTTCCTCTGTAGTGCTCACCTACCCTTCTTATTCAGCTCAGGGCCATTTACTCAAAAATGTCAAAGCCACAGTGCTCTGGCCACTCTTACATCAACTAATAATCAAGAAAATGTCCCACAGACATGTCCATGGGCCATTTCCTCAGTTGAGGTTCCCTCTTTCTTTGAGTGTGAAGTTGACAACTGAACCTAAAGATGATAGGGGCTGAAGGAAGAGCATCAGAAGTTTGGGTATCTAAGAGACACTGTATCTCATAAGATTTTTTTCTAATGGCCAATGATGGATGTGTATTATAGGTTGTAGCAGGCATAAGTCTCTGTGTTCAATCTCCATAACCATACATACAAAGACATTATTAACTATGAGTGAATTATTTTATTTTCCAAACAATTAGTTTGATATCATATTAATATCAATATTTACAGAAGATCAAGCCAACCAAAACTTTAACTTGGAAGGCAGAGTTCAATGAAGTCCTCCTATATGAGGCACTATTGGCAATGGTTGTAGAGGAAAGTCAATTTTATTCAAGTAACTGAAAATTTGCCCACATTCCAATATTCCTGTAGATGGTCCTATTTCTATTTATGCACAGACAGCAATAAACAGATTTTATGGAGATTTTTAAAAGTGATAACACATGAAGCTGAGGGGGAAAGGTGATAGGAGATGAGAGGAATAATTATAGAGGAGAGCATGGGAAGATCTGATCTAAACATAATAGAAGAATGAGTGAATATTAAATAGAATCAATAAGTCTTATTTTCCCATTAGGAATATCACCATAAAAATTTCTACAACCTTTTTCTTGGGAAACTACTAGCCTTATAAAAGAGCAAATAAAAATTTTGATTATTTATTTTGCTCTGTATTTCTTTTCTTCTCAAAGTTTATGGCAAAAGGTTGATAACCCATAGAATTTCTTCTTAAATATTGTTAATTTACTGTATTTTATGTATACATATTTTTCCTGCTTGTCTATATAAATGACACATGCATATTGGTTCCAAAAGAGGCTAGTATCATAACCTCTGAAAATAAATTTATTGGCAGTTATAAGCTGATTAATGTGGATGCTGTGAACCAAGCCAGAGTCCCCTACAAAAGCAGCAAGTACTGTAATGTATTGAGCCATCTCTCAAGCTTCTGATATAATTTCTGAATAAATTAATCATTCAGTTCATCAAGCAGTCAATGATCACTAACAATTTTTGACTTGATGCATTCATAATTAGAAAGCTCTCTGTCAAGCCTTGAAACATCTCTATGTTCTAAGTACTTTCAATTATGTAGGAAACAATACAAATAATAAGGCAAAGCCAAACAAAGGCATTTCTCTTATCATATAGCAATTGTAATTAATGAAATTAAAGATATACCAAGTCAGAAAGTCTATTTCCACTAGGAAACTAAAATACATAAGATAACTGTTAGATTACAAAGCATTTAAAGATTAGTTTAATAGTAATTTCTTTCTATAAGTGTATTTTTTTCAAAAGCTTGTTCATTCAGGACATGTTGATAACAGATTTCAAATTCAATCTCCAAAAATATTAGTCATATTTAATTTGTTCACTGGCACAATGACATTCCTAAAATAATTAGGTAAATACTGGTTTTGCCACAGTCATTGGAATATGTTACTTTCTGAATATTTTTAAATAACAATGCTAAGATGTTATATACGTATTTTAGTTTAAGAAGTTTCATCACTAAACTGAAAACATTTCAAATAAGTCTGTTTACATGTTCACACATTTAGCTACATTCCTGGAAATGTTATGCCAATCCTGTAGCCATGGTTGCACCACATTTTTTTCTGTGTTGATAAAAGAGACTTGCGATGTCATAAATACAGTATGTTAACCCCATCATTATTCACTATATGATACAAAGTAAAATAACCTTGTTAAGTACCAGAAAGTGTAAATGCTTTACCTTACATGATAGAATATGTTTTATGAGTATGATTAAACTAGACATCACATACAGGAACATGCACACTATACCAAAGAATCTTATTAGTAACAGTTCCATGTCCATTGCTATGGGTAATGTGACATGAAACTGAGGCTTAGTCATTTAAGGTGGGTTATCCACAGGGGAAATATCATTGTATTATCCTTTCTTATGTGGTATGTATAGAACATCAGTGTACTGGAGTGGTAGTTGTGTGGTACCTTTTATGAGTGATAGACCATGTAACTCAGGTGGAATTATCTGCCCAGAGGGAATGTCAGAGTGAAAATGCAGATGTGAAAATTCTCCTGGGATTGTTCTCTTCTATATCATAACACTCACCACAGTATTAAGTGGATGGCCACTGAAATAGCCAAAAAGCTAGGGGCTATATTAAAATCACTGTAAGTAAATTATATGAAAGAGGATTGTAATAAATCTGTTATAGCTGTTAGCTGAGTATAAGGCCAAAACTAAGTTGAACTGTCTAAAAGAAGAGAAACTTGCACAGATGAGGAATAAACTTCAACAGGAACTAAGAAATAGTAAACATGTGGGAGGTATCTTCCAGGTTTACCTATGATTTAGCAGTAAAGGTAGATAACTGGGAGAATGAAATACAAGTATTAGCTTCTTATTCCTTATAGCAAGGAAAGCAAAAAAGAAACCAGACAAAGGGACCTGTCCACAGCAGTTGAAATTAAATTTGAATCGGGACATCATGGTGCATACCTGTTATCTTAGTACTGGAGAGGGTAAAGAAGAATAGTCTCGGGTACATAATTAGTACCTGGTGAATCAGGGAAACATAACAAACATACAAACATAAACAAACAAACAAAAACAACCACAAAAATACAAGTGTGATGGCATTTGTATTGAGCAAGATTTTTCCAAAAGAGAAGAAAATAAATGTCAGAAAGCAATGTTCTACACTAGTGAGCTTCTGCGAGTTTTCAAGGCCTGCTCAACAGTTTGCAGTGATTAACTAACATAGAGGTGACACTAACTAGCACTGAACATCTTCACATGTACCCTGGAGGTACTCCTGTGGAGGAAGGAGATCTCATAAGTAGGAAACCACCTCTTTCCTTACAGGACAGCCAAGGTTGCCTGAGGTTTAGAGTCATTTTGGATCGCCCAAAGCACAACACCAAGTTTAACTTGATTCTTGGAGGCTTCCAAGAGTATCATGGGCAATCAACATCAGAGGATAAACATAGAGATAGAAAAGTTTAGGTAAAAAGATTAAGCTTGTATTAAGGGTAGAAAATTATCCCCCTTCAAATATGTACCTTTCTAACTTACAGAGGTTTACAGAACATGTATATATTGCTAGAACACACCCTATGTAGCGATGTTGGCAAGTTTTATCTGAAGGTGTGAACCAGAAACTCCATTTGTTTGACTGAGGTAAAAGAGCTGCCACCTTGGCAGAGCTGAGTAAGACCGGAATGGCTTAGTGAAGTTAGCTGTGGGGGTTGGGTGAAATAGTCGTTGGAGGCCGTTGATCTGGGAGCATAGGGCAAGCTTTGACACCCAGCAAGGAGCAGGCATAGATTCATAAAATTACATGCAACAGAGTTTGTCAAGATGGAGATAGTTGATCCAGTTCTGGATCATAATAGCCAGGTTTGTCTGAGAAAGATAACAGATATCTCATTGAGAGTGACTAGATTACACAGAGATAAATATCACAGTGCCCCAAACCCATACATCTGTATCAAGTATTAATTTTTTGATGAAACAGATGATAGAACTTTTAAAACTAATTTGGGTTGATATTTTTTATTATCCCTGTAACTGCTGAATCCTAAGAAAAACTTATACTTGCCAGGAATGGATGTTCAGATTTGTTGTAGAGCCTCTGAAAAGTGCTTTACTATACAATGCAACTCTCTACATAAGCCACAGATATATAAAATCATTAGAAAGATATATAAGTGCAGTTAAAGGAGAAAGGAAAACAAATCCTTCTACACAGGATGTAGATGTGAGGCACAATTAAGAAATTCTTGGCAGTTTTATGCTTGAGTCAACACAGATTTTCAATGAAATTGTCATGAAAATCATGTAACACCCTATGCTCATACATGTAAAAATGACAGTTAAATGCAGGCGATACCCTACAGGAGTAAAAAACGTGATTGCCTAAATGAGGTTACTTAATGAAAATACAGATGCCAATTGTAAGTTGTTGCCCAGATGATTTCCCCAGGGCTCCCATACAGACTATGGACTACTGCCATTACTGTACCTTCCAAACTCAATGGTAATACTTACTGGTAAAAATTCAATATGTTCTGATTGCAGGATAAGGAGAAATCATGCTTGGCCCTAGCTCAAAACTTCTTACCTAATAAAGAGTGTTCGTGTTACTAGAAGGTAGTTTGCAGTCTTCTGAGGAGAATAGTTAATGATCCTGCCCAGCTATGGGCCCTGCATGCTAAATCCACCAACACTTCAGGCAAAGTGATATCACTGATTAAATAATGGCAACCACATACTTTCTTATTAGATTTAAAGCCCATTTCAAAGACATGTTGAAAATTTTCACTACATTGAGGTTTTAAGGGGTAAGTTTAGGTAGAAATATGTATTGGTGATTAGTTTCTGAATAAATTACTCATAGATTACAATTAGTTATCTGTTATAACAGCAGATATGCTATTGTCCTTTCTACATGTTCCTCTCGCTATTAGATGCACTGCTCTCCATTGGACTCTGCCATGTCCACACTACTAAGAAGATGCCGATCAAATCTGGGCCCTATACCTCCCACACTACTAAGAAGATGCCGATCAAATCTGGGCCCTATACCTCATAGCCTCATGATCATTCATTCTAATAAATCTTTGTCTTTATAAACCACCTCTGAGCCAGGTGATGGTAGCACAAGCCTTTGTTTCCAGCACTTGGGAGGCAGAGCCAGGCATATCTTTGTGAGCTGCAGACCAGCCTAATCTATAGAACAAGTTCAAGGACAACCAGGGTTACACAGAGAAACCCTACCTCAAAAACCCAAAACTAAATAAAAAAAATAAATAAAATTAATTATTTAATAAAAATCTCCAGTATTGAGGTATAACAATAACAAATAGGTCAAGGTAGCAATTGAATAAAAAAATAGAGCAGTTATTACTTGCTTCTTTTTCCATACATATCACACCTCTCCCTATCTAACCTAGGGAAAACCCCACTGAAACACCAAACCCTTTTCTTCCTCTCCAGTTCAAGAAAGTGTTGACGAACTCCCTCTTCAATGTCCAGCCTCCCCTCTGTCCTTACTGTCACCTAGCAGGCCCACCTCACAACCCTAAAAGATCCCATGTTTCTCTTTCTTCAAATAGTTTACTGTTTAATTTTCCTCCTTTACCACCAATGAAACAGAACACACATTGAAACAAAACTAGTTTTCACAAGGCATTTTATTATATTGTGATCAACAATGTTCAAACATTGTTATATATGGGTATAACATTTGGTCTCTACAGAAAAAACCACTTCCGCCTACGTTTTGGAGGAAGAGGATGAGAGGATTCTGGGTTGGGGGATGACTCAGGTGGAGACACAGTATTATTTGAAGTATGAGGTTCTTCTGGGACCTCTTCATTTGCCTTTTCTTGATTTTGTTCCTGGACTGCTTCTTTCGCCTTTTTTTGTTTTTGTTTCTTTTTTGCCTTCTGCCGGTAGTAAAAGACCAAGACGGTACGTTTTCTTTCCTTCTCAACATCTGAATTGTTTTCAAGTACAGCTCGTATATTCTTCATAAGTTTGGGGAACTGAGAAGAGAACACATGTTAAAATAGTTTCAAGCAAACAACAGAGTCTACATGATGATGGTTATATAGGCTGGAGAACAAATTTTTAATAGTTAACGACAGGAAAGGAGTAATAGGCGAGGAACTTTGGGACGTGGGGAGAAACCTAAGGTATTCTGACCTGTTCATGTCCTGGTGTTTCCATTCCATCATGGCAAGGTCCTTCTGTCTGACTTTCTTCCGTGGTCGTGGTTGTGGTTGACTCATTATCAGAGTCAAGTTCAGACTTTGTGTCAGAACTAGAATCGCTTGTATTCTCACTAACATCCATCCTGTTGTAGCTCTAACAGCTACTGCTAACTTCAGGAGGCCTGACCTCTCTTAGATAGCCCCAAAGGACAATGAGAGGCCACGCCCTTCATTTGATTGGCTAACAAAAATTCCTCCAACCAATGGTATGTTGGCTTGACTTAGCTGTCACAAAGCTACCTCATCTACAAATTCCATGAGCTGGGGATGGGGGCAGTTTCAATGAGGAAAATTTTAAATGACTTAGTTAGATAAAAGGCTCTTATGTAATCACCCTAAAATAATTTCAGTCTAATCTTTAACTCTTACCCCATTTTCTGTGTCTCAAGGATAGTGAGCCATATAGTACTTTAAAATCTTCTAAGGGATTCTCCATAGTCACCCATTCACCGTTTGATAATACTGTTATAACTCTTAGCAAATGTCCAGCATTTTATAACTATTTACAGCCCTCTAAAGTTATGTGTCCTTATTTAATTTATAGAAGAGCTGTGAGTTATCTCACTCCTCTCAAATATTTCACTGTAACAGGTGTATTCTGTGGAACACACTTCCAGGAGATTTCTCATTATCTAATTAATATTAACAAGTGTGTTTTTCTAGAAAACAGCATCAAATCAACCTCTTTTGGTCAATGTACAGGTGTGTAGATATTGTCAGTGTACAATAAAAAATCTTATGGAGGTCATATACTGGTGTGACATAAGAATTTCATACAGTACATGCTCTTGCTCAATGTGAGTGTCTAACCAAAATACTTCTATATTGACCACATCCCCAGGTTGTTCTTGATCTGTCTAATGAAAGGAAACCAACACCTTCTTTACATACTACCAATGGTGATATGAAGTTGTTCTCATTATAAGATACATATTGAGTTAGAATTAATCTACATCAGTCAATTCTAATTGCATAGTTTTAGGCCATACACAAGATTTTGCACTGTTTTAAGAAAATCTCCAATTTAATACTTTCCTGACCAAACTCAAATTTGCTCATTTTACAACTTAGACCCCATAGATAAAATGAACCTTATTACCGTCAATGTCAAACTCCTTTGAAATACTATTGAGTAACCAAGATTTAGAAAGAGACATTATCTTATATTGTTCAGTTAGATTCAAGAAAATCATAAATTCATACATTTTGTTAAAGAAGATAGAAAATTAAGAACCAATGCCATGGAATACAGTAGGTGACAATGTACTATACATTGTTTGGCTTTGGATATGGTTGAGAGATATAGTCAAAGAATTTGGGGCACTGCAGAAACTGTAAAAATAAAAAGGAAATAATTTGTCACAGCATTCAGAAAGAAGTATAGACTTTCTGATACCTTATTATTGCCTGGGTGGTGGTAGTGGTGATGGTGGTGGTACTAGTAACTATTATTACCGATTATTATTATTATCATTATTATTATTATTAACTTATTAGACAAAGTTATTAGTATTGTAGTAGCTACTTAGAAAAAAAGCATAAGGCAAACAAAATACATCATCCCCTACAGTCTCAAGGAGAACATGGATAAAGAAAAGAAGTAAAATATCACCAAACATGATTTGGATCAGACATATGCTCTAGACAATGCAATTATTGATAAGCCTGTTATACTGTTTAGAGGAATTTTTAAAAAGGCATGAAGCTATGAAAAATCTTCTCATCAGATATAAGAAAAAATCAAAGAAATCAATTATATGTAGGACTTGGAAATGTATTAGTTATAAATATAGAAGACTGAGCTTTTAACTTATCTATACCAAGGTAATTGATTTAATGCAGATTTTCCTAGAAAATAGAACAGAATATCTTTTTTAGAAAAGAGCATTTGCAGAGATACTAATATGTGGTTCACTTACTGACTCAGAGTAGGTGAATTCAGCCCAAACTGTATAAATAATTTGATGAAAATTAAACATAACCAAATTTTAAAATTTTACATTTCCTTTTCATTATGATGAAATATGAGAAATGAAAGCATATATCTATATACTGAGAACAGACACAGAAGCTATCTTTTCTCTATATGTATCAAGAAAGCTTTCAATGACGGGATAGGGAGTTCATAGCCATTACAAATGTGACTTGAAGTAATTGTAAAGGAATTAAGAAGATGTTTATAACTAATAAGAGAAAATATCAATTTACAATTTTGACATATGAATCCACTCAAGCTTTTGCATGTATGAGAAGATATTATACTTTACATTAGCAAACATGAAGGTCCGGGTCCAATCCCAATCACTAAACAATCACTTTCAAATGAGACTAAATTATATGTTAAGACAATACTGGAATATTCCAAATTGTGTACATGTACACTGATCCCAACAACCTGAAATGATACTGTGCCTCAATCCCCCCAAAATACATTCATTCTTGTATTTTTAAATTAACACATAGTCAGTGCTGTTTTGGGGTAGGGAAGACTCATCTACTCTAGGGTACATAAGAAACAAAGAGACTTGTGGGATATTTGAGTTTTTTTTCTCAAACTTCAAGATAGCTCATTCATATTAAACATATTCAAAATACCTAAGAAATAATGTTATATGTTTGAATTATTGTTCTAAGTAAGAATGACCCTGATATGAGCCAAGAAATTTTATTGGAATTGTTTACTTTTTTCCCTGAGTCAATGTGAAGCCTTAAAATATTCACGTCAGTCATCCAAGCAGCTAGATCAGACCATTCAAAACAAAAAAGTGAAATTTATTTCTCTTCTTTAGAAATGACTTAAATGTCTTCAATCCTAAGAACTTATGTTTCTGTGATTTCTTCATATATTTAACCCAGGCCTACCAATTAAAAAAAATATCCAGGTCTCTGGTCTTTACCAAGCACCAGACACTTGGAAGGCTGAAGCAGAAGGATTGCTTAACTAAGAGTTGAGTATGAATCTGTACAACCCATTCAGATCAGTGTTTAAATCATAAAATCTAGCTTGGTAAGAATCTTTCTATCCTCCCCTCTAATTTCATTAGCTCATTTCTCCTAAGAGAAATGCTTGCTAAAGTGAGTGCCACAGAACAATTTCTCAATATAATTAACATTGTTTAGAGTTGTATTTTAGAATTATTTTTAAAAAGAATAAAAATATAGAGAATTACAGAAAAAGTTTATGCACATAAGCTTATGTTCTTAATCTACCTCCATTGTTTAAAGAAAATCACATAGTAACTGAACAATAAGGTTAATGATGACTTGAGGAACAACATTAGTCTTGAAGACTATAAAGTTAAATATGAGCAAGAAATCAAGACTCCCAAGGGCCTTGCATTGCTACTCTGTGAAAAGAGCACAAGGTATGTAAATGGGTAGACCTAGATTCAAAACCTAGCCACTCTTAGCTTCTGTGTTCTAGAGAAACCACTGAACTTTTTAAGAGCTCATGCTCTTATCTGTGAAAATGAGGCATAGTAACTAACTATCCTAGGAGTCTGTCACCAAAGTTAAAGGAGACCACCTTACTATGGTCAGTGAAATATCCAGCTCATCACTTGTATAAAGTGTTTGCACATGTCAGTTTTCCTCTCCCTCACTTTCTTTCTAAAGTGAAAACATTATATAAAGAATCTTTCTTTATGCAAAAGCATACCTACAAAGGCTGCCACATCGGTATTTCCTGGAGTGAAATTTTGAATTTAGAAATATTTTTTGGAAACAAATTTTTTATGCAAAAAATCACTGTCAGATTAACTGCTGCTTATAGAGTCTTTCTGCATATTTCTCTCAAGGTGGAGATTAAAATGTAGAATAGAAGGACATTTTGTAGCTCAGCTCTGAGAAACTCTGATTGAACTGGGACTTTCTGATTAGGTTGGTAACAAAAAATGTTATTTGGTAGAATATAACATCACTTGTAATAATTTTACATTGAGTTGAATTTAAAAGGCAAATAATAGTGTATGCTAACTGATTGAGCTGGGTCAGAAGTCTGAAACTGTAGGCTTGTAAGCCTTCTAGATACAATAGTCAAGAGAGAAAGTGGGAAGGGCTTGTAGCTATCCCAAGAAAAGTAGCCTTTTTGAGTACTGTGCTAGCCAGCAGGACTGTTACGAACTATTAAGTTATAGCAAGCTGACTTAGATGCTACTGTAGAAATATAAAAAGAGAATAAACAACACAAAATAATTCAAAATTGTGAAACAATGGGCTTCAGAGGAAAAAAAAGAGGAAGAAATTTTATAGTATTGTGATCTTTGAACTCCATGAGCATATAGTCGCAAGCATACAATGAGCTCAATGTTGAATAAAAATGTCCTGAAGATGCCTAGAGAAGCATGTCTGCCGTTTGTACCCCTGCTCCCACTTCAGTCAATTTTGTTCTTGGCATTCATTTTCCCAAAGTCAAATAATGTAGAACAATTTGGAAAACTAACTATATTTTCTAGAACATTAATAGGAGTTTTAATCTCTTACAAAATGAGTTAGTTTTATGAAGAAAATATTTCTGTCTGCAAAAATAATGTAGATCATCATTTGAAGGATGTTATAGGCATAATTGTAAAGTTCAACAAGGGTTATTAAACTCTGTAATTGTTTTAAAGATACAACAGGCACTCGCAAAGTTATAAATCCACAACCTAAAAAGTGCTGCAGTTTTTTTCTAACTCCAGTTAGGGAAGAACAGACAATTGATGCAGAAGCAGCAGCACTCTTACTAGGAACATTTCTTTTTACATGGCATCTGATGCAAGATATTTTCCTGGGATAATTATATTTTCTTCAGAATGCCTTAATAATAACTGTCAATGGACAGGAGAAATGATTCTTAACTAAAGTCATGAGTATAGCATCAAGTGACCATAATATCTTGCCCTAAGATACTGTGGTAGTATTTCATACTGAAATATGTTTGAAGGAGATCCAGTTTCACAGTGGGCTGCATATAAAGAAAAAAAGCAGTGCAAAACTACAATACACTAAAATAATTAATTAGTATTATTTTCCTATCTCCTTGCTTTCTTAATAATTATTAGGTCTCTCAGTTTCCTTGGAGTAGGTAACACCTGTATTCTCGTAGGCCTAAGTCAGTAGAATCTACATGGGCCAAGCTGAGGACATGCTTGAAGTCAAGAAGGAAGAGTGGAAAATAGATTGGGGGAGCAGAGATAAAATGGAGGCTGAAGCAAGAGGAAGCTGAAGTTAAAGAAACAGATGACTTAGCAGTTTATATTGAGGGAAAAGGAATTTAATTTGGGGCTTGGAAGATAAGCTGTAGAATTTCGTCAGGGCATGAGAAGGTGTCTGAATTGATAAAGCTGGAGCTGAGTTGGCAGATGGTTCACTACTATGATTTGGATATAATTTCTACCTGTAAAAGTTTATGTTGAAATGCAATACCACTTTTAGGTATGATTGGGTTAAAATATTGGCTTTCATTATGTGATAAAATTGTGTATTTTATTAATCTGTTTATAGATTAAGACATTAATATTTTATCTCTAAAGTAGATCTATAGCCTAGGGATACAGAAAATATAATACTTCTCTAGTGTGGTTGTATGAATGAGAATGTCTGCCATGGGATATGCTTGAATGCTTGATCCCAAGTTGGTGAAAGGATTAAGAAGTATTGCCTTGTTGTAGGAGGTATGTCATTTGAGGTTTAGAAGCCCATACCATTCCCAGTTAGCTTTCTCTCTCTTTGCATCATGATTGTTGTCTCAGTATGTGAGCTCTCAGTTACTGCTCAAGTGCCATGCCTGCCTGCCTAATGTCATTCCCCCCGACATGATGATCATGAACTCTACCCTTATGAAAGTATCATCCAAATAAAATCATTTTTCTATCAGTTTCCTTCGTCATGGTGTTTTACTACAGCAATGGAAAGATAAGATACCTAGCACGGCTTCCAATTTTGTGTTTTGATGGGAAGCCTGTGTATATGAATATTTGTGTCTCTGTTTCTATGTGATTATTGTCCTTTTTCTTCTGCTTGTTTTGTCCCATTTCAATTTGTTATTGTTTTATATTCATTAGATGATTGTTTAACTATGAGAAACAAAAAGGATATTGTTCTGGATGGGCGAGGGAAGTAGTGAGAAACTAACAGTAGTGGGGGAAGAGAAACCATAATCAGAATATATTATAGGAAAAAACTATTTTTAATTTAAAAAAAAGATATGGATCTCAGTGGAATCTAAAAGACCTTAATATAAGCCAGTATAAGCATTGGTTTTTGAATGCCTATATGGATAGCATACTAAATACACAAAGATTAAAATACAGCCAAAATCAAAAAAGAAAATTTCAATCTCAAGTACTATAATAGTCTTAAAATAGAATATTTGCATCTAGTGGTTAGCTAGGAATTATGATAAACAAATACTATCCAGTAGTCTTAATAAATTCTAGAACATAGTTAAGGTTTCTGTCCAGACATATAATTATTCATTCTATAGAAAATAAAGTATCAGAGATGGTACATAAAGCAAAATATTTCCCATAATAACACCTGTTATAAAATTGATGAGCCATTTTGTCCTATCTCCAAGAAGTACACTGTTCAGAAGGTAATAGACAATTTTACCACAAAGTTTTTCAACTTCATTGCATACCAACTGTAACCACACATTTTAATTCTTGTTCTTATGGCACATTATACATGTATGCTACTGATGAATAATATCAATAATATTGCCAAATGTTCTTTTGCTATTGTCTTCTTTGAGATAAGATCTTATGTATCCTGTTCCAAAATAAATTGATAATCTTGATTCAGCCTGCCAAAGTGCTTATTTTAGTGTTTTATTTTAAAATATCTACTGTATTATATATTAAACTCCATAAAGACGCAAAATGAGTTTGATTTGACATTGAATATCTACTACTAGCTTAAGGCATGGTTCTTAGTTGGGAACTTGTTAGGAAAATTTCTATTTTTTGTAATAGGAAATATATGTTCCATATATGTGTGTGTATAGGAGAAGAAGACTAGAAGATAAGAAGAAAGGTAGAAAATAAGGAATGAACTAAGAAGATAGAAGAAAGCATATAGCTAGATAATTCCTTGATGGTACAATCAATGATATGGATGAATTGATTGATAACAGTGTGACCATTTACTCTACAGCCAAAACTATTTATGTAACTATACATAGATTTGTAAGTTCTATTTAAAATTAAATATATAGAGTGAATTATAACTTGTAAATGGTTTGGAACAGTTTTGATACAGAATCATTCTGGACAGTTTTCCTAGCCATCCATTAACAAATCCTGTCAATATTGTTCCTTGATATCAGTTGAATCTGCTTTCTTATGCTTCCATCATGGAAAATTTTGCCTATGGTGCAATAGAATCCCCATGACACATCTTAAATAACTTCCTTACAGATCCCCTGACTTCTGTGACTCATTCAATCCAATTTCTCCAACAGTGCTTCAAACTAAAATATTGGGCAAGACAACTAACTACAGGTTTACAGCTGCTTAAAAGTCATCAGTGCTCATTCACCTTGGATAAGATGAAAGCTCTTCACATGATTCATAGCTGTGAAGTACTTTCACAGTCTTACTTTCCAGTCTTCCTTTGAACCCCTTCTTTTCCTGAACTCCAACCACTGTGTTTGATTTTAGTTCCATTCTTTCTTCTCATGAAACTCCCATGCACATTGGTTACACCCTCTAGAATATTCACATATATCTATGCATTTGTGCTGGTTCATTTTTTTTTTTACTAATGTTGTAGACATGAACTCACCTAACATTCCTTCACCAAAATTTCCAGAAACAGCATTCTCTAATAGTCATTGTTGAGGTTTCTTTCTAACATGGTCAATGGGAAAATGTTCTTTATCTTAATAAAACTAATCCTACACACTGAAATTATATACTTGGCAATGAAATTGGTTCATTAATGGTTACTTGCTCGTTAAATGAGAAAAATATCTACAAGAACTATGTTTGGTTTTATGTAATATTGTATGAATAATTTTAATACAATGTGATCTGGAGAGTTGATAATCAATAAATACTGTTGAAATATTAAAAACTAAACTGAAGAATATACCCAAGATTCATACTTTTTCTGGTTATATTCTCATAACCAGGAGTATTTCTAGAAACCTATTTCTAACACAAAGGACTTGATATTTTAGTTAATTTCTCAGTACTTACAATTGAACTTGATGACAATTTTTTAATGAAAATATATTGAAACCGTGGGGTATTTATAACCTTATAATGAAATCAAATTAATATCTTCGAATCTTGATCTCATCATTAAATCCCTTTTATTTGAATAATTAAATGGTTTTTAAATTCTGGTTATACATATTTGCTTATGGAAGAATTGTACAAGAATCTATTTAAATCATACTGAAGAGTTCAGTGATGCTATACTCACGATATATTATATTCATAATATGCATATATATGTATATTTATGTATTTATTAATATATTTATTAGTATTTGCTAATCTTTTTTGATAAAAAATATCCTAGGTGACTGTCTCCACATTTAAAAGCATTTAGTCAGTCTTAATAGCAACAAATGGTTTGAATTTTTGTTATTTAAATACCCTGATGATATTATCAGATCTCAATGTTCAAAAGTTATTTACTTTATATAATTACATGTTTAGTTACTTCTTGCTAAGTAGCTGAAAACAAGATTGGTACCAATTATAGGATAAAGGGAAATAAGACTACTAGTGCTGAGTGAGAAGAGATCCAGGCTAGAAAAAAAGGTCAGCTAATGTACATTAGATTGTCAGGGAGGATGTTCAGTTTATAAAAGTTATATTATTCAATAAAAAGACAAAACAAATTATGAAAAAGTGGTGATCACTTTAAATTTAAAATAAAACTGTCAAAAAGGAAACTAAGTAGACTCTCTCCAGTTTAAAGCATGTGTGTTCTGTCACTACTCAAGAACTCATTTTGTGACATAAGATTTCAAACTTTCATTCATTTGACTTTGAAATGGTCCTTTTTATCTTGAAAGGCTTTACTTTAAAGGATAAAGCTTACTTATAACAACCTCTTTCTTTTTCCTCATATATCGTCTGACCCATCTTTCAAAAAAAGTGTTGATTATACCTTTCTATTAAAAATCTTTAAAGGTTTTCCTATAACCTTTCAGATTAATTTGAAAATTTTGGACAGGCATTTGTTTTCAAAAATGTTCCAAGTCCTACCTCTTGCAAAGTTCTTGCTATCTTACATTCAAATATATATGAATAAAAAGGTGTGTGATACTTAAAAATACATATTGTTGTTTTCTGTTTCTATGCCACTATGCATATACTGGAAATATTGTCTCTCCCTCTAATAGTCCAGAAAGGGTCAGTTTAAGCAATAAATCTTTATATGACTTCTATAAATTTTTCCATGCCCTTCCTTTCTGGGTAAAGTGCTGCCTAGATATTTTTTGGTCAAAAATAAATATACTATATTTCTTTAAGTGCAAGGAGAAATAATTGACATAGAGTGTAAAAGTAAAACTGTTTATAAAATTAGATAATGTGAGTTTACAGTAGAGCAAAAAGGGATATCCATGTCATCTGCACAGTCAGATTGTCCCCAACATAATGTATCCCTACAGGGTAAGAAAGTTATGCTGACAGTGTTGAAAATTTTGGAAAGCCACTCTATAAAGTAAATTACAGGTATTCTCAGCAGAACAGTAATTTTCTCCATAGTAGCAAGGAACTGATCTCTCAATCAAATAGACTAAAGATATTGAAATCTTTTCTTATACATACATGCTATTATATATGTAATATATATATATGTATATATACATATATATATATATATATATATATATATATAAATTTATGAATTAACTGATAATATCCTAATATTCTTTCTTCATGGACTTGACATTGAATTGGAAGGTTTGTTCATCTTACTTGCAATCCACCCATACCATTTGCAGGAAGAAATGACACATAACTCAGACTCTAGTTATGGCATGAATTATTCACTCATAAGAATGTAGTAATATTTTATTGCTTGTTAGTTTTGGGTGACATAATAACTGTGTGTGAGTGAGTGCATGGTATAGGAAGAAGGATGGTAGCCTCCCAAGCTTGTTGCAATAAGAACTTCAATGGCTGGAGAAGTGAGTCTGTGTATGAAAGCTCTAATACCATTTATGAGCAAAGAGCTACAGAGTCCTGGGTCTTGGGGACAATCCTCTGTCACACTTGAATGAGACCATGCTTACTCTGTAAAAGCAGGAAAATAGCCATTTGTGGTCCTGAAAGGTGAAAGAAGCCCAGGACTATGATGGGTGGAACAGAGAGCAGGTTCTAGACCACTTGGACTATGATAAATAAAACAATTAGCCAGCCATGGGACAGTTGAACCATTGTGATTTGAACCATTAATGGTGCCATCTGGTGTTTATGCTACAGCAGATCAGACAGTTAGTGGACCCTAGCAATTGGACAATATTTAGCAAGTGAAATTGTTAGATGACCATGGGCAGTTAAACTATGGTGAGTGGAACTGTTGACAATTTATATGGTGGTTAAGCTATGGCAGGTAGAACTGTTTGGAGGTACCAGGCAGTTGAACTATTTTTAGCAAAAAACTGTTAGCTAGACAAGGGGCAGTTTGAACTGTGGTGAATGGAATCATTGAAAGTCTATGTAGTGGTTGAGCTATGGCAGGTGGAACTGTTAGTAGGTTCCAGGCAGTTGGACTATAATTTTAGCAAGAAACTGTTAGCTAAACAAGGGGCAGTTTGAACTGTGGTGAATGGAATCATTGAAAGTCTATGTAGTGGTTGAGCTATGGCAGGTGGAACTGTTAGTAAGTTCCAGGCAGTTGGACTATAATTTTAGCAAGAAACTGTTAGCTAGACAGGGGCAGTTGGACTAATGAGAGTTTAATCAATAGCACTTCATCCAGGGATTCTGATATTGTGGGTTAAACAGGCTATGTAAGAATGATGGTGGACAATACTGCAGCAACATCTAGTTAGGCAAAGTGGGAAATAATGGTTTATAGACCACTATGCATGTGTATTATTTGTGTTTGAAGGGCTGTTGGACTGTTAGAAAGCCATCTGGGAATGAAGAATGGGAAAGGGCAAGCATAACAATTTGAATCCACTGAGATCCAGGCTTTCAACTCTTGAGCATCACATCACATTTTGCTACTGATATTTTATGCTCACTGGACATTTAGACACATCCTATGCATAGAGTCTGAAAAAAACACTGTGATTAACCTTTTCCTTAATTCTTTAAAAAATGGTGGGGAAAAATATTCTACCACAACCAAAAATTAGCACCACTTTTGCTACATCTGGGTATTTTTGATGGAAAGACATTGCAAGATATAACAAAATGAGAAACCCACACACCTTATGAATATGTATTTATTTAAAACAACACATAAGTACCTTCTGAATGTGGGTTTTGAAATGGAGTTGTTAGACCACCTCTAGAAGAGACTTCAGGAGTGAAAATTACTGATATTTGTTCAATGGGTTAAAAAACAGATTTTAGCAGAGTCTGAAAAGAAGAAAGGTAGGTCCAGTCCAACACTAGTCACATGGAGAAAGTATTTTTTTCTGTATTGTAACAATTGTGTGCATGGATTAATATATATATATATCTAAGATCCAAGTCTCTGAAGTTCTTTGCTGTGTTCATATATATGAATACACACACACACACATATATATTTGTGTGTATATATAGTTGACAAATATTAAGTTCTTTAAATAATCTTAATATATCTTATTATATTATGAAAGGCTTAGTGTACTTTAAATCAGAGTTGTAAAATTATATATTCTAAAAATCTGGTTAAAATTCAATAAAATATTATTTGGGGGAAATAGTAAAACCCCTCTCAAATTGTATCATTGCATTTTTGTTCTGGTACTGTTATTATGCTATAAGCATGCATGCCTTTACATGTGAAACTGTTTTACAAATGCCCCATCATCTATAGATTTACAATGTATCCCTAATTCATCCATTTTTCACTAGTCTGATTGCTAGTATCCTAGAGGAGATTATGGCTTTTCTCATATCATTTACCTTAACAGTTGAAAGTAACAGTAATGATTTCTCATGGTTCCCAACATTTACCTTTTTATCCACAATTACCTCTAAAAACCATCCTCTTCTTACTGTGCTCTTCCCTCCAGCTGCACTGATTTTTGTATGTATTACTCCAGGAATAACTGAAGGTCTTTGGTGTTATTTTCTCCCTTCTATATTTTCTTTCTAGCAGCATGTTTCACTTCCTCAAAACTTTGCTTTTCAAGTCACGATCTTGATTAAGACAATTCTTATGTTCCTAGAAACAGGCACTAGTATGTAGAAAACTAAGTATGAAAAAAAAATAAGAATAAGGAAAATTGACAATATTTTAACCATGGCAAACAGATCTACCATTAATAGAGCTGAAATTTCCATTACAATCCTTCCTTTTCAATGGAAAGAGAATACTGTGTTTAGGGTCATTTTTCTTTAATGGATAGGGCTTCATGCTTTGCCTGGGTATTTGAATCACAAAGAGGCAATTCTATGTTGTTAAAGTTTTTGATAGTCTATAGACAGGCTGATTGGCAAAGTTAGTTAGTGATGTGGGTTTCCTTCTTTGTGTTTGAATTGAAATGAAATTTAATTTAAATGTCATTCAAAATAAATTCTTAAAAAGAGAACAACTTGTAATGATCTTATTTTGGCACATCATAATTACATCCTTCGTGTTGCTCCTTCCTTTCAATCTTTGTACAGGTAGAAAATTGTAATTTGTAAGTTTCCATCTTATAAATGAGAATGTAAAAAGTTGAGTCAAAGAAGTAGCCAACTTAAACTCCCAACAAAACTTATCCCTATTTTATCATATTACTATCTCACTGCTCCTTCTACAGTATCATTACAGCAGTGATGTAAATGGAAAGTAAACTGTGTGACCAAAGGGTGTGGAGTCATGTTTAGAGTCTTTTAGCCTATCATTCACACTGCTATCTCATGGTACAATCTTACAGTGAAAGTGGTTCCAACATATTCCTGAAACATATATATTTCATAACTCTCACTAAAAGAGTATATCCAATAAGCTATCAAATTTGTAGTGGCTAAGGAAAAAATTTTAGGATCACCTTTGAATAAAATTTCTTCAGCATGGGGTACTCGTTAATCTTAATTCATAAAATGTAATTTATATTGACTCACTTTCTGCCATAAAATAAGCAATGTGCAAATAGGTCTGGAATAGCATTGATGAAGATCGACAGAATACAGCAATACTTATTAGAAGATTTTTATATAGCAAGATTTATGAAATTTGTATTTTAACATTTGTTTATCTATAATATTCAAAGCTGTGTGAAAAACCAGATTTTCAGAATAATCACTAAGTAGTGATTGCTGTCCACATTACTGTAATGATGACTGAAACTAAAGTAGCTATAGTTTGTTGCCAAGTGTCACAGTATAAATGAGAGAGTTGGAACAGAATGAGACCCAGATGTTACCTACTGCATTTTTACGTCACCCCCAGGCCCTACTTCCCATTTTATGCGTAATGAGAGAGAGGAGGCAATCTAAGTATTTATAACAGGCAGGATTTTATGCGTATGGACTTGGGGGAGATTATAGCACTCTTAAGTGTAAGGGGAAATCCAACAGGAAAGGGCTTGGAGTGGTTAGTATTGCCCAAGAGCACAGAAAATCTAATGAACTTGTTCCTACTGTCATTTGAAAAATGTATCCATTTTTGACATTTTAACAATTATCAGTTGTGTGCTCACCAGGAAAACCAAAATCCATATCATTTTCCCCACCCCAAATTATTCTCAGGTTTTTCTTAAATAGAATCTCTATCCTCTAACCCAGAGGTAATCATTGATCTCCATTGTTTTAATATATTGCTTTTAATTTTTACATTCTCTTAAATAAGGCCATATGTCCCAGCTTCTTTTCTTATCTTCTGTTTACTTTATCTAAGTGTTGAATATCTCAATGACTTTTATCTATCAGAATGACACTGTCTTGATTAACATAGTATCATGTTAATGGATCTTTTATTTCTGAATATCAGTTGGTTAGAAAAGAAAATGTATTTTCCAGCTGTCATTCCTTAGCTTGTAAGTATGAAATTAGTACATCTACCTTTGGATCGTATTGTGTTAGATATTTGAGTTTAAAAATTGGTTTTCAGTTGCTAGCATGAGTTTTATTAAAAAATGCTTTAATGAATTTTGGCTTGTGGTTAAGATAGAATTTCTAATAACTTCTGAAATGTCCTAAAACATGCTTCTGCTATTTGGTGCTATGTATTTATTTGAAGTGTCACTCTCAGTGTTGAAGATAAATTAAAAATATCAATTACCCATTAAATGTATTGAATATACTCTTCATTTTCAATTATTGACAATACACTCAATTATCGAGATAAGATTTAATACTTTTTTCTAATAACAACCAATCCATGTCATTTGTATGCAAATTTTCTTTAA
Organism: Arvicanthis niloticus; assembly: GCF_011762505.2. NCBI lineage: Eukaryota > Metazoa > Chordata > Mammalia > Rodentia > Muridae > Arvicanthis > Arvicanthis niloticus. Next base: position 118,675,713 of record NC_047679.1, on the reverse strand, counting down.
TCTTTAATAAATAGTATATATGTATATGTATATATGTATATGTATATATATATATGGTATGTGTGTGTGTGTATGTTTGTGTGTCTGTGTGTGTGTATGTATGTGTGTGTATGTTCTTTTAAAATAAATTTCCAGGTCCTGTATCCATTGGTTTTTTGAGACAAAGTCTCTTACTGGCCTGAAGCTTACCAACTAGTCTAGGTTGGTGAGCCAGGGATCCCCAATGGTTTGCTTGTGTCCACTTCCCCAGCACATGATTCCACATTTAGGTGTGTTTTGTTTTGTTTTAATGTGTGACTCAAACTCTAGGCATCAAACTCTAAAATAATTTAGGATTTATTATCTGTGTTTTATTTGTATATCTTTTTATAGTCCTAAATCTAAGCCTAATACCTAAATAAAGTCTTGTATAAAATGAGGCTACAAGTGGAAAAGTTTAAGAAGCCCTGTTATGAAAGACAACCTATTCCTTGTTTTTCACACATACAGAAGATTCTTGTGTTTCTTGATTGATAGATTTTTTTTTTCACTACACTAAGTTGAGCTCTGTTGCTCTTCCTGCATGTCCTTCTCTTACTGTCTTATTATATTCTATCCTTTGTAAGTACCTTTGTGATTGTCTTGGGCTTGTAGTCCATGATACTGTTCCCATCTCAAGATACTTAAACTGCATATTTGTGTACTCTTTGTCATAAAAGATAACATAGTCCTGAAGTTTCGGATTCACATATATTTCAAGGCAACATTATTTCTACCATTCTACAAAATTCTAGTTTCATGAAATAAATTTAGAAATAAATTCCACACTTTTTACTTCTGAAGTAATGAACACAAAATTTTTAATTCCTACTTCAACATTTTTTACATTTTTTTCATTTTTAATTTTTCTCTTATATATTCCATCTAGACTGCAGTTTCCCCTCCCTCCAATTCCCCCAGTTTCTCCCTCCCCATTCAGTTCCACTTTCCTCAAGATCCACCCCATTTCACCTCCCCTCAGAAAAGAGCAGGCTTTCCAGGGGCATCAACCAAATATGATATAACAATCTGCAATGAGACCAAGCACATATTCTAGTATTCAGGTTAGATGAGGGAACCAGTAGGAGGAAAAGGGTCTCAATGGAATGCAAAAGAATCAGAGACAGTACCAACACCATTGTTAGGAACCTCACAAAACCATCAAACTACCCAAACATAATGTATATATAAAAGACCTATGTCAGACCCATATAGGCTTCCTGATCTCTGTGAGTCCACTTGAGTCCCAGTCAGTTAATTATGAAGATGCCATGTTCTTGTGGTGTTCTTGATCTCTTTGGCTCCTCCAATATTTCTTCCAGCTTCTCTGGAAATCCCCGAGCTCTGCCTAATATTCGGCTGTGGGATTCTGCATCTCCTCCCATCAGTTGTTGAAGTCTTCCTAAGTCTATTTGATGACAATGAGGCTAGGCTCTGGTCCAAGCACATACTAGACACATCACAAACTATAGGCTGGGGTTTTTTGGCTGGGTTGGTGTTCCAGTCCTGCCACATAAGGCTTTGCCTGGTTGCCAAAGATGGTCCATTCAGGCCTTGTCTTCTCCATTACTAGGAATCTTCACTAATATTACCCTTGTAGATGCCATGCAATTTACACTGCACTAGGTTTCTAACTTGTTCCCAAATGTTCCCCAATTCCAGTTGTCTCTTCCAGTATTCTCTCCTTCTAACACCCTCAGCTGATTCCTTTTGTTCCCCAGTCACTCACAAAATATATTCTATTTTCTCTACCCAGAAAGATTCTTGTGTCTTCTTAAGCTCTTCTTGCTACTCAGCCATGCTGGGTCTCTGGATTGTAGTATAATTATCCTTTACTTTAGAGTGAATATCCACTTATTAGTGAATACATACCACATTTGCCTTTCTGGGTCTTCACTCAGGATGATTTTTTTTCAGGTTCTATCCATTTGCCAAGCAAATTTTATTATGTTGTTTTTAACAACTGAGTAATACCCCATTGTGAAAATGTACCACATTTATTTCTTATCTATTCTTTCACTGAGAGAGACATGTAGGCTGTCCTATCTCCACGGGTTTGAAAAATCATGTTAATCAATAACATGTAGCATTTGTAGAAATTTCCTTTATGCTTAGTTTTATAGTCTTCATTTATTCTCACCAACTTTTCTGCTCTTGTCAGTATAATTGTCTTTGTGTGTGATAGAGTTAGATAACATTGTTTGGATATATATTTTTTGTTTGCTTTAATTTAAATAGATTATATGTGTTTTCTTCAGCTGGAGGATGGCAATTTAATCTACTTAGTTTTCATTTAAAAATACGTTTTACCTCCAAATTCCCAACTTTTTTCTTCTACCCCACCAACTCTTAAATGCATTTGCTTTTCTTTTAAATGTAGAATATATTAACATTATGTCAACTAACAATTTAGAATTACTTTTGAGCTCATTTCCTTATTGCTGATTTTTTTCTGATTCAGTTTGGATCAATTTTCATGTTCATTCTGATTTGCAAGTCACTTGCAAATTGATCAGTAGTCAGCCAAAGATTCAAATGGTTGGCAAGAACATTTGTACATGGCTCCCTCCAATTATCTGCTAGTTAAATTTTAATCATTTCACATACATGAATTTCATTTCATTTTTTATATCTTCAGCAGAGTACAGTAACAGAATTTTACTTGGGGTTGGTTGTTTCTCTTGGGGTTGAGCTATAGTGTAAAACGACTTCCTAATAGTAAAGGTGGAATGACTACAGAAGTTGCTTCTTGTGTTTTCAGTCTCTTAGTCAGCATTATCTTCTCCTGAATAGTCTTTCCCTAGCCATTATCATGATTAATAAAAAATTATTGTTGTCCATATTTTTCTACTGTGTTGTGGCTTTTATTTGAGTAAAAAGTTATATAGTGATTACTCCTTTATGTGCAAAAAAAGGGGAGTGCTTTTAAAAACCAAATCAATACATTTGTATGTTTTTCTCCATTTTCTGCCCCAGTTTCATCCTTTCAAATATACATTAAGGAGCATTATGTGTGAAGTTACATTTAGTTTTGTAAAATGGATTATGTAATGGATACATGTGTGTGTGTGTGTGTGTGTGTGTGCATGAATAAAAAGAACACACTTTTTAATTTGTTTCTTGTGTATATATTAGAGAAATCCATATATTTTTAACCTCTGTAACTAATGTTGAATTAGTCTACTAATCCTAGTCTTTGTGATGCCCAATGCTTTCACTGTTATGTTACTGTGTACCAAGCATTGTTCATTTAAATAGTCACATTTCTGTTACTGGAGAAAACAAAAAGAAATCAATGACATTTTGAGAATTTTCAGTTCGTTCTAGAAAAATATTTACCTTTACAAAGTTGAATTTTTGTAACCATGGTTACATTGTTCTAATATGGTAGATTCACTTTATATTTTAGCAAACTACTTACTTCTATCATAAGTAATTTTTAAACTACACTTTTAAACACAACCTCTGGGTTTATGTCTTATTTTGAATGACTTTGATAATAATTTATAATGGAAGATTGAGTTTAGTTGCTCCATGCATTTTATTTAATACCCTAATCAGAGCTTGGTGCAGATGAGTGTACAAGGGGGCTGCAGGTACTTTTAAGTAGACTGATTAAATAAAGATAATGAACAACAACAAAGCAAACACTTTCAACAGTTCTGACTGCAGAAATACAACTACAAAGACTCACACTACAATGAACAGCTTTTCCCTTTGAGACTTGAGCAACCAGAACAAAGCCTTCCAGCCTTTCTGTCACTTTTTGCAAGTTTTTCTCCGTGTGCCTAAGTCAGTCAAATGGCAGGCTTAAAGAACTAAAAGCTAGTGCTGTTAGGTAGTGGGAAATATATAGTTCTTTCTCACTGTAAAATGAAGAAGAGAAACAAAAAAAAAAAAGCTATTTAATGTGAAGACTCCTTCGAACCCCGAATCACAAGAATAATTCAGGTGTTGATTATGTTTCAAATGCAGCTCCTTTAGGACTTCCATTGTCACTTAGTATGGTTTATAGTTAATGCTAGTACAAAGTTCGATTTTTAAAAAATGTTAAAGAAAAACATAAGAATACATTTAGTTAAAAGGAATAACTATGTTGTTCAACATTTTAATACATAACTCAAAATAACTAAAGGAGGTGTAACATGGACAGGGCATTGAAGTTATGAACATTTTAGAAGAAAGTTGGAATTACTTTCCTTTGACCCTTTCATATTGTGTACATTAAATTATCATACTTGATGCAATAAATAGAAACAAATATGTGTTAATTAAAATTATTGTTTAATAATATTTGATTACAACTTTATTCATTAATTATTTTACAAATATGTACTGCATATTGTTTATTACATTCAGAAGCTAACAATATGTTTGGAAACATAGGAGAACACTCCTCTATTGTTGGTGGGATTGTAAGCTGGTACAACCACTCTGGAAAGCAGTTTGGTGGTTCCTCAGAAAATTGGATGTAGTATTACCTGAGGACTCAGCTTTGCCACTCCTGGGCATATACCCAAAAAATGCTCCAACATATAGCAAGGACATATGCTTCACTATGTTCATAGCAGCTTTATTTATAATAGCCAGAAGCTGGAAAGAACCCATATGTCCTTCAACAGAGGAATGGATACTGAAAATGTGGTACATTTACACAATGGAGTACTATTCAGTGATTAAAAACAATGACTTCATAAAATTCTTAGGCAAATGGATGGAATGAGAAAAATATCATCCTGAGTGAGGTAACCCAGTCACAAAAGAACACACATGGTATGCACTCACTGATAAGTGGATATTATTAGCCCCAAAGCTCGAAATACCCAAGATACAACTCACAGACCACATGAAGCTCAAGAAGAAGAAAGACCAAAGTGAGGATGCTTTGGTCCTTCTTAGAAGGTAGAACAAAATAGAAAAAAAGGAGCACGTAAGGAGACAAAGTGTGGAGCAGAGACTGGAGGAGGGGCCATCTGGAGACTGCCCTACCTGGGTATCCAGCCTATGTGCAGTCACAATAGGCAGGCACAGTTGTGGAGGCCAGGAAGTGCATGCTGACCAGAGCCTGATATACCTGTCTCATGAGAGGCTCGATCAGAGACAGATGCTCACAGTTAACCATTGAAATGATCATGGTGTCCCCAATTGAGAAGGCTGGGAGAAGACTGAAGGGTCTGAAGGGGTTTGCAGCCCCATTGGAAGTGCGACAATACCAACCAACTAGAGCTTCCAGGGTCTAAACTGCCAGCCTGGGAACATGGTTGGAGGGACCCTTGGCTCCTGCTGTATATGTAGTGGAGGATAGCCTTGTCAGGCATTGGCAGGAGAGGAGGTCCTTGGTCCTGTGAAGGCTGGATGCCCCAGTGTAGGGGAATTTGAAGGCAGGGAGGTGGAAGTGGGTGAATGGGTGGAGGCACATACTCATAGAAGTAGGAGGAGGGGGAGATGGAATAAGGGGTTTCTGGGGGGGTGGCATAAGGGGATAACATCTGAAACATAACTAAAATATCCAATAAATAAGGTGCAGAATGCAAAAAGAAACAAACTAAATAAAATCTTGTCTTAAGCAACTTGAAACACCAAGTAAACACAACAGATTACCATTTCTTAGCACTTCATTATATGTCAAACAAACTATTAAATACTGTTATATTAATTCCTCCAGAAAGATCTACCAGTTAGACACTCTTACTATCCCTAATTCACAAAGAAAATTGAAACTTACAGAAGTCATGTAGCTAGTTGAGATCAGACAGCTAGTAAAGAACCCGAGCCGGCGGCTAGAGTTGGCCACAGGCTTTGTCTAGTCGGGAAGATGGAAGCTGATTAAGAACAAGCCAGTTTGAGAGCTGCCAATTTTTAAATAAATAAATAAATATTTCTTTTTAAATATTTACCGCTACATTCCATTACCTAGGCAATAGCTCAGGATCTGTATCTGTGTTTTCTTGGTATAGTGACAGTCCCAAAATGCTAGACAGATAAATATAACAACAGCTTCCTGGAAATGGATAAAATTTAATAATTTTAAGCTTCTTTCTCTAACCTAACATTAGAAGGTTATCAGGAAAAGGTGTTATTGCTTGGGAGCCTGATGAGGGGTATACCTGTCACCTGATATTCATACCTGAAAAGCTTGTACTTCACTTAATAAGACCCGAATCAGAGCCCAACATTCCTGATTGCATAACTCACTGTTCAGCTCAGAGATTTCCAGAAAACTCCATTTTCTTCTCCTCACATATTTATTTTAGCACCATTTGACCACAAATTCAAAGCTCTGCAAACAGAATTCAATGAAAATCAGAAGCTCAATCTTGGGCTTTTACACTACAGCAACTGAACAGAACCATTTGTGATTTTTCAACAACTCTAAAACCAAGATTTTGGGGGGATGATTCAAGAGAAGATGACACTGGAGTACCACTGGAGTAACTGTGTATGCACTCTGATCACTTATTAGGGATTCTACTAAGCAAGGATCTGAGAATAAGTGACTTGTTTGTTGGCTGAATAACTAGGTCATTTAAAAGAGCAATAAAAGCTACAAAAAATTCTTGTAAATGATTCACAGCATAAATTAATTTTAAAGTATTTCAGATATCTTCAGGATAAGTGGTAAGGAGAGAGTTTTTAAAACATTTGGGATATGAAAGGGAAGTTTTATTTTCTGAAATAATCATGGTTTTCTTACATGGAAGGCAACATCATCAGTGTGTGGAAGACAGTTCTGGATACATGTTAACTCAGTCATTCAGGATTTCTGACGGGGTTGAAGACCTATAGTCTCATAGCCAATCCTGGCTATTTACTTTGAGAGAAAAGATCTGAGTAGATAGTTTTCAGCTGACATTCATTCTAAAGCCAAGAAAAAAGCCAGGTTCAAAAGTAAGTGTTTTAGTTAGGAGAGATGACAGAGGTTCTGGTTAGTCAACAAAATGATGGACTGGGTATTAGGACTATCTTGTACCTCACTGGTACAAATTGGTATAATTATGCTCTAATTCCATTTTGAGAGAAAAGTTTTATTTTAACAGGAAGGGTGATGTGTAGGAGGAGCTAAGGGGGAAGGAGTACTGAGAGGAAGAGAAGGAGTAAGGAGAAGAGAAGAGGAAGGAAAGAAGAAGCTAGGTGATGAGAGAGAGAAAGAGAGAGATTACCAATCTGAAAGAACTGAGTTTATTTAAATTATGTGTACTTGTTGTTTCGTGAAATGTTTTCACAAAATTTCAGAAAATTCTTTGACACATAGATCCTTTAAATTTTGCATATTTTATCATATGTTTGAACAATATAAAATGTTGATTTATAGTAAAATACCCAGATGTTTTAAGGTCAGTTCTTTACTTTTTAAAGTCTGTATTTAAAGTTTTACAGAGTTCTTAAGCATTTTAGAAAGAATTATTGTTTGTAATGATTAAGGATTTTTCCCATTAAGTGATCTTAACTGGCACATTATATATAATGTGTTAGATAACAGTTAATTCTATGGCTTTAGAGGACTGTTTCTATAACCTCATCACACCCTTCAGACATTAGTAAAGTGAGGTAGGACAGGACATGGATTAGAATCCTAAAGCATAGCCTTAATTCCAGCTCTCCTTCTACAAAGCCCTGGTGTTCTTGGTTCATACTTGACTTTTCTCTCTCCTGGGTCAGAATCAAGGACCTAATTGCTCAAAGATTAATAATGTCTGAGTTTGGTTCTATCCAGAGTACTATAAAGGATTATTCTAACAAGATCTGCCAGATATATATTTTTTAAAATTTTTTCCATGGGCTAGATGATTTCTGACCTTCTAACTCCATGAATTTCTTAAATATAGTTAAATATACATTTCTTTGAAGTTTTAAATAGTGATCGTCTCATTTAAAAATAAAATATCTTCAAATTCAAGTCAGGCATACCTCAAAATAATTCTTTATTACTGTATAATGTTTGATAAATTTTAGTGCCTCTGTTTTAAAATTATAATAATTTGATTCTAAAATTCCTTTTCATTGTTCATTATCTCTTAACATTCACATCTAAGTGTAATCACCTCCTGTGATGTTCTGTATTATATGTCAATTTGATTGGGCTAATAATATCTATATTGTTTTGGTAAAATGGTATTCTTGAATGAGTTTATGAGAATGTTTCTGCAAATATTTGCACTTGAATCAGTAGATGAAGTAGAGATCTTCCTTTGTCAATTATGGATGGTCAATGTTCAATCTGTGAAAAGGGTTAAACATTATAACAAGGCAAAGAAGAAGCTATATTCTGCCTCTTATTGACCTAAGACAAACATTACCCTTGGCTTTGAACTTTAGAGCCCCTAATTCTCAGTCCTTTGGCTTTAGACTACAATTAAATCATCACCTATCCTCATTTTCAAGTCTTTAGACATAGACTCTTCAGCTTAACAATGGACATTAATATTTATTTCTTGTCCTCCAAATCCCCATGAGCCAGATCCTATAAAAATATTACATTGATCTGTTTATTTATGAATGTCTATAATTATATACATGTGCATATATGTATGTGTATATATTTGTATGTATGCATGCATGTATGCATGCATGCATCTAAAGGGAACTCTATAATCCCTCTCTTTTTGTGTGGGATGAATTTATTTATATACTTCTAATAAGTAAAACTAGACTTCCAAGATTAGGCAGTGAATGTCTGGTTCTGACTCTTGCTCTTGTACTTGCTCATACTTTTGAACTATGGTAATTGTTACAAGCTGACTTATAAATATTGAATCAATTAGAATACCATCTAGGTTAAATACAGACTTGTTTCATGTTATATCAAACAGAGAAACAACAAATTAAGTAATTAAATAGTTAAAATTAAAAGATAACATCAGCGGTTATATACTCTTTTATAAATATGATCCCAAAGGCAGAGCCACAAAACACATGATTAATATAGCTAACCCAATATAGTTAGGAATCTTAAGTTGTCACAAAGTATATAAAATATTTAAAAGAAAATTAAAAAATTGTAAAAGTTTATTGAATATAATAGGTCTTAATACCTTTGAAAATATTTTTTTCATAGCAATACCACTCTTGGACATTTTCAAAAAGATTAATGAAAAGAAAATGTTATAATAGTGTAACCAATAAAGGTAATTGCCCTCTAATATGAAGATTCAAAAATGCGTCATATGGAGTGCTCACCAAGATTCTATGTATTTCCCTACATTTAATAGCTTTTCTTATAATTAGATTGGGATAGGTTCAAGATTATGACTAGCTCTGGGCAATGAAATGGGAGCAAAAGGGACATATGTCACTACCAGTCTGAAACAGCTTTGCTTTCTTATAGCATTTTTATCCTTGTCTTCTATTTCAATGACCTTGAAATTCTTGTGTTAATAAAGAAGTAAACAAAATATTCAGGCATTGCAGAGAAGAGTCTCTGCACATCCAAATTGAATATTGACTTGCGAAGAAACAAACCTTTGTTGTTATGCTATTGAAATGCAATTTTGTTGCTAATTAGTCATGGTCTAGTATTACTCTGATAACTAAAAATGCCAATAAGCCCACACTACTGTTTAGCTATTGTTTGAAGTAAGATTACTATGGGAAGGATGTGATATTCACTAGTGTTGGAAACTTTGAATAATTTCCACAATCAATTTTCAGCAAAATATGAATATGTATTTAGACATATACATAAAAGACCAATAAAATGTGTATATAAACATATATGAACAATATTTTTAGCCTATAATTTTATCCCTACAAATTTTACATTCTTTAATACAAGTTTCAAGACACTAGTTACTATGTATCAAAAAAATATCCTAATCTAATGGGGCAAGACCAGCAATAGTGAGCTGTGCTCTGTCCCCTGCCTGCTCCATTTTATGGCTCACAGCTCTGCTCACACTTCTAGAAGCCTGCTAGCACCAGGAACAACCAGGTGAGAGCCCCTTCTCTGCCACCACCAATCCTCTGCCTGCTAGTTTCCCCTGGCAAAGCCCAGCAGAAGCAAACTGTACCCTGTCCCCTGCACACTCCATTGTCCAGCCCACATCTCTACCTTCATTCTTGGAGGCCTGATGGCATCAGAGACATCCAGGCTGAGACCCCTCCACACCCAATACTCTGCCTATCAGGTTCCTCTATGGCATACTCAGTAGTGATTGGCTATACCCTGTCCCCTGAGCTACATTTTCCAACCCACAGCTCTGCCTGTATAACTCAAGGACTGACCAGTAACTTAGACAATCAGGTAAGACCCTGCTCCAGGGCTCTTGCTTTGCCAGGTCCTCTTGGAGCAGACCCTGCAGCAGCAAAGTGCATCCTGTCTCCTGCACTCCATTTTCTGTCCTATGATTCTGGCTGTATTCCCAGAGGCCTTCCAGCACCAGGGACAAACAGATGGCTAAAGTTGAGCATAAGAAAAATATCAACAAGAGCTAGTACTACCAGAAACCAGCTAACCTACTATAGCAAGCAAGCCTTGGATATTCTAACATAGCTAAAGAACAAGAAAATGACCTTAAATACAATACAATCTTTTGAAGATGACATAGCCCTTTAAAGAAATGCAGAAAAATACTACCATGAAGGAGAAAGAAATGAATAAGAATGAAATAAAAATAAAATAAAAATAAAAATTACCTGAAAATGGAAATGGATGTGATAAAGAAAACACAAACAGAGGGTATCCTGGAGATGGGAAACCTAGGTAAGAGAACAGAAATTACAGACTCTAACATTACCAACAGAATACAAGAAATGAAAGAAAGAACTTCAGGCATAGAAGATATTAATACAACAGTCAAAGAAAATATTAAATCTAAACTATTCCTGACACAAAACATTCAGGAACTCTGGGACACTCTGACAAGACCAAACCTAAGACTAATAAATAGAAGAAAGACAAGACTCATAACTGCAAGACCCAGAAAATATTTTCTTCTGTACAGAAGAAACATACCTTAGCAACAGAGAAAGAATTTCCTCAGACTAAAGGGCAAGAAAAAAATTTCCAAAACAGACACAAGAAGCAAGCTGGGGTAGCCATTCTATGTTTGAAAAATAGACTTTCAACTAAAATTAAATAAAAGAGATGAAGAAAGACACTTTATACTTGTTAAAGGAAAAACTCACAAAGATGACATCTCAATTCTGAATATCTATGCTCCAAATGCAAGAGCTTAAATCACACATTGAATCCCACACGTTAATAGTGACAGACTTCAATATGCTATTTTCACTAGTGCACTGTTTATCCAGACAGAAACTAAACAAAGAAATAATGAAACTAAGAGACATTATGACTCAAATGGACCTAACAAATATCTCCAGAACATTTCAACCAAATACGAAAACATATACCTTCTTCTCAGCACCTCATGGAACTGTCTCCAAAACTGACCATATAGCTGGTCACAAAGCATGTCTTCACAGATACAAGAAAATAGAAATTACTCATTCTATCTTATCAGACCATCATAGATCAAAGCTGGACTTCATCAACAGAAACAACAGAAAGCCTACATACTCATGGAAACTGAATAACTCTCAATGACCACTGGGTCAGGAAAGAAATATAAAAGAATTTACAAACTTTCTAGAATTCAATGAAAGTGAATGTACAACATACCCAAGCTTATGGAACACAGTGAAAGCAGTGCTAAGGGGAAAGTTCATAGCACTAAGTGCTCCATTCAGAAATTAGAAAGTTCTCATACAAGCAATTTACAAGTACACCTGAACCCTCCAGGGCGGGGGGGGGGGAAGGAAAGAAGCAACCACACTAAAGAATAGTAGAAAGTTGGAAATAATAAAAGAATTAGGGCCAAATCAATCAATTATAAATAAAGAAAACAATACAAAGAATCAATAGAACAAGAACAGGTTCCTTGAGAAAATCAACAAGATAGACAAAACCTTAGCCAAACTAATTAAAAAGCAGAGGGTATATCCAAATTAACAAAGTCAGAAATGAAAGGGGGCATAGCAATATACAAAAGAAATTCAAATAATCATTAGGTATTATTTTAAAAACCCGTATGCCACAAAATTAAAAAATCTAAATGAAATGGATTATTTTAAATAGATATCACTTACCAAAGTTAAATCAGGTTTAAGTAAACAATTTAAATAAACCTATAACCCCTAATGATATTAGAGCAGTCATTAAAAGTCTCCCAACCACACACACACACACACACACACACACACACACACACACAGCCCAGGTCTAGGTTATTTAATTGTATAATTTAATATAATTCCCATCAAAATTCCAACACATTTTATTATAAACCTTGAATGAACAGTACTAAATGTTATTTGAAAAAAATAAAACACCACAGGTCAGCTAAAACAATACTGTACAAAAACTTCTGGAGTTATCAATATCCCTGATTTTAAGTGGTAAAACAGAGCAATAGTAATAAAACCTGCACGGTATTGGCATAAAAACAGACTGGTTGATAAATGGAATTGAAGACGCAGAAGTCAACCCACATACCTATAGACACTTGATTTTTGACAAAATGTCAAAACTGTACAAAGGGGAAAAATATTTTCCTCAAATCTTACTGGTCAAACTGGATGCTCCATGCAGAAAAAATGCAGATAATTACATATCTATCACCCTGCAGAAACTCAAGCCAAATTCGATAAAAGACCTCAAAATAAATATAAATATACTAAATATGATAGAAGAGAAAGTGGGTGATATACACTTGAATTTATTGACACAGGACACAACTTCCAAAGCAGAATACCAACAGCTTGGGCACTAAGATAAATAATTAATGAGACTTCACAAAACTGCAAAGTTTCTGTAAGAAAAGGACACCATGAATAGGACAAAATGGCAGCCTACAGAGTGGGGAAAATCTTCACCAACCTAACTTCTGACAAAGGACTATTATCCAAAATATTTAAAGAACTCAGGAAACTAGACATCTACTATCCAAATAACTCCATTAAAAATGGGGTACATATCTAAACAGAATTTTTGACACAGCAGTCTCTAATGACTGGGAAGCACCTAAAGAAATGTTCCATCTTATATCTGTCAGAGTGACTAAGATCAGAAACTTAAGCAACAGCCCATGTTGACAGCTATATGGAGCAATTGATAGTAGGAGTGCAAACTTGTATAACCACTTTGGAAAACAATGTAGCTGTTTCTCAGAATATTGGGAATAGTTCTACCTCAAGATTCAGAAAGATGCTTCACTATGCCATGAGGACATTTGCTCAACTAAAGCAAATTTATTCATAATAGCCAGAAACTGAGTTGTCTAGGTGTCCCTCAAGAGATGAATGGATTTTTAAAAATGTGGTACATTTGAACAATGGAATACTACTCTGCTTTAATAACAATGACATCATGAAATTTGTAGGCAAATGGATGGAACCAGAAAAGATCATCCCAAGTGAGCTAACCAGACCCCGAAAGACACATGTGGTATGTACTCACTTTCAAGTAGATACTAGTCATAAAGTACAGGATAAATATGCTACAATCCACAGACCCAAAGAAGCTAAGTGACAAGGAGTAATCAAGGGGGATGGTTGAATCTCATTGAGAAGGGAAAATAAAGTAAACAACAGAGGTGGATGAAAGCAAAGAACTAGTTGGGAGAGGGAGAGTAGAGGGGAACAGGATGAATCAAATGTGAGGAGGATGGAAGAAGAGAGATCTAGGAGAGAGAACTGGAATCATTGAGGAGAGGCATCTCTGAAAAGCTAGAAACCTAGAATAATGGAAACTCCAAGGCATCTATGAGTGTCATCCTAGCTAAGACTCCTGGTAATAGGGGATATAGAACCTGAAACAGCCACTTCCTATAACCAGACAAGATGTCCACGGGCAGAATGGGGACAACTACTCAGCCACAAACCCCTAAACCCACAATTTGCCCTGCCTATAGGATATGCAGGGATGAAGAGGGAGCAGAAATTGAGGAAATGTCCGAGCAATAACTGGCTAAACGTGAGACCTGTGCCATGAGAGAGAACCCATCCATGACACTATTAATGATATTTTTCTATACTTGTAGACAGGAGCCTAGCATAATTGTCATCTGAGAGGATCCATCCAGCAGCTAATGGAAACAGATGTGAAGACCCACAGCCAAATAGTTGGTAGAGCATGGGGAAACTTGTGGAAGAGGGGAAAGGAAAACTGAAGAAGTCAAAGGGATCAAGGACCACAAGACAACCTACAGAATTAACGAATCTGGGCCCATAGGAGCTCACAGAGACTGAACCACCAATGAAGAAGCATGTATGGGCTGGATATGTATAGGCCCCCTACACATATGTAACTGAAGTGCTGCTTGGCATTCATGTGGGACCCCTAATAGCAGGAGCAGGGGCAGTATTTGAGTCTGTATCCTGACTTTGAATCCATTTCCCTTAAATAAATTTTCTTGTCTAGCCTCAATAGATCTGCCTAGTGCTACTGCAACTTGATAGGCCAAGGCAGGTTGATATCCATAGGGCAGGTCCCCTTCACTGAGGAGAAAGGGACAGGGATGGGAGAGACAAGGACTGGGAAGAGAGGAAGAAGGAAAAGCTGTGATGGGATACAAAGTAAATAAATAATTAATGGGAAAAGCAATTATAATAAACTTGCAAATCAAAACAAAACATAATAGCAACAAAACCAGTATCCTTATATGATCAGTAGTGATAATGGATATAATACCCATCTGTGAATTTACTCCTTTATCATATGTCTTTGCAATTTCTTTCTTTAAAATGTCAAAATATGTCTCTTTGTTATTTGAACTGTGACCTCTTGACTTGCTGTGGAAGAATATTAAGAAACTGTCAGTATGTCAATTGTAAACTTAAACCAATTTCAGAATTGATTGAGTGCAAGAGTTTGATTGTGGTTGTCCACTGTTACATTGGAAACATGTTCAGGCATAAAATGGTGTCAGTCTTCCATGATGTCACAATTCACATGCAGTACTAGACCATATCAGTTGAACCTCACCTACATTTAAGAAAATAATTATTTATTGTTTTGTAATGCTAGCTTTTAAGGGTTCTTACAAGGCATTACTGTGAAAACACATAGACACTAACTCATTTCTCTAGAAAAAAAACATGGCCACTGTATTACCACTTTACAGGAATTGAACTCATACAATAGAAACATATAGATAATTTAATATATGTTATCTCTTTACTGATAAAATAAGATGTGAGTCAAAATGAAGTTGTCTTAGGTTGTCTTCTTCAGCATGGATTTTCAAAATGTGCAGAGATATGTTTCCAGTTTATTTTATCATTTTCATAGCATGTTAAAGTAGCTAAGACAAAGGAGAAGTAACAATTTTATGTGGTTGATATCTCAAAGAGAAATAAAGTGATTCAAATCTGTCAACAATATCAACTTTCCTTACTGTAATTAGAAATCATTAACATTTTGTTTCAAAAGATTGCTGGCTTTAATTTGGATTGTGTTATGGATTTTAGACTCTTTTGTAAATATCCACTTTATATATGTGGCCAAGTTCACAATATTAGCCTAGATAATTTGAACCTCACATACTCATAAAAAATGATTACCTAATTTTATAACATTTTGACACAACAAACACACATAACACATGTACACACATTTGTAAACTGTTTAGGTATCTATGCTGTAATTTTTGTTTCATTTTGTTAATAAAGTAGGATTTATTAATACATGAAGATGAGTTGTTTTACATAGGAAAGTCCAGATTATATTGCTCCCAAAGAAACATTTCAACGAAAAACACTTCATCATGTTAGGGCAATGCAGAATTATTCTCTGGATATAGTTTGAGAGTATGAGAAGGTAGGAACACACTTACAACCTAGAAGAAAAATAGGTGAATACAAATAAACATGCCACTTTTTTTCTTGTTGAGAATGCAAACCAGTGGATCCACTATGGAAATGAGTGTAGAAGGTCCCTAAACAGCTAAAACAGATATACCATGAGTTTAAGCTACACTGCTGCTAGGAAAATACATTAAGAACCTTATTTCCTGTCACAGAGGTACTTGTTTGTCTTTGTTCATTGTTGCTTACTATACACAATAGTCAGGATATCAAAAACACTTTCAGATATCCATTAACTAATAAATGTATAATGATAATTTATAATTCTATTATACAATAGAATATTATTAACCTGTGAAGGAAAATTAAATTATAATATTTATAGGTAAATGGATGGAGCTAGAAATAATTATTCTGAGTCAGGTAACATAGACCCAGAAAGACAACCATCAGATATTCTTTCTTATGTATGGATGTTAGTGTCAAATCTTTGGATATGTTTATTTAACCTGGAACACGCAAAAAGGTAAAGAACCTGGTAGAATGCAAGTGGCATGGAGGATGGGTTGGGAATGATGAAGTAAGGATGGAGTCGGGAGGGTAAGGAGGGAGGATAACTAACAGTCAAGTTCTTTTAGACAATCATGTGTAAATCTACTACTGTTGATGCTTCCTATATGCATATATACATATATACACACAAGTAGATAGATATGTAGATGGATGGAGGATGCATGGATGCATGAATGCATGGATGGATCGATAAATGGATGGATGGATGGATATATATATATATATATATATATATATATATATGAAATATGGCTTACCTAAAATGGGATTGGGCATTGCCTCAATATATCTAAACAGGATATACTATTAAATAAAATGGCTAGTTCTAGGGATCTTCACTTTTTCTAGTTGTTGGTTGGTACCATCCCATCGGTGCTCCAATTGAAGCTATTGCCATTTCTTTTGGTTGGTCTCTAAAACTTAATGGTGAGATCCTATTGCTGAAGACACTACATACTTGAGTCATGAAAAATAATGAAACCAATCCACTGAGAAGTTTCACCTTTCACAGTACTGGAAGGTGCTGTAAATGCTACCAGAGGAGAAAAAGCAATCCTCAAATTTACCCAGCTTTGAACCATGTAAACTGCAATAATGACCACTTGGTAGGATTGTAATCCTGGCACAGGTGCAATGGGAGTGATCAATCACATTCTGCTTATATTTATACTCAATCCATTTGACTTTTGTGTTTTACTTATACCAGGCTTGCATCATTTATCCTGCTTACTCTTTTTAACCATATCTAAGAGCTACTCTATCAGGAAAGACAGCATGGATGTACACTAAGGTCTTCTCTAATGCCAAATGCTCCTACCCTGCCTTTTCTAAATTCTAGTGGAACTCTATCTTATATGTGCTATATATTCTAATTTATAGTTACATTTAATTGTCTCATATCCACAGTAATCTATTAGTTATTTGAGGAAATGATCTAATCTAATGAGGTCAACTAAGTATTCACTACACAACATAAAGCAATTGGAACTGCTTGGAGAATTTGAGTATTTATAGTCCTCTTTACTAATAGAATAATAAATGGCTAAAGGACAGGGCTACAGAGTGTGTGAATAGACTGATAAAAATAGTAAAGCTTGTAGCATAAATGCAAAGACAGAAAGTATGTTAAATGGGCTAAAGAGAGCTATTTCATGTCACATAGTATGCAGCTTCTTTGTCATTAATTGAAAGTATTGGAGCTAAAGTAAGACTTTCTACTGTTTCATCAACTGAATAACACAAAGAATGCATCAAGTGTTGACAAGCTTTTTATGATGTCTAATAACGCATTACATTCCTAAAACACACAACAACTTTATCTAGGATGGTAGCTCTTCTTATTATAGTTTAATGACATCTGATGTAAAATCAAAGATAAATTTCATCAGCAGTGATTGATACAGTGTTTAATTTTAAACAGGAATGAGAGAGGGAGAAAGAAAAGGAGATGGGGGTTCTTAAGTAATAGGGATTAGGTATGAAACCCTATGTGTTTTAAAATCCTTTCTAAGTTAGAATATTTATGAAAAAGAAATAATCAATTTTGGTATCTAGATAACTGCACAGCAAAGTCATCTTGACTTAAACAAAGCACCCTGTGCCATCTTAGAGATTAGACTTCTATCTGCCAAGTAGATTAGGCATATGGAGTCACATGATAGAACCAAAACATGTCAGAGTTCAAAATTCTTCATTTACGATAGTAAATTGAATTTTACAAAAGAAAACCATAGGAATAGAAAAATGGAAATCTTTGTATCAGACCACAGAGGTAGTTTTTGTAGAGCTTAGAATGAATGACAAAATTTCTAGCTCTTAGGCTAATGAAATATAACAACCACAAGTCATTACTAATTCAATAAATATTTATGGATCATTGAATATTTGTCAGACACAGTAAGTTATGAGCGGTAAAATGTGATCTGGGCTTTGATGACAGCACACCAATGTGCATTTTCCTGATGGAGGGTCAGCAGCAGACTAGCTGTATTGGAGTACTACTTGAAAGTTCATCCAACAGGATAGTAACAGCAAAAGGCTTTGATCAACTTTATCTCTAGGTCCATCAATTTTTTCTTGTGAACATTGACTAGTAATATTACAATGAAATTTTAATTATTTAAATTTCCACAATAAGATGAAAAACAACCCTAATATTGCCTATACTCTCAAGTATATCCATTATAGAAAATATTATCACATCAATATATAAATGATATAAAAATTATTAATATCAATTTATCTATTGTCTTTTTTGCTTTGAATCTACAAATTTAGATATATGTTCTACATTTGTAGTGTACTTCTGTTCAAGTAATTACTGACATGGAACGTGGAACATTGCACATAGCAAGTGCTCTGCTACTGAGCCTAAAGATTTTTATTTGAGATACCCACAGTTCAAGTGTATAATAGCTACTTGTGTCTGCTTACTGCTCTAATGGACATCACAGTCCCACACAGTATATTAGAAAAACCTGGCCGTAACATCTTCCTATAAAAGTAATTAAATGAAATGCAAGCAGGTTATATTTAATAATTAATAAAGTATAAAATTTGAAAATGTCTTTTTCATATACATTTATATGAATTTCAATTAAGTATTCTTTTCCTTTGGGTTATTCTGACATGCCCAAGCACATTAGGTGACCCAAGAGGTTAAATGAGAAGAAGCAAAAGAGCATTAAAACCAAATGTTATGTTAAATGAAATAGACTTTTAATGGTTTCTGGCCTTTACTTATTTCAGGTTTTTAGAACTTAGATTAAACATTGTTTTCACAGTAGCAAGTCAGAACAGATAGCACTAGGAAGGGAATTTGGTTTTTGGTAAGGCATTAGAGACTAAACTGCCTGTTCAAATTAGCTCCTTTTCTAAATTGCTGTCAAGACTAGTTTTTCATAACAGGCAAGTCATTTTACATGGTAGGAATTGCTAAGTGATGCAGAGATTTGAAACCCATCACCATTTCATCACCTAGTTAATAGATGCTCATCCTCTTTCACCTTGGAAAAATCCAGCAATGAAATGCAAATGTGCCATACAATTCACATTTCTGAGCCTAGTCCCGCAGAACATGAGTGATATCACAGAACATTTCTCTAGAAATATCCTAAAGTTGTGGTTACAATAACTATAAATCAGCTAAGTATTATAACACATATGGTGCAAAGGAAGAGGTGACCTAATATCACAGTGGACACTAGGAAAATTACTTTTGAGAAAATTGTTCCAGCTCATTTTTTGAAAGCTTTCCAACAAATATAAACAATAAATTGCATGGTGAAAGATGCTATATAGATATTTGTTATTTGTCTATTATGCTTTTTCTTATATTTGATAGTTATGTTACTACTTAAAAGAAGGCATTTTTCCTTTTCTGAACATTTGTTATTTTACATACAGATCGCTGCATAAAAAAAAAATCAGCTTACCTATTGTTTTCCTGAAATTTAAATTTTCCTTCCCTAATTAAAAAGGACATCAATAACAAAACTTTATACACAATTAGGTTTACAATGAGTAAAAGGGTATCTGTTTAAAAGAAATTCAAACAACTATGTTCCTGGAAGCTTAATTTCAAATAATGATGTTTAACTTGAGTGTCCAACTATTTGCAGACAAACTTACCAATGATTTTGTAACCTATTACATACATTTTACTTTGCTCTCAGCATCTATGAAGTAAGGAAGTTAGGTAAGGAGTAGTTGAAGGAACTAGGGGAAATCATGTAGAGGGATGCCTGTTTTAATATCCTCTTTATAGCTCATCATCAAATTTTAATACACCTACAAATCTAACTTTCCTATCATACTGCTGCTACACCAGAAGTCTCATCATGCAAAGGAATAAAACCTTAGCTCCAGTTGTGCTGGAAATTTTCACCAGCTTAAAGTCTGACTTTGCTGTTCTGTGGGTCAGATTGGAGTCTGATGATCAACTACAAACTTTAGAGGGGTATTTACTGGAGAGACAAGACTGAGGGTAGCTGTGAATCCTCCTACACAAGATAATAGCCTTCAGTCTAGCACTTTGCTCTATGAGTTTATTGGGGACTTTGAGACATCAAATATATCCCCAGTCGTGATCCTCTAGACAAGCAGAGAGCCCTGCATTCCTGAAGGCTTCCACAGTGCTCTTTCTACCCTACCAAATCATGTTCAATAATAAATCTTGCATCAAGTCTGCTAAAAAAAAAAAGAAAGAACAGATATATGATACTGCTACCACAAGAAGGACTGATGGCTTGTGAAAGGGACATAGCATAGTACGCCCTGTGATATTAACCAGGTTAATAGTGTTTAAGGCAAATCCTGTAGCTTTATCTAATCTATGAAAATAGTAACTATGCTTAAACAAAGAAAAAAAAACAATACTTTAAAATTAACTACTGGCTAGACAGTACTAATAGAACCAAGAGAGTTCCAGCTATAGGGGGTGGAAGAAAAAGTGTTAGTTTTTTTCAAAACACATAAATAACAAAAACTCTTAAGTCTTTTCCATTATAGCATAATAAGACTGAAACAACAATAATGACTTTCAACTTAAATAACCATTTGATGGCTGACTAAAATGCAGAGAATAAATGTCAGTGAGCACTCAGCCCAAATGAACCATCTTTATTGCTCCATTGCCCTCAAGATTCAGGGACCATCACTGAAGAGCAAATAAAAAGTTGGCAAAACCCACAGGACAGGAAGGACTGTGGTAAAAGTGTCTTATGCATATGACAGGCCCACTGGCAGCTGTGGATACCTACACAAGACCTGCACAAAATCAAGCTAGTTAATATTCCACCATGGATAGGGGAGGTGCTCAGTGGGACCCACCCATAGTTGAGGAGATATTGGCAGTTAATGACTGTTGGGGAAAGGGAAGGTCAGATTTTCCAAAGATAAGGCACCTGATTGGTTGCACATGTTCCAGTGGACAACCCTAAACTTATAATTATGTTATAGGTTGGACTAATTGAGCTATAAAAACTGAAAAAAAAGAACAAGAAGGGACCTGAAGTTTGGAGCAGGCTAGGGGAAAAACATCTGAAAGGAATAGGAGTGGAGATGATCAGAATGGTTTGTATTATGTGTATAGAAGTCCAATAAGTAAATTTTAAAAATCAGTCAATGAAATGATGGAGAAAATGAAATAATTTAAATTAAATGAAGGGCTGGAGAGATGGGTCAATGGTTAAGAGCAGTACTACACTTCCAGACAACCAAGTTTGACTCCTAGCACCCATGTTAGAGTGACTAACAACCATTTAACTTCAGCTACAGGCAATCTGACATCTTCTCCACACACACACACACACACACACACACACACACACACACACACATGTGTGTATATGTATACATATGTACATAATTTATATATGTGTAAGTATATATACATTTTTTCTTTAACTAAATAGTTGTACTAGAGAGATGGCTTAGATGTTTGAGAGCCATTGATGTTGCAGAGGACATATATTCAAGTCCCAGTATCCAATCGTGGCTCACAACAGTCGGTAACTTCAATTTCAGGAATCCACTGTTCTCTTTCTTGTATCCAATCAACAATTAATAGGCATATACCTCACACACAGACATACACATAGGGAGAGTAGTCATATATACAAAATAAAACATTTAAATTCTTTTAATCAAATAGAATATTTAATCAAATGATCAAGTAGAGGAAAATTCTTTGAAGATAGGTGGTAAAATATTAAGGAGATGGCTCAGTAGAAAATGTCTTTACTGTTCAAGATTGAGGACTACAATCAGAACCCAAGCATCTACATAAATATGGACCAGATTTGACTGCCTGCCTGTAATCCCAACACTACTGAGGCAGAAGAAAGGGATTCCTGGAGCAAACTGTCTAACTATACTGGCAAAATAATGGCCACTGGATTCAGAGGAGAGACCCAATATCAATATAAAAGTTTAGAGAAATCAAGGAAAATAATCTCAGTGTAATTGAAGGTCTCCATGTGCATTCACACACAGATACATTTGTACCTACATACATGTATGTGCACAAAAATATGTAAATTTGCATATAATTTCCTGTACCACATACATACTAGCAAAAGAAACTTATAGACCATGAACAAAAATAGAACTAAATAATATTTTAAAAATCTAAGGGATAGTCAGTGTGTGGAATAACACATCTGAAATCCTATCACTTTGGAGTTTGAATTAAGAGGGTTTTCAGTTCAGTGCAGCTTAGACTGTATAAGAGGCTTCCAAATAGACCATATAGCTGGGATATTCTGATTTTTGGAATATCCAGAACTCTAAATATAAATTGAAAAAGGTACTGTAGCAAAGTAACTTTTAACAAATTGACTAATATTTAACAGATCATCTTTAATTATAAAAACTAAAATTAGTGGACAAAAATAGGAACCCATCAAGGAGAAGAAAATATAATCCACAAATACATGCAAGCTGTAAGTCACCTGTAAGATAAGATATTACAACAATTATTCCAGAGTAATTATTTCGAGAGAATAGACACCAATAAACATCTACTGAATTAGAATAGAAACCTTAAGAAAAGGTATAGTTTTTTTTTTCTTTTTAAATCCTAAATATTTGGCTAAAAGAAATGGCAAAGCAGTAAAGAACAATTGTTACCCTGTAGAGATCTATGCTCAATTCTCAGTACCTAAGATATTGGCTCACAGCCATCTGTAATTCCATTTCCAGGGAATCTAATGGCCTCTTCTGGTACTCATGCCCACCAGGATTGTGCACAATTCAGAGGCACAAGGCCAAACATCCATGCACGTAAAATAATAAAATACATTTTTAAATGTGTATCAGTTACTTTCCTACTTGTTTGCTAAAAACACCATTATGAAGGGAACTTGGGGAAAAGTCTATTTTGGCTTTTGGTTCCAGACAGTCAAGAGTCCGCTGTGGTTGGGAAATACAGAAGCAAGCAGCACACATGGTGGCAAGAGCAGGAAGAGGAGGGCTCTCATCTTGACTTGCAAGCAGGAAGCAAAGAAAATAAATTGAAAGTAGGCAAGAGCTTAAACTCGCAAATCCCATCCCAGTGTCATATTTCCAACAGCAATTCCATACTTCCAAATCTTCCACAAGTAGCAGCACCAACTGGGGACCAAGCATACAAATGCTTGAGACTATGGTCGATAATCTCATTCAAATCACATTTCATTCCCTGGCCCCATAGTCTACTAGTCCAAGAAATATACATGGTAACATTCTTGGTAGTAATAGCCCACTCCCTGGTACAAATTGCTGTATCAATTACTTTTATATTGCCATGATAAAAACACCATGACTAAGGTAATTTGTGTAAGAATGAATTTATTTAAGTTTTGGGTTCCAGAGTGTTAAGACTGCCCTGTGGCAGAAAAGTGTAGCAGAAAGTAGGTGAGATGCCTTAAGCTCCCAAGGCTGTATTAGTTACATGTTTGTTGCTGTGATAAAACACCATTATGAAGGCAACTTGTTGAAGAAATTGTTTATTTAGTTTTACTGTTTCAAAGGGAAAAGAATTTGTCATGGTGAGGAGACATAATAGCAAAGTGGCAGAAGCAGGGTGTCAGAGCACTCAAATCTTACTTGAACTCAAAGCAAAAATCAGAGAGCATAAATTCACAGTGGCATGGATTTTCAACACTCAAAGCTTGCCTCCAGTGACATACCTCCACCAACAATGCCATACCTCCTAAGGTCCCCTAAACAGTGCCATCAACTGGGGAATAAGTATTCAAATGGCTGAGAGTGTGGGTGACATTTCACATTCAAACCATCATTGGAGGAAATGTGGATGAAAATGAAATGGTGGTGTCAATATATATTGAAGTGAAGTGCTAATAAGCATTGAAATATACTTAAGTACACCTAAATGGAATATGTGAGAATGAGAATTTATTGTGTAGTATACATACAAATGAAGCATTGCAATGATAAAAGACATATCACAGGAAATAGCAACCATAAAACATTATCTCAAAATTATGAAGAAAAGGATGCAAATAAGAGTACAATACAATTATCAAACTAAATGAAAGTAAGAAAAGGAAGGAGAAAACAAAATATCAGAGCATATAGAAAAGGAATATAATGATGGAAATAAGTTCAATATGATTGTAACTAAAATGAATGTAAATAGATTGAACTCTCAAACCAGGTTTAATATGCCTGCAGCCCAATGTTGAAACTACATCTTATAGGCACAATGCCATTTACATTTTGTCTATGAGTGTTCTTACATCACAGTAGCATAGTTGAGGGAAAGGAACCATATGGCTCACAAAGATGAAGATGTTTACTATATGGCCCTGTATAAAAACAACATGCAACATCTGTTCCGCAAACATTAAATAAAGACTTTATTGTTGGATTAATTCAAAAATAAACGAATATCCAGCAAGATACTGCCTAGAGTAAACACATTTGGAAGAAAAGGGTTATTGAAAAGGAATAATAAAACAAGAAAAGGTAATCTGAAAAGTAGTAAATTGGTAAAAGGAAAAGACAAAACCTTTCAATGTGAAAAACAAAAGGGTATAATATACCAAGAACTAGTCAAGAAAGGAAATATAAAATGGCATAAAACATTTAATAGAATGGTTTTGACATTAATTAACTAAAAATTATGTATAAATAAGTAACTTTATAAATTTCTTGGGGACTTTAGTACACTCCTCTCACATGGTGGTAATTCAGGTGAACAAAATTTAAAGAGACATAAGAAAATACAAATTTGTTTACATTTAAAATGGGTCATTTAGCAAAACATGCACTTTTAGTTTCAAGCATACAAAGAATCCTGTGATAAGGCAACTGTAGTAGACTGCTTCCCAGCATGTATTAAACATATTAAAATTATGTAATTCCTTTAACTCAGTCTTTTCTCAGTTGGTCTTTTAAAAGAAATAATCACACTTATGCCTAAGTTTATTTTTACAGAATTTTTACCACAGCATTGCCTTGTATTTCAAACATGTTGACAGTAATTTCTTATTACAAAATATATCATTGATTTGATAAACAAATATTAATTCATATGTAGTTCTCCATAGCCAGGAGTATCCTTTCCTGGTCATAAATCAAAAATTAATAGTTCCATTTAGAGATGTGGATAATAAACATACCATAAAAATTCTCCCTAACTTTATATATCTCTACCCACAAATTAATGCTGTCTTCAAACCTCAAGAGAGAAGCCAGTACACAGTGGCTGAAGCTTCTTTGCTTCGTGATTGTTATCAACACAGAAACTTACAACTGATAAAAGTGAAGTGTCAGTAGAGCTGTCCACTACAAATGGAACATGTGTATCACTCTCCTCCCCCACCAAGGCTCAGTGTCCAGCACAGAAGAGGAAGTAGAAAGATTCCTAGACCTACATCAAAAGAAGGATTAGAACAGTGTCTTCTGGATGCAGTGAGAGAACATTCACAAGCCCCTTCTGTAACAGAGGGCCAATAAAACAGCTGATAGCTTCTCGGGAAGAAAGTACCACTTTTCTTAAGGGTATGGTTCCAGAGAGGTCCACTGTGTGCCAATTCATAGCTTCACACTTAGGAGTGAGTATATGAGAAGCACAAATTGGCCTCAATAGGTTATAGAAAAAAAGAGAATATCAAGTTAGGTGGGTAAGGAAGTGACAAGTATCTGAGAAGAATTAGGAGGTGAAGCAGGGTGACTCTAATCAAAATACATTGTATGAATTCTCAAAGAATTAATAAAATACAGTTTAAAATAAATAAATGAAGTGACAAATAAATTTTTCTTTAAAAGTTGGTTGTAAAATGTAGACTCAGAAGAAAATGCCATAAATGCAAACATTATTTTAGGACTTGGGATTATAAAAATAAGTCTTTGGAATGATGTTTTTAGAGTACTAATATTCTCTTTTAAGGTTAAATATGATGTTTTAAGCACTTATCTGACCTTTCTAGTTAGTGCACTTAAAGATGAAAGCCTAAAAGCTCTTGTATTCATGGTCCAATGGGTATAACAAATTATTGCATTTATCATCAACTTGAGCTTGTCCTTCAAATGAGCCAAAGGACAACATTCAGATGTTGTTTATGCTGTCCTCCTAGGTTTGTCTTCTTCAAATATAAATTAAGGGATCCTCATATGAAGCTTTTGAGAACTGTGGAGAAATATTAAATTATATAGGAAAACCACGACATTTTATAACCAAATATAATCATTAAATATATCACCGAATTAGATTCTATTAAATTATAGCAATAATTAATGTATAATAAAAGAACTACAAAAATAAACATCAGCTTTTTTTTTAAGCTTCATCTATATAAGAAAGAGTTTATTAGTTCACTTTTTGTTGGGTTATATATTTGCAACATGTAGAATAAGTAATATCTGTGACTTCATTAATCAGAAAAATATAGTTGTTAATATATATTTAAATGTAAACCAAAAAATGTCATAAAATTAAGGTATTCTTTAGAGTAGTTCTTAATTAGCCCACTTTTTTTTCAAGAACACAATGGGAAATTCCCACTGGGTTTCAGAGGAATTATAAATGTCCATGAGGGAAGGGAAAACTAGTTCAATTTCTATTTTTAATAATGGTGTCATGGATAATTTCCAATTTCTGATTATAAAACTAATATAAGCAGAATTTATCTATGAATATAATTCACTTAAATGAGCTGAAATATATAAAATTAAACTCTCATTTTAAACATATAAATAATTCAGAAGAAAATAATTCAGGACAGTTAATTTGACTCCTTAAGATTAAATTTTTTAATTCAAATAAATAAAATATATTGTTCCCACCAGAATACTATTTTCCCAGAAAATACAGTACAGTTTTTACAATGGGAAAAAATAGACTAGTGACCTGGTTCTGCTAAATATCTCACTGTGAGTTGGACAAGTCTGAATATAATTATAAATTTATATAGATATTACATATATTTCTTCACAGAAATATCCCAGGATAAACTGCAGTTTTAAAGTTTCTTCCCTGAACAGGGTATATGTTTGCTTATGCAAAGTAAAAGAGTTATACTATGTGATCTCTGAGAATCATCCAACTGGACAGTTGAAACTTTACCAACATATAAACCACATAAATAAATCTACAGCATTATGAAATCAACCCAGTCTTCTACAGAACTGCAAAATGTTTCCTTAAGAATAA
Source organism: Arvicanthis niloticus (assembly GCF_011762505.2). Lineage (NCBI taxonomy): Eukaryota > Metazoa > Chordata > Mammalia > Rodentia > Muridae > Arvicanthis > Arvicanthis niloticus. The sequence goes on along the minus strand of NC_047679.1, from coordinate 118,648,160 downwards.
ACTTGACCCCATGGAGGAATCTGTTTTACTAGTATTGCCAAGTGACTACCTTAAAATGTTCTTATAACTATAAAACCTTAACAGCTTCACTTACAGGAGAACCTCTTGCTCCATTGAAACCCTTACACAGAAAACCTCCTGACATTTGTAATTTAACCAAACCAGAGAATTCCTTAGGCACTGTTTTTTTAAAATAAAGTATGATTAATGCACATCAGTATTTTGTATTTTACTTATATAGGAAATTTCATAAAATCTCCTTGCAAAGTACAGGGATACTTTCTGTTGATTCAGAAGTCAGCACTAGCATCGAACACACCACTTTCAAAAATAGTAGCCAAACATGTGGCACTTCACTTTTGTAATGCTGAAAATTAAAGACACAAAATATAGTTAATTTAAAATTCATTACAAGTTCCATGTGACAGACTGCTTTTCCTTTTATGTAACTGTTTATTATTTTTTAAAGTAGGTAACTTGTAATCATTTTATAATGGTCTTATGCCATCTATTTAACAGTACCATCGTTAATTAATCTGACAGCATCATTATGACAAAAAGTTAACATTTGTTTCATTTAAAATGTACCTCAGAACAAGTAAAATGATTCAGAATTGAGTAATGATTTATTAATTATTTTAACAATTAAAGTAGAACTCCTACAATGGCATTTATATCACATTATATTTTAGTCAATTCAGATGTCATCCCTATACTGATTAATTGAATAAGTAATAATCTGCTTTTGTAGCATTTTATCACTGAGCTGAAATATAAAGTTTTATCCTCTTTGTATATGAAAATTGTCTTTTGCTTATCTCTATAAATTTTAATGCTGTATTTTCCGGAATATCAAAATTTCACTGATGTATACTAAATATATATTCCAGTATTTTTATCTGCAAGTTGATATGTGCATGTGAGTGCTGATACCCAAAGAGGTCAGAGGACATTGTTGGAGTTACAATCACTGTGAGCTGCCTGGCATGGGTGCTTGGAACTCCATGAGTCAGCGAACTTGATGCATAAAGATAAACAAAAAATAATTCATGTAAAAATGTTTATAGAAGGCACACAATATATAAGTCGGCTGGAAATGATGAAATGATTGAATTACCAATTACAGCAATTTGATCTACAACAACTGAACAGCAAGCGTTATTGTGAATAGTGCATAAGACGGAGGTTTTTTAATTTCAATCAAAGGAGCATAAAAACAGTGAGCACTGTCATGAATATATTAATAAAATGATACAGATTAAAACCTTAGTGGTTGGCATTTACTCTAAATTCTTTTTAATCACGAAGTGTGTATGAGAAAGTAAAATGATTGTGGTCTTACACACCTTTAATCCTAGCACTATGAAGGCAGAAGAAGTAGGAGACCTCTCTGAGTTTGAAGCCAGGTTGATCTGATATAGCAAGTTTAGGACTAGAGAGAGAGACCCTATCTAAATGATAATAAAAACAATCCCAAACCTTGGGAGCTAGAAAGATGGCTCAGCATATAGGAATTCTGCAAAGTGATAAATATGAATCCATTTGCATCTTTTACATGTAGGTCTCCAGTTAGACCAGCACCATTTGTTGAAGATGCTTTTGTTTTTTTACTGTATGGTTTTGGCTTCTTTGTCGAAGATCAAGTGTTTGTTGTTATATGGGTTATTTTCTGGTTCTTCAACTCCATTCCATTGATCAGTCTATCTGTTTCTGTACCAATACCATGATATATATCTCACTATTGCTCTGTCATACAGCTTGAGGTCAGGGATAGTGATTTCCCCAGAAGTTCTTTTACTATAGAGAATTGTTTGGGCTATCCTGAGTTTTTGTTTTTCCATATGAATTTGTGAATTACTCTTATTATCTCTGTGAAGATTGTTGTTGGAATTTTGATGGGAATTGCATTGAATCTCTAGATTGCTTTTGGTACGATGGCTATTTTCACTATGTTAATCCTATGGACCCATGAGCATGGGAGATTTTTCCATCTTCTGGTATCTTCTTCAATTTCTTTCTTTGGGGACTTGATGTTCTTGTCATACAAATATTTTACTTGTTTGGTTAGAGTTACCCATCTCTTCTTGAGATGGAGTTTTAGGTCAGACTCTTGCTTTTTGGATGTGTTAGTGTATTCAAGGCTTGCTGTGGTAGGAGAACTGGGTTCTGATGCTGTCAAATTACGTTGGCTTCTGTTGCTTAAGTTTTTGTGCTTGTTTTTGCCATATGGTTATTGCTAGTGTTAACTGGCCTAGATGTCTTGGATATGAGCAGGCCTCTTTGGAGGCAGGTAGAGCTTTGTGGTCTGAGTTAGAGTAAGCATCTAGGGAGGCAAGCAGTGCTGTTAGGGCAGGCCTCCTGTGTCCCTGGTTAGAGCAGGACTCTTGTGTCTGAGGCCTTCAGACACATGTAGCAGAGGACTGCCTTGTGTGGCCTCAGTGGGAGAGGATATGCCTAAGCCTCTAGAGACTTCTGCCCCAGGGAAGGGGAATGCCTGGGAGGGAACACCCTCTCAGAGGGGAAGGGGAAGGGGTGAAAAACTCTGGAACAGGGAAAAAGAGAGGGGGCATCATTTGGGATCTAAACAAATAAAATAACTGATAAAATAATAAAAAGATATAGTTAGTCATATAAAAAATTCTGTTTGTCTTTTATAGAAATCCAGTTCCGAGCACCCACTCGAACCTCCCAGCTGCCTGTAACTCCAGCTCCTCTAGCTTCCAAGGGCATATCATTTGCATGCCCAAACTCACACATGGACATATATGTACACATAATTCAAATTCCTTAAAAATCTTTTTAGGTAAGATATACTTTTTTGTGACTTTGAATAGGGTGGTCAACTATGAGAAGTTTACATTTTAGTAAATATCCTTGAGATATATGTGATGAATTTTAATGGAAGTCTAAGATCTGGGAGTTTCTAGACACATGGAAAGCAAGCTAATATGCCTGTAAGCTGGGAGACAACTTGGCATGTATTAGCAGTACCAGAAAAGAATGCACATATTAGAATCATTGGTAATAGGTGATTCTGAATGTTAGGCTGCAATCTGATCACAGAGAGAACTTTGCCCATAATAAGGACTTGGGTTTTGGGGGTTTTATATTATTATTATTATTATTATTATTATTATTATTATTATTATTATTATCATTATTATTAAAACAATCATATGTAACTTGTTTTACTATTTAATTAATTACTATAGTAATCATTGTGAAAAGGAAAGGAGTTAGTTCAAAGATAAGACAAATAAATAAAATTAAAAATTGGATAAATTTTGATAAAAAATTAGAAAAAATGTCTAAGTAAGAACAATTAAGTTGGATATATAATTGTGTCTCTCTATAAGACAATAACACTGTAATTTCTAGGTTACCACTAACCTTCATTGCTCTAAATGTATTTTGATATTAGCAGTATTGGATGATTATGAGACAAATAAACTTATGAGAATGCATTTCACATGCGTGTGAGATGAATGGGTTTAGTGCCTTTCTAAAAAGATGGTATATTTTTCACACATATACCTCTTATCTCCACCAAGTAAGTTTAGAATTCTCAGTGCAAAGCCTGAAAGGAGCCCTCACCAGAACCTGATCATGCTGGTACTCTGTCTTGGAATTTCAGCTTCCATACATGTGAAGACTGAATCCCTGTTTCCAGGGATTTGCTATAGTATTCTGCATACAAATAGACCAATTCACTCAAGGTCAGTGTGAGAATTTGAATGCAGGGAGTTTGGTGACAGAAGTATGCATTTATCTGTGCACTATCATTGCCAGTATTTAATAGCTATTTAAATCATGGGCCAAACTGAATTTCTGTGGTCTCCTAAAACCAATCTCATTCCCCTAGAATTTTCTCTATATCAAGGCACTGCAGATACCAATGGTAAGCAAAAAAAAATGTTATGAGTAACTTCTTACCCTTTCATGTGACTCATATATAATTATATGCAGACAATAATATGCTTTTCACAAATCTCCAGTACCATCATTTTATTCAAAAATCTCACCATGATTTTTTGGCATGTGTCACTTCGATAAAGGCTTTACCTGGTTCTTCCACACTTTTCTTCCATACTTTGAACGTGCTAGATGTGATGGCTGACCCTGGTTGTCAACTTGACTGCATCTGAAATGAACTACAATCCAGAAATGGAGGGCACACCTATGATCCAGATCTTGAGGCTGGAAGACACTGGCTTCTGACCTGGATCTTGCCATGGAGATCTTGAGGCATAGTGTCCATGAAAACCTTAGGTCTAGGCAAGGTAATATACATCTTTAATCCCAAGAGACTAAGGCAAGGAGATCTCTGAGTACAAGGTTACTTACCCTAAGACAAAACAAGTCCCAGATCCAGGCATGATGGTACACACCTTTAATCTGGGAGACATCTCCTGCTGGAGGCCTACATAAGGACATTTGAAGAAGATAAATTCAGTCTTTACCTGCTTGCACTAACCGGCACATCTGTTGAAATCTACTTCTACAGAATCAGCTGAAACTACTAGTCACATGGGATTGATCTGCCAATTGTTGGGTTAGTTGGGCTATAGACTATAAGTCATTACAATAAATTCCCTTAATATATAGAGACATTCCATAAGTTCTGTGACTCTAGAGAACCCTGTAATACACTAGTGGATTTTAATGTCACTCATAAAAATCCAGAGTTAGGTGGCATAGTTCAGCAGTAAAGTATTTTTCCAGCTTGCAAAAAGCTACTGAGTTCCAGCTCCAGCATGGGGGCGGGGGTGGGGGTGGGGTGGGGATCCAAGTAGTAGCTCATTCATGTAATGTCTGTACTTAGGAGGCTATGGCAGGAGGGTTGCAATGAATTTGAGGCTAGCCTAGGCTACAAAGTAAGACCCTGTCTTGGAAAATAAAAGAGAAGGGATGACATCCACTTATACTCCATTTCTGATCAATCAGTTTATTCTAGGATCATGACCTTTTGGAAATAACAGGCATGCTGCTCATTTAGGGTCTTTGAAAATTGCTGCTTCCTCTGCTTAAAAATCTTATTCAGATAGGGGTGTGGTCCACTTCCTGACTTCCTTCAGAACTTTAATGAAAGCCATTTTCTCCATGGGATTCCACCAGTACTTCATCTAAATTCAGCCCCCACTAAGTAATTATGGAACATTTTTGCTTACTTTTCTTTTGCTTTTTACTTTGTTGTCTATTATAACCTAAGTTCTGAGAAAAATAGATGTTACAGTCTGCTGTAGCATTAATTTCTAGAATAACTCTTGACCTGTAGTTGTCATAAAATAAATATTTGCTGAAAAAATAAAATAAAGCTAACTAATTTTTCAAGAGTAAAAATTTCAGATAAGGTGTCCTTTTCTTTCATTCAATGATGTAGTATCCAAAATAGCTCTTTACAGATTCACATCCACCCCTCCTCAACATGGCAACACTGCTGATGATGCCCTAAACAGTAAGACTCTGAGTAGATCAACAGAAGTAATGTTATTAGGTAAACAGAAACTTAAATTCACCTTTCCTCAGGTATCCAGGAAAGGCACTACCTCTTTTATCCATACCACTCAATGGTCAACTCTGGGAGAAAAGGTATGCAAATTCCTTACAACCTGGTACAGATCAAGCCCTCATGTTAAATCCCAAGCTGTTCTGGTTCATACCTTGCTACCCACTCCTACCTGTCCACCTAAAACCCCCACGAGTGACAGTCTAGTAGTTTGTTTCCCAAAATAAATTGTTCATAGTTCAGTGGTTTCACTGAGCTTTGCTTACAGTTTTTTATTAAAAAAGTACTTTTCTTCAGAATGTTCTCTTATTTGACTTCTGTCACAGTTTTATAGACATTCTATGAACTATAATTGAATAATGAGGCATATTGACAGGCTTTACATAATATATTTGACATACATAATGGCTACCAGTTTAGACACACTTAGTTATTCTATAGTTTTGTGACGTTGTTCTTACAAAGAATTCCTCATCTAATATCCTCCCATATCCTAAGTAGAAAAACCTAAGTCCTCAGATGTCTGTCTGTAAGCTTACTGTGCTGTACCTTCTATAAATTCAGAGTTGACTGGTAGATAATGTATCTCTTTTATTTAAAAGTTTTTAAGCCAGTGAATTGCATAGATGTAAGTAAAGGAAGAATCTTCATTAAATTGTAAACATCAGCATTGAGTACTAATTTAAAAGAAACTAAAACATACCCATCTTTTTGATCCTTTAATTCTAAGATGAGATTTCTAGCTGAGACTCTTGCTGTTCCTAGAGCTACATGGATATGAGGATTTAAATTGAACTTCCTCAAAGATAAAGTCCTATTCAGAGTATCAGCAGTCTTTGCACACATCCACATAATCCCGTTGTTTAACAGTACTCATCTTTATGAGGACTATCAACTTCCTCCTTACCACCAACATTAATGGAACTCAGCTACAATTCTTAACTTAATACATGTCATAAGGCATTTAGTTTAGGTGGAAGCTGAGATCAAATCTGCTGCAATTTTTCAGACAGCTGGTTCTGAGCTTCTTATCGAAATAACTTTATTAAGGCACTCCAATTGCCACATTATTTGAGCTGGCATTTTGGTCTTGCCTTCAGGACACATAACTGACCCAGAAACCATTTTGTGATTATCAGACAGTGACTGCTATTAAACAGTAAGGTATCTTTTTTTATTCTCCAGCTCCAGGGTTATTAGCTTTGGACAGCTCAAGTACAGCAGTAAGTGCTGATCTAGCTGAAGAAGTAAGAGGGGAAAGGAAACCTGTGGTCTCTGGGAGAGTCTGGCATTCCCATTATCTGCTATTAGCAAATGGGAAACGTGTTAAATATAATTTTCTTTAGAAAATATGGAAAATAAGTGGGATTTAGAGCTTCTGTTAAAATGTTTTTGGCATCTTTCAAAAATATGGGGAGACTATGATAAAAATAAGATCCCAGGAACTTTGATGTCCATGTGTCTGATCTTGAATAGAATGTATACATTTTTCAGGTATAAATTTGGGCTATTTAAACTTGAGAGGCACAGACCCAAGCACATTTGACAGAGAATAAGAAAACCAGGCTAAATTAGATTGTATGTCTTAGCCAAGTAATAAAATACACAACTATAGTAAAAGCTAGTAACTCAAACTCTCTGGTATCTTATTCAGTAGTTTATCAGAAATATATAGATATGATTATGTTAGGCAAATGACAGGTAAAATATAAAATGTCTTTTAATTATACAATTTACTGAAAATACTGTAAAATATTATGTTATAGATAAAACATGGCTGCTGTATTTATGAACTCACCAGAGCTTTGGAAAGTTACACAAAATTAAGCACCTCAATTCTTCATCAGTTTAGAAATTGAGGTTTTCTATTCCAGTTGACTCTTGTTTGTGTTAACCTGTCAAGAAAAACAGCATAAGGAACTATTGAAAATTAATTGCTACTGGGACAAGGTCACCAGTTTCTGTAGCAATAGCCACCAGCAAATTACCCATCCACCAGCCAATAAACCAATACCCATGATCATACAGGAATATTAACTAAGCACAGAAAGTCACTAAAAATAAAAGAAGTGAATGAGTAAATAAAAATTGTCCTGAAACTAGAAGGTGTGCTAGCTGGAATGTAAAGAGAGTTCAACAGAAGATGTACATAGACAGAGAGGATGATGAGGGTGAATCTGTTTAAAACACACTGTCTGCATATATAAAATTATCAAAAGGTAAACTTTCACTTTCAGTTTCTATAAAATTATATTTTTTAGATTCTGTACATAAAACAGGTAATGTGATACATTTCTTTCTATGCCTAGCTTACTTTGATTAATAGAACCTAGTTCTATTATATGGTCATAATGTTTGGATTTCATTCTTTTTAGAGTTAGATTCCATTCTACAGTATATATCAATGTTACCTTTAAGGAATTTTAAGTAATAAAACTAGAAATTCCCTCTTGGAGTAGTTTGACCAAGAGTGAGCTTAAATTTGAATTCTATACTTCTCTCTATATCTCTTTTATTTGTATGTATTTTGCAGTTCCTGTCCTGTCTATATCTTGTCTGATGTGCATATCTGATCTGTTGTGTCTGTCTGTCATGACTGTCTCTGACAATGGGTTCTGCTATGTATTTTTGAACAGCAAAGAAAATGTGGAATGAGGATACTTAGCTACAGAAATATTTAATAGAGTATGTCATAACTACCAGTATGCTGTTGTGAAGAAACACCATGACCAATGTACCCCTTATAAAAGACAGTATTTAACTGGGGCTTGCTTACAGCTTCAGATCATTAGTCATCATTGGTTGGGAATATAGTGGCAGGCTGGCAGGTGGCAGGCTAGCAGGCAAGGTTCTAGAGAAACTGCTGAGAGCTACATGCCAAAATGTTGGCAGGAGAGAAAGAGAGAGCAAGAGAGACAGAGAGAGATACAGAGAGAGACAGAGAGAGACAGAGACAGAGATACAGAGAGAGACATAGAGACAAAGTGAGGAGACTAACTGGAGACTAAGCATGCAAATATATAAGCTTATGGGAGCCATTCTTTTTCAAACCACCACAAGGGAATAAATTATGTTACTGACCCAAACTGACCCAGAATAGTGCTGAAAACCTCACTCAACTGTGATCAACCCACATCCATATATTTCCTCCAACATGTTTTATTTAATGTTTCTTTTAGCTAATTCGTTGTTCTGGCCAAGTTATTGGTAAAACACATGCACAAGCACACACATGCACACGTATTCATGCATGCATGCACACACACATATTATTCTGGGTCAGAGAATGGAAAAATACATAACTTAAAATTAAGCTATGCATTTAGCTTAGGTGGTAAAGGCTGATAATTGGAAAATACAAGGCATAGTAAGATTGGTTATGATATTTTAGAAGGCAAATTAAATTTAAACAGGATGAGAACATAGTAGAATAGTAGGTTAAGCACATAATCTTAAATGATATCAAGGCATATTATAAATTGGATAGGTAGGTATGAAAAAAAAGTTCAGTCTCTTTTTAGGGAAGACTTGTTTTCAGAAAAATAGACCACTACACATACATTTTTTTCTTGTGGTTAAGGCAGGGTAGGTATCAAACCCAGGACATACTTCACCATGGGGCTTATTCTTTTGGTTTATAGGGTTTTTTTCAACAAAAGTTCCCACTATGTCACTAAGGCCATGGCAGTCTTTGAACACACAATCCACTTACCTCAGCCTTCCAAGCAGCTGGAACTTTATTCCTGCAATATTAGGCCCAACCACATAGTCATTATTAGATTTTTAGCTGCAGAAATAACATTAAGAGCTTAGGAAAAACATTTACAAAAACAGTACTTAAATGTAACATGTGAATCAATTTAATAATAGAAGAAAACACATGTTAAACGCTTCAAGACAGTGGAAACAAAAAATGATATTCTCTCTCTCTCTCTCTCTCTCTCTCTCTCTCTCTCTCTCTCTCTCAACAAGACCACAGAAGCATGGGAAACAAAAGCAAAAACTGACACATAGAATTACATCAAACTTAAAAGCAAAGTGCTGAACTCAGTAAGTTGACAGAAGATGTGAAAGATAGAAAGGTATTTGATTTTCTAGTTCTAATTCTGCTGTTGTGGATTAATAATTGTTTTGTTGTTTCAAAACATATTTTTTCTATTTTTTAATTAAAACTAGATTCTTTTCATATAATACATTATGATTACAGTTTCCCCTACCCTAACTCCCCCTCTATCCTTGCCACCTTCCTTCCCACACAGATTTGAGGATTTTTTTGGGGGGGGATAGATTAAGTGCATAAAGTATATTTAATACTGGAACTGTAACCTTCAATGAGACACTCTGCAATTTCTGTTCTAAACTGTTCTTCTAAAAGACTAAAATTTTATTGACTGTATACTTGGGGTCTGATTAATTTAAGTGTGTAATATTTTTATTTGTTTGCAAATTTTTTATCATAAAGTTTATAAAAGTTTTTCAAAAGCAAATGAAACAATATGGTAGAGGACAATAACCTATGTAATGGAAGCAAACATGAAAGGTATATATCTAATAAATAATTGATATTTAGAATAATAAGAACTCTCAAGATTCAATAGTTAAAATCAGATAATTTGATTTAACAATAGCAACAAAATTAAATAGCTGTTTCTCAAATCAAGATATACAAATGCCTGACAAACACATGAAAATATGCTCAACTTCACTAATTATCAGGACAGTATGTCATATAGCTCATGGTTAATACCTGAGTTCAGTAAGATAACTATTCATTATTAAATAAAGATGTCTTCATATCAGTATATGTTTATATTTGTAACAATAAAAACTAAAAGATGTTCACATTCTCCCAAATCAATAAGGGAGGGAATATAAGGGTAATTGGAAAGAGGAAGAGGAAGGGAGAAAGTGACATAATTATATCTAATTAAAAAATTTAAAGACAAAAAACACTAAGTGCTACAGATTATGCAGAAAAATAAGAACCTTGTCCACTAGAATGGGCATGTATATTAGTAAATATATTAGTACAAAAAGGATGGAGGTTCATCCAAAAATGAACACTAGATCTCTAGCAACCCCACTGACTGATAAATAAAAGAAGAGATGAAATGAAGATGGAGTGAGTTTCTCACAAGTACTTGAATCAGAGGTTTAGTTTTGTTTGTTTTGATTTTCAAGACATGGTTTCTCTGTGTAGCTCTAGATGTCCTGGAATCGCTCTGCAGACCAGGTTAGCTCAGAACTCAGAGATCCACCAACATCTGCCTCATACATGCTAAGATTAAATTTTGTACCACCATAGCCTGGCTCGACAGAGTTTTATCTACTTTTATATCTCTGCATTTTAATTGTAATATCTAAATAATTTAGATTTAAGACATTAATTCATAACTTAAGGCCCAAATTTGTTGTTTTACTATCTATTATTTCTTCTCTCTTTTCTCATTCTGTGTAGATTCTTTGACCTTCTCCTACAATTTCAACTTGATTTATTTGCAATGTTTTTGAGATTCATAAGTTTGTATATGTTTTAGTGATGGAAAATATGCAAATGTTTTATCACATGAAATTTAAAAATGGAAAGCTGTCTTCTACTTAGTTCCTTTAATCAATTAATAATTAATTTTTATGTGTGTGCTTAAATATTATCCTTCAAAAAGCTCAGTGAGGCCAAGAGAGATGGTAAAGCAGTTAAAAGTGGTTGTTCTTCTGGAAGAGGACCAGAAATGGGCTGCTGGTATGCACATCAGGCTAATCACAACCACATGTAACTTCAACTTTAAGGGATCTGATTTCCTCTTTTTGACCTCTGAGGATAATCATATATGTAGTCATGCTATGAAACACACAGATATGTATCAATCTGAACCCAGTGATGCATCCACTATATAATGTAAATTCAGTAAAATTGCCTATATCTTTAAGGATGGTTTGTGAGGAAATCATTGGTTAGTAAAGGTAAATAATTATAGTTTCATATGACAATATATTAGTATAAAATGTATTAGTATTATTACATACATATTAGTATGATGAATACAGATGAGACATCTACCAACTAGTAGGAGCACATGTAAGAATAAATATTGGTAGTAGATGAGGAAACACTGTCAGAACAAGGTTACTAAGAAATTCAGGGATATGATTTCAGGAAAGTACACTCAGAAAGTGATGATTATGGTAGAGCATAGTACACTCAAGAAAAGGCAACAGTTTTTATATGACTGACAGGCAATGGAAATGATAGATATTATATCATAAAATGGTTTTATATGTTCTGCCAAAAGTTTTCAAGCAGGGATGAGTATAACCCAACCATTTATTCTAGTATATGAACCCTTGAAACTTCACAGAAGAAAAAAGTAAAAGATGTCAGAGATGTAAAAATGAGTCATTTAGCAACACATTTCAATATCATGAGTGACAAATTCCATTGTTTGTATTAATGCTACAACAGCAGAACAAAGTAGGAAACATTCAAGAATTGATACTGGAACAGGACCTGATGACTAAATTAGGCACAATAATGATCCCCTAAATTTGTCTGCAGTATGATGTTCAGAATCAGTAAAGATACTGTCTTAAGTATATAAGTGAATTTAGATGGGAAATTGCATTAAAATTTCAAATGAGCAGAACTTAAAATAGAAAGATACCTTCTGGATTATCTGTACAGTATAATCACAAGAGTCTAGAGAGAGAAAGAGAGCCAAAAAGTCAGAGTCAGATAGACAGGTGACTATGAAAGATTGGTAAAATTATGTAATATGAGAAAGGCTCTTCCATCTATTGCATGTTTTGATTACAAATCAAAGAATGTGGGCAGCATCTAGAAGCTGAAATGATCCAGAAAATATACTCTGTCTTAGAGCCTTAAGAAAGAAACACTGTTGTACTAATGTCTTAGTTTTGATTCTCTGGTCCTAATTTCCTATTATTTATTTATATATTTATTTATTCATTTATTCATTCATTCATTCACTTTGCACTCTAATTGGAGCCCCCCTTCTTCCTTCCTCCTAGACATACCCTTACAAATCTCTCTTCCTTTACTCCCTCCCCTTCTCCTCACAGAAGGGTAAGCTCTTCTTGGGTACCACCCCATCCTGGTACATCTTGACCCAAAAGGACTAAGCACATCCTAGCCCACTGAGGCCCAACCAGGCAGTCTAGTAAGGGGGGAGTGGATTCAGTGTCAAAGAGCAGAGTCAAGGACAGTACCTGGTCAAACTGTTAAGAGACATGAAGAACAAGCTGTACTTCTGCTACAAATGTGTTAAGAGGTCTAGGTCCAGTCCCTGCAAGGTCTTTGGTTGGTGATACAGTCTTTGTGTCTCCTCATAAAGCCAGGCAATATACTCTGTAGGTCTTTTTGTTGTGACCTTGATCTCTCTGGCTTGCTCAGTTTTATCCCTCAGACTTTCACAAGACTCTCAGAGTACCTCCTGATGTTTGGCTTTGCATCTCTGTGTCTTTTTCCATCATCTACTGGATGAAGCCACTCACAGTTATGCTAGGCTCTAATTTCTTATTCTTAATATTCTACATTTCAACATTACAAATTTCATTTTTTACAAACTGTGATTTTTATGTCCATTTGTTCTAGCAGCAATACCAATATAATACAGTGACCAAATATTTAAGATTAGGAAGGACAAATAGAGACTGAAAATCAACTCTGAATAGCTAACTTAATTCCAAGAGTTTGCCATTGATAGAGATAGAAAACACAAGAAAGTAATGAGGCTTGGGACCATTAGAATAAATATAATAGATCAAAGTGAGGAAAGAATAAATTTGTTTTTGACAATGTTGGTGAATATAGTAGGTTATATAAACATGACACAAGCTAGAGTCATCTGAAAGAAGGGAACCTCAATTAAGAAAATGCCTCCAAAAGATATGGTTGTAAGGGATTTTGTGGATGTGACCATCTCTAGGCTACTGGTTCTGGATTATATAGAAAATCAGAATGAGCAAGCCTTGAGAAGCAAGCCAGTAAGCAGCATCCCTTTTCATTAACTCCTGCCTTATAGGTTCCTGCCCTGACTCACTTTGATGAATTTTTATGTAAAAGCATAGGCCAGATAAACTCGTCCTCCAAGTTGCTGTGCTCCTGGTACTTCATCACAGCAATGGAAATCTGGACACTATGATGTGCTGAAAGATATTATTTTCCATCTCAAAAAAGAATAAATACTAGAGATGCATGTTGGTTTTACTATGTTATGAATTATATTAGACAGAAAGTCACAGATACAAAGATGGTAGCCTGAGAGTGCTAATGGTCTAACAGTGAAAAATATATTGAATTGATGCTTGGAAGGGTTTCATTTATGAGACACAAAGATAAAGAAAGAAGGCAAAAATCAAGATTAAGCTATAACAGAGACATGAAATAAGAGTATTTCAAAAGATAGTAATCACAAGTCAAATGATGCAGAAAAACCCAACAGCAGGGCACCTCCTCAGTTAGTTTTCATAGTATCAGAGAGAGCTTCTTAAGATGCCATTGAAGGAAAGCAATGAAGAGTTTTACCCAGTTGTAACACTTATGAACTACAGCAATGATAAGAAAAGCAAGATACCTGGAGATATGCAATAGTGGCACTTATAGCCTAGAAGTAACCAACAGCCAGATAATTTGATTTAATGCCTACTTAATAGGAGAGAATTTATTAGTAAAACTAATCCCCTATCTATGTTTAATGAATCAGTGGATCCTGGAGGAAAACCTACTACTCCAATTTTCCTAAGCCGGTATAATTTCTAACTCCATTCCAAATACTTATCCTTATATCTACCGATAAGTGTAACCCTAACCCTTTATGAAAGAAGATTCTCCTCATGGCAGAGAATATTATAGCAATCAACAACAGGTCAACAACAAATATAAAACAAGCAAAAACAACAAGGACTAGGTGCTCAACTCCAATTGAAACCTCTATAACACAACCCAAAAATTAAGTCGTAGGGAACATTGTGCAAAAAGCGATGAAAAGACTGTAAGAACAAGAGGGCCATGATGTTTGATGCATGATAGTGTTTTCTATATGTAATAAAGAGACTACCCTCATGAAATCTCAACAGCATGGCCACCTAAAGGAGACCTTAAAAATGACAATACTAATCAATATACCATTGAGAATGGTGGAATTCTCACAAGACTCCACTCTTTAAAAAAAACTGCTGCAGGTAGTGAATGGTTGTTGAGAAAAGCAGAATCTCCAGGGATGAATCCTCAATAGGTGACTTAACAATCTAAATAAATCAGTCTGAAAGACTATGAGCAACACTAAATGAACTCAGCATGTTATATTTATAAATTTATATATACCTGAATATAATAATACATAAATAAACACATAAACAGATATTTAACTCTAAAAATAATTTTCCTTTATAATTTTGAAAACAAGACTCAATTTGTATCTGATTTATACTGATGATGTTGAAAATTACTAAACCATTTCTTTAATCTTTGTAGTTAGTAAATTTTCTCTTTTCTGTAATCTATAATTTTCATTTCCTAGTGTTCAGAAGTTTCAGTGTTTTATGATTGTTGCTTGTTGCTAGCCTTTTTACCTAAATAATAAACTTCAATAAACTCTGATATTTTAAAAATATTTTTGAGGACAATGTATTTATTGTTTTTCCATAATATATATTTAAATATATATTATTATATATATATATTATATCTCCCTGCCCTGCTGGGCAAACCTAGCAGCAGCAAGGTCTGTCCCCTCTATATTCAATTTCCCTGAGCACAGCACTGACTGCATCCCTGGAAGTCTGCTGCTGCCAAGGCCAACCAGTTGAGTTCCCCCAAGTTATAAACGTCTGCCTACGGGGCCTTAGGCAAGCCTAGAAGCCTTGAGGTCTGCCCTAAGACCTTTGTGCTCTATCATCCAGTTCCATATGTCTAACCACAACCCCAGATATCTGCAGTCATCAGCTACCATCAGGTGAGACTCCCTACCCCAATCAGCTGCCTGACAACTCCTCTGGGCAAACCCAGAAGTGGTGAGCTCTCCATTGCCCCTTCTGCATGACATTTACTCTATCCAGGGTGTTCCCAAATCCCATCTCCACCCAACCTAAAAGAGGGGACTTCTACCCCTAGACCAAGCAGAGAGGGGCCATCCAGAACCCCCTCTGTCTGGTGATCTGAATTCTTGCTAAGGCTGTGAGGCTAAGCACTGCAAGGGAATATAAAAAAAAAGTTAAAAATATGTTTCTGGGTTCCCTGAGGGACAAGCCTGACTGCATAGGGGTTGATGTCAAAAGTATCCCCTCTCCAGGAAAAAGACATCGGGACAGGTATGGCCCTCATGCCTCACTGGACAATGACAGGAGGACTGGAGCCATTACCAGGTCCCCTTTAATTACTGGAGGTCAGGCCTCTATCCCTGCCTTGGCAAGATTAGAATCGCCATAGCCCTTCTATACTTGGAGAAGGGACGATATGTCAGGGGCAGCCCTGCTTATATACTGAAGGCCTAAAATCAGCCATAAGCCTAAAATCAGCAATAGGCCTGACTTACTTGCCTGCTAACATAAAGTCTTGAGTCTCTATGGAAAAAACACTGAAACAGAGGGCTATAAACTATTGTAAACAGGCAGCTTTTGTGGAAATCTACCAGCCTAAGTAGTCATAGACCTGGTAAATAGGCAGCCTTTGGCAGATAGTACCAAATTAGATAAGGACAAGTGAATCATAGGCAGAGTCATAGTGACCTGACCCCTGAACCTTCACCCAGCTGATACCCTGTTCTGAAAGATATCTGTACTCCCCCTGAACACCTATGCTCCTGTGTCATCCCCTTTCCCACATCTTGTATTTTTGTGTTTATAACCCCCATGTTAAAAAGTAAAAATTATGATTTGATTAAAAAAAACACACAAAAAAGAAAAGAAAACAGGAACTATAGACATAACTATCACTAACAGAAACAAGAGATAGAAGAGAGAATCTCAGACATAAAAGATACCATAGAAGAAATTGATACATCAGTCAAAGAAAATGCTGAAGCTAAATAGTTTCTAACACAAAACATACAGGAAAATTGGGACAACATTAAAAGACCAAATCTAAGACTCCCAACTCAACGACCAAGAAGATGTGTTCAAAAAACCATAGAAGAAAATTTCCCCAGCCTAAATAAACAAATACCTATTAACTATAAACATACAAGACTCTTACAGAACACCAAATAGAGTGAACCAAAAATGAAAATCTTTCTGCCACATGACAATCAAAACACTAAATATATACATCAAAGAAAGAATATTAAAAGCTGCAAGGGATAAAGTTTAAGTAAAAATGGCAAACCTATTAGAATTACACCAGACTTCTCCATTGAGACTTGAAAATCCAGAAGGGTCTGGGCAGATGTCTTACAGTTTCTAAGAGATCACAACTGCCAGCCCAGACTTCTATACCCAACAAAACTTTCTATCATCATAGAAAATATCATCCTGAGTGAGGTAACTCAGACTCAAAATAACATGCATGGTATGTATTCACTGATAAGTGGATAAAGTACATAATAACCACACTACAATTAACAGATTCAAAGAAGCCAAATAACAATGAAGGCCCAAGGGAGGCTGCTTGAATCTTCCTCAGATGGGGAAATAAAATAGATATTAGAGGTGGGTAGAGGGAGCCAACTGCTTGGGAGAAGGGATTGGGAGGAGAATAAGATATAGGGATAGCAGAAGAGAGAGAAAGGAAATTTACAATGGACGGTAGTGTGTGTGTGTGTGTGTGTGTGTGTGTGTGTGTGTGTGTGTGTGTGTCTGAATCTAGGATATGCCAGAGACCTGGGATGGGGGAGGCTCCAGGGTGGCTTATAGGGATGATTTTGGTTGAAACTCCTAGCACTGGGGATATGGATCCCAAAATGACAACTTCCTGTAGCTAGGCAGCACTCCCAGTGGAGGGATAATAACAGAAATCAATTCATAAAACTTTCAACATAAAATGTATCCTGCCTACAAGATGGGCAGGGAAAAAGGTAGAGCAGACCTGGAGGCAATGGACAACCCATGGCTGCCCTAAATTGGGACCTATCCCCTGGGCAAGATCCAATCCCTGCCATTACTGATGCTCTGTTAGGCTTGCAGACAGGAGGCTACTATTACTGTCCCCTGAAAGGCTGTACCCAGCAGCCAATAGAAACAGATGCAGATATCCACAACCAAATATTGGAAGGAGCTTGGGAAGTCTTATGGAAGAGTTGGAAAAAATGATTATGGGCTCCGAAAGGGATATAGGAACTCCACAGAAAGACCAAAAGAGTCAACTTACCTGGACACTTGGGGGCTCTCAGAGCCTGAACTAAAGATCAAATATGAAATCAAATAGACCTAGGCCTCCTGGACATATGTAGTAAGTATGCAGCTTTGTCTTCATGTGGGTTCCCCAATGACTGGAGCTGGAGCTGAATTTGTTGCCTGTCTGTGTTTCCTTTTCCTCTAACTGAACTGCCTGCTTGACCTCATTGAGAGAGAATGTACCTAGTTCTCCAGGAACTGATGTTGTGTGTATGTGTGTAATGGTGATATCCAGGGCATACTTCCCCTACTCAGGGGAGAATTTGAGAGAGGGGGTACTGGGAGGAGAGGAAGGAATGATACATGGATATAAAGGGAATAAATAATTTAAAAATGTTGAAGAAAATCTTGGGAATAAAGACTCAAAAATACTGGTTATATGTGTATGCATTACAAATACAATTTATCAGAGCTCAAATTCTAAGTAATGTTGGCATTTTATTGAACAAATTCAGATTATTTTTGAGAAAAGTTATCATTTTGTAGCTCAAGTCTCATTATGCAGCTCAAGCTTGCTCAGAGCTCATGGAAAGCCCCCTGCCTTAGCCAGCCTCCCAAGTTCTGCATTATAGGTGTGAGGCATGATGCCTCACTTCCCTTTGTAATTATAAATGTTCATACCATGCCCCTAAAATGGAAATGACTGGTAAAATGTTGAAGTATATAAGTCAAAGCTGACAGAAACAGCAAGCACTGCTGCTTACTATGCTTCTACATTATAGGTAAGTTCATATGAGATTCAAAATCAAAAGACAATTAGGAAGGTTGTTTGGTGTCCCCACCTCTCCACTGCATGCCCTGTCTCACTACTGAAGTTGATCTCTTCATATTCAGTATCCCCACTGTTGGGTATTTAGGCCGCATAGAGTCCTGAGAGCCTCTCACATCTCAAGTCTCTGGAACTTTCTAGAGGTTTCCCCACCCTCTACCCCCAGCAACTGCATATTTCCATTGGTTCTCCTGGCCCTCTGGACTTCTCTCCTGTCTCTCCATACCTGCCCCCTTTATCCTCTCCCTCTCTTCTCTCCCACACAGGTCCCTCCCACCTCTACCTCCTATGATTATTTTGTTACCTCTTCTATGTGGGATTTAAGCTTCCTAACTTGGACATTCCTTCTTGTTTAACTTCTGAGGTTCTGTGGGGTGTATCATGGGTATTCTGTACCTTTTTGGCTAATGTCCACTTATCAGTGAGTTCATATCATGCATGTCTTTTCTGGGTTACTTCAGCCAGAATGATATTTTCTAGTACCATCCATTTACCTAAAAAAATCATGACATCCTTGCTTTTAGTAGCTGAATAGTATTCCATTGTGTAAATGAACCACATTTTCTGAGGGACGTCTGGTTTGCTTCCAGTTTCTGGCTATTAAAAATAAGGTTATTATGAGCATAATGGAGCATGTGTCCATGTGATATCTTTTGGGTATATGTCATGCAGCAGTATAGCTGGGTCTTCAAGTAGAAATATGTCCATTTTTCTGAGGAACTACCAGATTGATTTTCAGAGTGGGTGTACGAGTTTCTAATCCCACCAGGTATGAAGGAGCGTTCTCCATTCTCTAAATCCTCACCAGCGTGTTCTGTTACTTGAGTTTTTGATCTTAGCCATTCTAATTGATGTAAAGTGGAATCTCAGAGTTGTTTTGATTTGCATTTCCCTGAGGAATAAAAATGTTGAACATTTCATTAAGTGGTTCTCAGTCATTCCAGATTTCTCTGTTGAGTATTCTCTGTTTAGCTCTATGTGACAATTATTAATGGGGTTATTTGGATTTTTGAAGTCTAACTTCATGACTTTCTTATATATTTTGGATATTTGCCCTCTATTGGATGTGGAGTTAGTGAAGATCTTTTCCCAATCTGTAGGTTGTTGTTTTGTCCTATTGACAGTGTCCTTTGCCTTATAGAAGCTTTGCAGTTTCATGAGGTCCCATTTATCAGTTGTTGATCTTAGAGCCTGAGCCATTGGTGTGTTCTATTTAGGAAATCCGCCCCCCCCCCCCAACACACACCCCATGTCAATGTGTTTGAGGCTATTTCCCAGTTTCTTTTCTATTAGATTCAGTGTATCTGGTTTCATGTTGAGGTCCCTGAGCCACTTGAATGTAAGTTTTGTGAAGGGTGATAAATATGGATTAATTTGCATTCTTCTACATGCAGATTGTCAGCTAGACCAGCACCATTTGTTGAAGATTCTTTCTTTTTTTCACTGTATGGTTTTGGCTTCTTTGTTAATGATCAAGTCTCCATAGGTATGTGGGTTTATTTCTGGGTTTTAGATTTTATTCCGTTGATCAACCTGTCTGTCTCTCTAGCAATACCATGTGATTTTTATCACTACTTCTCTAAAGTACAGCTTGAGGTCTGGGATGGTGATTCCTCCAGATTCTCTTTATTGTTCAGGATTGTTTTGGCTATCCTGGCTTTTTTCCCATACAAATTTGAAAATTGTTCTTCCCATGTCTGTGATGAATTTTGTTGGAATTTTGATGGGAATTGCATTGAGTCTGTAAATTTTCGACCTAAAATTGTTCCTGTCTGAAGGAAATGCATGGAAAAATAGAGTAAATACTGAAGAAATGGCTAGCCAGTGACCAGCCCAACTTTGGATCCATCCCAAGGATCTGTCTGAAGGAACTGAAGAGGTTGGCAACACCATAGGAAGACCGACAGTTTCAAACTAACCCAGACCCGAGAGCTCCCAGAGACTAATCCACCAACCAACGAGCATACACAGGCTGGTATTGGTATACACATGAGCCACCAGCACATATGTATCAGAGGACTGCCTTCTTTGGCCTTAGTGGGAGAGATTGTGTAGAGACTTGATGACCCAGGGAAGGGGAATGCCCGGGGGATCCCTGTCTCAGAGACAAAGTGAAGGGGAAACAGAGTAAAGAACTCTGCAAAGGGGATCCATGAGAGAGACAACAAGAGATGTAAATAGTATAATAATAATAATAATAATAATAATAATAATAATAATAAATAAAGGCATTGGTCTGACTTTACTGAGATCTTAGACCAAAGGAAAGAGACAATGAAAAAAGAATATGAAAATATAGAAACCTGGAAAGACAGACTATGTGTGACAGAGAACTTGGCTGGCACAGTTGGTGACATTGAAGTCTCAGTATACTTCCACTGTGTCACATTTGATCATTTGTAGGAAAATTGGATCTTTATCTTTATCTAGTCAGAGTCCTTAGAAAATATAAAAAACTATGCCTTTTGCAATAATAATCACATAACATATATGTACAGTGTATACACAAATATAACAAATTGATAGGAAAAATGATTAATTTTTAAGCAGATAAGGGAACAAAAGCCCAAACAGATAAAATATCATGTTCCTGAAGACTCAGATGCCTGAGTATCATTGGCCTTAGGAGGATTGAATCATAATTCAGTGTGACTGGTACATAAGCTAGAAGTGAATCAGGTTTGGTATAAGATAAAAGTAGATAAAAAATAGAAGGAGATAAAGCATAAGGTGTCCAGATATCACTCATGCATTTTTCTTACTTAGAGATTAGACCATGCTTGATAGAGATTAACACATAGAATGCCAATCTTCTCCAACTGTTAAAAAATATAACAGGAAGAAGTAGTACACAGTGGACTACTAATTGATATTCTGTGAGTGTGGAGATTTGATGGAATTCACTGTGGGAGTTGAATGTAGAGGGTATATGTTAAAGCTTATAGTTCCACGAGAGAAAAAAGCAAATAATGCAAGAAGAAAACCAAAGCTCCTGAACAACGAAATACATTCACTATTCTGCTTCTAAGTAACTAACAACATGCACAGGCTGGATCTAGGCCTCTCAGCTCATATGAAGCAAATGTGCAGCTTGGTTTTCATGTGGGTCCTCGACAACTGGAGTGGGGGTTATCTCAAAAACTGTTGCCTGTCTGTGGGATATGTTCTTCTAGCTTGGCTGCCTTGTCTGGCCTCAGTGGGAAGCCACACAAGAGACTTGATGTGACAGGATGATGGGATACCAAGGGGAGACCACATGCTCAGAGGATGCCATAGGGGAAGGGGATGGGAAAACGGTTGTGGGACAGGGTGACTGGAAGGGGGTCATGAGCAGGATGTAAAGTGAATAAGTAAAATGATCATAATGATAAAATATTTGAATAAAAATTTGTTTAAATGGAAATATTAAATGTGCAGAATTGATTCTTAAAATTGGCATCAGTGGGGAATGAAGAACTTGGTGTAGTCACTAGAAAGTCCCAGACTCCAGGGAAGTGAGAGGCTCCCAGCACCCAACAGAGATTACTTACTTTAGCCAAAATATCCAACAAAGGGGAGATAGAACCTGTAAAGACCACCTCCAGTAGATAGGCACAGCCCCCAGTTGAGGGTTGGGTTCACCCATGCATCTCAAAACTTTTAACCCAATTATGTTTCTGTCCAAAGGAAATACAGGGATAAAAAATGGAATAGAGAAAAGGTCATCCAGAGACCACCCTACCTTGGGATCCATGCCATCTACAGATACCAAATCCCGATACTATTACTGATGCCAAGAGATGCTTGCAGACAGGACCCTGGAATGGCTGTCCTCTGAGAGCCTCTGCCAGCACCTGACAAAAACAGATACAGAAACTCACAGCCAACCATTGGACTGAGCACAGAACCCCAATGGAAGAGTTAAGGAAAGTACTGAAGAAGCTGAAGGGAATTGCAACCCCATAGGAACAGCAACATCATCAACTAACTGAACCCCCCAGAGCTCGCAGGAACTAAACCATCAACCAAAGAGTACACATGGAGGGACACATAGCTCCAGCTTCATATGTAGCAGAGAATGACCTTATCTGGCATCTATGGGAGTGGAGACCTTTGGTCCTGTGGAGGTTTGATGCCCCAAGCATGGGGGGGGGGTACTAGATTAGTGAGGCAAGAGTATGTGAGTGGGTAGAGAAACACCCTCATAGAGGTAAAGAGGAGGAGAAGAGGGAAGATGGGGTAGGGGATCATGGAGAGATAACATTTAAATGTAAATGAATAAAATAGTTAATAATAAAAAATAAAAACATGTTGAATTTTTAAAGACTTGGCAGGAAGTTAGACTACCATGTGAATTGTATTAATTATCTTTCTTGTTGCTTGGACAAATGCCTGACAAAAGAGGGAGAGGTTTGTTTTAGCTCACAGTTAAGTTATAGTCCATCATAATGGCATAGGAATGGTAATGGAGGCATGAGACAGATGGTCATATTGCATCCATGACTCGAAGCAAAGAGCAATAAACACTCATGCTGAGATTACTCTTTTTATTCACCACAGCCTCCAGCCAATGAACTGGTGCTATCTACATTTAGGATAGAGTCAGTCTCACTTCAACTAACTCAATCAAGAAACTCCCTCACACATAGACTCAGAAGTCATCCCCCACCCCATAGTGATTCTAAATCAAATCACATTGACAATAAAAATTAATCATCTTGAGAAATTTTCAAATAGTGAAATAATCTTCCAGTAGACCAACTGAGTAAGAATATATGAAAAAAGAGGAACTCAAACAGTTGATGCTTAGAGATACCACAGACAGACTTAATGTGAAACCAGGTTTAAAAACTTCTAAATTTAGGGAACTCATCTTGAAGGATTAAGAAATACACATGTATATGTAGATGTAACTGTATACTATATGTACATGTATATACACATACATATATACATATCTCTATTTGAATTCTTTTGCAAAGCTAGAAAGAATGTTAGATGAAGGGTAATGAGAATGATGAGTGTGAAGGTAAGAATAATATGCGTGTGAGTCAATATTAGCACCAGGTTGTATGTTGTATGAGAGAAAGTTTCAAGGGAATGCAACACACACACACACACACACACACACACACACACACACACACACCTACACACTAAAGAAAAAGAACCCAGGCCAGATAAAATTATTAACAATTACTCCAGAATCGAATATGGGAAATCAATACTTTTATTAGGGTTTCTAACAGAAGTATGGGTGAAGAGTCATTTACGTTAGCAGGGATGATTGTAAAGAGCTATGTAACCAACAGGCCAACATGGGAGACGATACGTGACATCTATAACCCTGGAGCTCTCTGCAAAACTTCCAGAAGCTCAGTAAGCCCAAGACATGCCCTGTCAGTAGCTTTGTTGCTCAGTGTCTCTTCTCCCCAGTGGTCCTTTACTTCTTTTTTAAAGCTGGCAAGAGGCTTTAAAGTCTTTTGGAAATCTCTGCTTTCCTAGAAATGTGACCTACCTATTGTTTGTTTCCTGAGCCTCATGAACTTAATTCTTGGAGGTAACATTTGAATTCAGGGCAAACTGCTATACAATGGACACATATGCAGGACTGAAGGACACAGACAAAATAATAAGCTCAATACTAAGAATCTTATGATGCTATAGGTCCCAAAACATAAATTGTAAAGCTAATAAAATCAATGCATAGATGAACTGAAGAACAGCAGAGAATATGCCAGGTATCTGATTAATTGCATTAAATGGTTAAAGCAAAAAGTGATCATGAGTAGGGCAGGAAAAGTGAATGCAAAGACTGAAAGGAAGAAACAGGTTGGAATCATTTCAGAGACAGAATTGGCATGAGTTTTTGAATAAGACTGCTGAAAAACATTGTGAGACTATTATCATTCATCCATCTGTCAAGTCATTCAATAGGTCAATTAAATAACTATAAGGTGTCAAGTGCTATGCAGGGTTCTGGTGGTATGGAAACAGAGTAATGACATCTACCTTCGTAAAGCATAGTGTGCTATAAAAGATACGTAATATATGCATGCAAAGCAGAAACAACTCAACACCTATAAATACTGTGATGGAAACTTTAGGATGCTTAAAGAGAGCAACAGAAAAGAAGTTGATTATTGGGAAAATGGATACAACTAATTTTATTGGCTGCTAAGCAAATCTCTCCAAGAAGCCAGATTTTAAAACACTGAAATAGCAGCCATTGGGGAACAAGGAAATAAATAACTCCAATGTCTTTGAAGTGTTAGTATATCTCTGACTTTAAAGAAATAATAGGTGCTAATGTGTGGACACTAATACAAACAGTTAAATAAGCATTAGTTTTAGTAGCACAGATCATATTACTGTCCTTGATGAAAGAGATGTCTATGGAGTAAGGTCAAACCCAAATTTATGTGAATTGAAATGTTTGTGAAAATAAATGAAAGAAGAGGATTTATGGGGTTTATTGGAGAAAAAAAAAATAAGGAAAACGTATAAAAGCTCAAATGTTCTACTTTGTTGTAAAAGTGGTACAACCTAGATCATATATGCACAGCACTCTGATACAGAGAAAGATATCATTGTACACAAGAAAAGAAAACAAAGAAGAGATAATGGCTTGCATTGCCTCTAGGTTATCTGCACTTCGAATTTGGTTGAGACAAATGCCATTTTCTAGTGAGAGGAGAAGGACACTTTGGAGTTCATAGAGAAGTAGGAATGTAGCATGACGAAGAAAGAAAAGTATTCAGGAAACTCACGACCCTGGTCACTGAGCTTGAAGCTCTCTCATCCCAGTCTCTCCCTTCAGACCTGCATCAACTTCAACACAATTTATGGACACTCTAATTGATCCAACCAATACCATTTTAAGCATCCCGTTATACACCCTCAAAGTGAAAGTATTTTAGGACCAAATGCATTAAGAGTATAATAGAATCATAAGCAATAACAAATCAAGCTCCATAACAAACCTGTCTATACTCTCTTCATGTTTCCAATTATGCCATGGATTGATGAAAGAACTTTACTGTCTTCTATCTGAAAAGGAATGATAAGAAATCACTGGATGGGATGTCCCCTAATAAAATGTCTCCTAATATAAGCTCTATGATTCAACTAATAGCAACAAAGAATATATTTAAAGGAAAATTATTTCTTTTTCATGTTCTATTTAATGATCTTATAGATAAATCTTCTACAAATCACCTTTGCAGCTCTTTCAGCCATGGTGATCTAAAGAAAAACTCTGCCACTGGCATGAGCTTCAAAGGCCTCTTCTCCAAACACTTCACAAAGCCTAAAGCATTTATACTAAACATTTCTCACAGCATAAAAAATAATAGAAGGTTTAGATTTTTTCTCTAAGATCTCTATAATCACACTCTACTCAATAGAAACCCAAAGTCAAAAATGCATATAAATTTATAGAGAACAGAAGAAAAGAACTGGAAGAAAAAGATTCATTGCTAAATGACATGTAAACATGAAAATCTGGTCAATCCTAGCATATATTGATTATTTTTTTATTTCTAAAGTATTCAAGTAGCAAGTAATAGGTTTCATTGTGGCATTTTCATGCATAAAGATCATGGATACTTGCTTCTTATTTATGTTCGTCCACACTTGCCCTCTTTATCCTCCCTGTTCTCCTTGCAAATATCTACCCTTCCTATTTTTGCTCTTTATGTATTTCATTTTCTCCCTATTTCCTTTTTCCTCTCCATTCAGATCTCTTCCTCCTCTTTCTGCTTTCAGAAACACACACACACACACACACACACACACACACACACACACCTCTAAGGTCTTCATAAGAGAGAAAATAAAAGGCATTTACCTTTCTGAATCTGAGTAACTTTGATAAATATAATGATTTCCAATTTGTTTCATTTTCCTGCAAAATCTGGATTTCATTTTTTCTTTTGACTGAAAAATACTATTTTATGTACATATATATGACATCCTTTTTATTATTTATCTACTCTTAGATAAGTAGGCTGGTTCTATTTCTTAGCTGTTGTGCTGCAATAAACATGAATGTGCATATGTTTTTATATGTATATACATATACATACATATCTAGATATGGATGTGTGTGTATGATATGTGAACAAAGAGTCCTTTGAGTATATTCTTTAAAGGGACATTAAAATGTATTACATTGTATGCTTTATTACAGGTGAATTTAAATATGAGAATTATCATTGGTATAATGGGAGGTCTGGTCTGTGGGCATGTGTTCGATAATGCTTTTCTAATTTTACCAGTGGGACCTAGAGCTAAGTTTCTTCTACACCTGGGTCTGCATTATTGAATTTTCTGCCTATCCTAATTCTATATATTTCCAATTAGCTGACCTTCAAAAGATGATGTTAGTAAAAACGGAATTGTTTTCTGATAAGCTAAAATTTGAAGGCTAATGGTTTTTTAATAAGCAATTGAGTTTGAAGCATTCAGCTTCTGTTATGTTTTTATTGGCTTTTGTGCTTTAATTTGGAATGTGTGTTTTGGAACAACTCCATGCCAGGTGCAATTTTAAAAATGGAATCAATAAGATTCACTGTTATGTATGACACTAGCATTGCAAGCTCAAAATACTACAGCCCCACAAAAAACTGTGTTGATTCCTTGGGCCTTTCTTTTTGGTATCTTTTGGAAATCTTATTCTCACTGCTTCTGTGCATAAATCCACCCTTCTCTAAACAACTCTTACTCAGACCCATGATCTCATATCCTGCTTTAGAAATAGAGAGAGGTTATGTGCATCTAATAGGAGAGTCTACATAAAGCTAGTTTTTCTCTTTTAAAGCCTTTCTAGCACTATTGCAGTACTATTAATTAATAGGGCTTACAAAACCTTGCTTAAATGATTGGTTGGTTTTGTTTTTCCTTTCTTTTTTCTTTTTTTTTCTAACTGGATTTAAAAGAAACTCTTCCATTTCTAAGTTTAGCAGCTGGCAATAGTGACATTTTTCTGATTGTATCTTCTTCCCAATCTTGCTTTAGCGTGTAGTTTTTTCTTTGCCCATCTGTCTTTGGTTTTTATTTTTCTATTGACCTCTTAGTGGTTCACTATATACACAGACAGATGTCTCAATTGAGTTAGCCAGAGAGAGGTGTGGAGTGGATAGAAAAGGGCAACACAGGAGGATTTAAGGTTGAGTAGCAATAATCTACAGCTTGAAATCTATTTCTGTGCTTTCTGTAACTGAGTTCTCTTTTTAAATAAAGGTAAAAAGACACAGAGAAAGAGGCATCCACAGTCACAAAGATGATCAGAAATATTCTCTATAGAGCAAAACATATATGTAGGTTCAAAAATTTGCATATGTATGCAAATAGGATAAATGTAGAAACAAGACTGTTGAAGAGAATGAAGAAATTTACAAGAAAGAATGAGAAAAGGAAGTGTAGTGTGATATAGGAAAAACATATTCAAACAATGTTATATACTTATATGAAAATGTTCTTTTGAAACCCAGAATTTAATTGGTGCAAAACCAATATAAAATAGACACACGAAATTCCTGGTATCACTATAAGAAAATATTCTAATGGCAAGTGAAAGTACTGAGGAATGAGAAATTTATCCCAGCCACCAATCCAGCAGAACAAAATCACACTACAATCCTGTAACATCTTAAGTAAAAAATTCCAATGACTACTTAGAAAATGTTTACAAGTAAGGTGGATTCAAATGTGTTGTTTATAAAAAAAACAAATAAATACCAGTTACCAACTATATAACTAAGGGTATGAAACACAGCAGTCAAATAGTAGAGAAAAATTGAAAAAGATAAATTTTAAGAGGCCTTCTTTAATTCATTTATTCTCATTTATGGGAAAAATAATCTGCCATTTTGATTTGTAACAACAAAAATTAAAATAGAGTTGATAATTGATATTGCCCCATTCTAACAATTTCTAATAGTTATAACAGTGAATGAGGAGCAAAAAAAATTCACATAACTGACAAAGAAGTGCATGCTAAACAAATGTTAATATTTTGTTTATCAATCATTTTGCCTAAATTAATATATTATTTTCAATACTATATATGTTGTTATAATTGCAATGCTGACTCAAAAATGCAACTATTAAGGAAAATTGAAAATAAAAATGTATCATATGTGCATTTTCTGAGGTTAATAATGAGGTGATTTACAAGAGAATATGTAAACATTAGAAAATGGGATTTTGCTGTAGATGAATCAACAGATATAAGAAGGAAAAGTATGGTATAAAACACTCATACTTTCTGATAAGGCTATTGGTTCCTTTTTGCTGTTAAAAATAACTCAATAAGCACAGTGTATGTTTCCACCTGTCACCCATCTGTAATCTCCACCAAGTTTCCCTTTCTCCATCCTCTTCCACAGGCTTATATGAGCTACACAGGAAAACAAAAGCCTTGTCTTTATGCTGCTAAAGCTACAGACCTACCTCCTTTGCAACCCTCTTTTCTCACAATTATATCTAGGTTTTTCCTCTTTATATAATACAAATACACTTTCTACTGTCTTTGGTTTTTTTTGGCATTTTAAGAATAAATTATCAACCAGTTCTCTCTCAGAAACTCACTAAATAAAATATTTTATTCATTATTGGCTCAAAAGTAAGTTGATGAAGATTTATAAGAAAATATCATTTAACAAATAATTTTTCCGTGTACCTTATACAGGCAAGTTCCTGCATCTAAGTAGTCACTAGTAAAAATTGGCAAAACAATTAAGGGACATTATATTGCCATTAAAATAATTATGCAAATTAATATATACTCATATGTAGGCCATATAATTAAAAAATAAGCAGGGTATTAAATTCAATATAATTATCTATTCAATTTACATACACATATACACATCAAAAAATTTTAAGTTTCTTAAGTTCTATTGCTATCTAAACTTGACAAATGAACTAATCCATTCTTGTACTTTAATCAAGCCCTAATGCAACTTAGCTCTTGGTGATTTTTTTTTCCCTCTCATTATTCAGTCCAATGTAGTCAAAGGCAATTTCTGAGCAGCACATTGTATAGTGTGAATCAAATATTACCCAATAAGAGGGTTGATCTACTTATTTTTCTTTTGCTTGGATATTAGGAAGAACTTACATGAAGGTGAAAATTCTCATGTGTTATGTATAAGAAAGAATCCTTCAGCTGAGAGATCTTAGTCCACTGTTAAAGGGATAAATGTGAATCACTGGGAAACACATTGATGTTCTCATTTCCTATAACATAAAATTTGACCAAGGGCTCATAGACAGTGAGTAGAAACAGATGCCATTTATTACAAAAGAAAGGGAACCTCAGAGAATTGAAAGTCAGCTATGAGTAAAACCAGAGTCTAGATACAAAACCCCAGAGACCTCAACATCAAGATCATTTACATAGTACCTGCATTCTTTGGAATCCAAAGATCACATAGCTTTTCATTATTAAGTTCTGTTTTTACCACCATAGTACCAATATGGAAGAATTTCCAGTCTTCCTTAGCCAAATGGCATTTTTCATAGGTTAATCTGATGCTGATGCCTCTTTCTTAGTTAGTCCTACTCTCCTGCTACATGACTATATAAATATGATCCAACATCTGAAATAGCTTTTGTTAACATTCTAGGTTATGAATATAACTTGAAACTTACATAACCTTTGGGTGACAAGTTTAAACCTTCTTGATACTCAGATAGGAAAATTTGAGTATGGATAATAAAGATCTTTAAAATCAAGTCATGATTCAGAGGGGAAAGTTGCTTTGAATTGACAATGGAGAGCTTTCCAAAAACTTCCAATGCATGAATCTCCTTCTAACAACATGGGAAAGGAAGAAGAGTTCATAATATTGGGTAATTTGTATCATGTTTAGTTTATGTCAAAGATATAACAACTAGTATTTTCTCCTCATGCTTGATATTAAGATATATACAACACAGATTATATTTTGAGAGACAAAATAAAATTAAAAATACTAGAGTTAAAGTAAAACACAACTGGTTGAGAGAAGAGAATTTCTGGCCTGGGTGAAGATCTAACATTCAGGTTACATCTAGTCATTCATTTGACCAAGAGAATACCCATAAGAAGGCAGGCTCACCATGAGCTGTACTAAATAGATTAAGTAATTAGTTTTTTTAATGATTTGCTGTATTTTTCATTTCACAGAATTACTACCTCCAGTTCAATAGCTTATAGGCTATAGCCAAGTAGAATAAGTCTACCCATGTTGTTTTTTAATTATTAAGAAAAACACAACCTTCCCTTTCTTTCTTCCATCTTTTCTATAAGCATGCTTTCCTTAACACCTTTAGCTTTCTGCCTAAAATTTGGCTGCCTTAATCTTTCTATAAACCTTTCCTCCTTGTCATGTGGCTACTTGCCTACAGTGTGTCTGACCTCTAACACCAACTGAAATGGCATGACCACTTTTCCTTCTCCATTCTTCTCTGTCAGGAAACTTCTGGGGTTTTTACAGCTTGTCTATCCTAGAGTTTTTCTTTTGAATTCTAATGAAAGTTGTTCTTACTTTTGAGACCATTATTTAATTCTTTACTTAATGAGCCTTAAAACCTCATGAAGGTACCCCAATTTCCCCAGCATTATCTGTAATAATAAGTGTCTGAAATTGTTTATCTAAATCAATAATGACAGTTATTTTTCTATATTGTTGAAATTATTGTGCTTTTTATTTTGTTCTTTGTAGTTTGGGATATTTTTAAGCTACAATAAGCACATATAATTTTTATAAAAAATGAAAGAGTAAGCTATTAAAAATATTTTTTCTTGATAATACCATAACTAGAAATATTTGTTTATTTCCTTTTTGACTTCTCTACCGTGGTCAATATCAACTCATCTTTCAAATGATAATTCTGTTTTTATAATACCTCTGAAATTACGATAAAACTTTATACAAACTACACTATTAATTTTTTTTGGACAGATAGTCTCATTCAGTAGTACAACCCCATCTTAGCTATGAACAGATCTCTCTTGGTCTTTCACTCTCCCGTTTCCCTCTAACATTTTGCCTATGCATTACCTGTCTCTTTGATTTACATTACTTCCTGGGCTATCTGTGAACAGCAATCCCGGTTCAATTCTCTGTTCTTTGCTATATTTCTTTAACGGATTACAGCTTGATGAATGAGTACCCAACAATTCAAAGTCTCCTGTGCCCTTCAACCATACATGTGCAACAGCCATTACCACTGAGATAGCTTGATAACCACCTTAAACCTAACATGTCTTAAATGGTATCTATTGTTTTGAGACTGTTTTCTCACTAGACCTTCCTCTTTCTGTCCATAGAACTAGGTCACAGTTTCATTGCTTTTGTAATACTCTTTGATCAAAATCAAATAGAAGTACAGAATGAGATCATTTTATACAATATAAGGATCAAAAAATGGTAAGTCTCAATACAAGAACAATTACTTTTTCAGTCCTTATTTCATAAAAAAAAAACACAACCAGACAATTATAGCATAATGTCAATTTAAGTGCAGTTACAAAAGAAAATTCAGCTCTAATTTTGATGTCAGTCTGTCCCTGGAGAGAAATGTGTTCATTATTAATATTAATACTTTATCCTGTAAGTCATTTGGATTAAGAAAAAGAAGGAAGTATAATTCTGTTTGTCATCCCTCATAGTCAATCTCACCAGCTCCTGTCAAGTCTATCATTGTCTTTTACCTTTTAATATTTAAACTCCTACAAGATTTCTAATTCAGGTTCTGTTTATACTGCTACGATTTTACAATGTTCAAGTACTTCACTGAGGTACTAAGCCTCCACTGTCTAGCATATTCTATTTTGTTTTTACTAAATTGAGCAGCATTACAGTTTTGACACATGTGACCAATAAGATAGAGTCCAAATATATGAGAGTTCAAGGCCTATAGAGTCTGAGAAAAATAGCCTCTTGAA
Source organism: Arvicanthis niloticus (assembly GCF_011762505.2). Classification (NCBI taxonomy): domain Eukaryota; kingdom Metazoa; phylum Chordata; class Mammalia; order Rodentia; family Muridae; genus Arvicanthis; species Arvicanthis niloticus. The sequence goes on along the minus strand of NC_047679.1, from coordinate 118,615,622 downwards.
TCTACTTCACCACTGCATTTCTTCATAAAGTATTTCTGCTTGGATTTTGACAATGCTATGTATAAATGTTTGAAGAAAACCCAAAATCTAGGCAGAGTTTTGGGTTGAATATAGTAAATACAGAAAAGAATAACAGAGGGTAAGATTAAAGTTCAGTGTTAAAATAATGTAAAATCTAGACAATGAATTAGGTTAAGAAACAACATAGTTTTAAAAAAAGGCAAGAAGAGATGTTCAGAGAGTAAGTGGTCAGATATGCAGGACAGAGGCTAATGAATTACCATTGAATTGAGAAGGACATAGAATCATTGTGAAATTCTTATTGAAGATAACAACTTGTATGAGAGACTAAAAGTCTGGAGTGTCTACATATACTTACTAAGAAATGTTCATTGCCACCCTATTCACAATAGACAAGAAATGGAAACAACTTAAATGTGCTTCAACCATGAATATTTAATGGAAATGAGGTATATATGTACAATGAAATATTATTCAGTTGTTCAGGAAAATGAAATTTGAAAGTAAATGGATAGATCTAGAAAAGATTTCATTGAGCGAAGAAACTCAGACTCAGAAAGACAAATGCCACATGTTCTTTCATCACTAGTTCCTAGTTCCAAATACACAGATGTGAACATAAGACATGGAGTAACTGCAGAATCCAAGAAAGTATAAAAAGATCATAGAAGAGAGGGTTGGGAAGAGGAGAATAGCAGTTTACCAGTGATAAAAATGGGAAATGAAATAATTGGCAAGTGTTTCCAACTAGAGAGACATGAGAGAGGTCAATACATAAGTCGGAGGGACAACAGACAAACACAAAGGTTATTTGATACAGCCTTAAGGAATCATATTTTATATCTACCTAAAATTTACACACACACACACACACACACACACACACATATTATTGGTGTCTGTTGTTTAAGACTTTGATGTCAGCTTCAATAGAATGTTCATAGGAGTGATATGGTTCAGTTACAGTTACATATCAGAGTTTCTGCTGGAGAAGTTTACAAAGAAGAGGAGATCTCCAACCAAAATACACTTGTTTACTCGTACTCAAAGGTTAGGGGTTGTTATTGTTGAAGACACAACACTCTTGTGTCATAAAACTCAGATGACTTGAGCTAGATCTGACTTCAAAGTCTCTTTCCTGTGGTCTAGATTCCATCGTTCCAGGAAATTCTATGTAATATTCTAAGCAAGGAAACAATTAAATGGCCCTATCCAGCTACAACATCAATGAACAACAACAATTAACAGCATGGCAAGATATACATAGCAGTCTGATAAGTAGCATTCACATGTAGGTGGTGACCAACATCTAACTGGAGATTCAAGAAGGGGTTAGTCACACTTGTAATAGAAACCTAGCCAGCTTCACTTGTTTAGGGAGGTCATAGACTATACTTCAGTAGACCAGCATAATTCATTAATACATTTTAAATCTTATCCTATACTCACAAATAAATGTAGCTACCACCCATCATCAAATAATCTTTTCTTTATAGCAAATGGATACCATCACAGAGAAACACAACTGGACATAATGCATATATCAACATAGATTTTGCGGAACCCAGTCACAATTAGTACATGTTCAACACAGCCCTGCATCTACAGCTTAGGGAATATGTTAGAAGAGGCAGGTGGGAAAACTGTAAGAACCTGAATACCAAGAAGTCTGCTATAAAAATTTTCTCCTAGAAATGATTGTATAAACAAGACCAAAACATTGGTTCTATAAATGGGGAAGTTAATGCGAAAGTGAGAGATTTTGTGGAGTCCCACCCTTAGAAAAACTACTGCTGTTAAAAGGAGAATTAGTTTCTCCTAAGGATAAGATTTCTTACTGACTGTCCAATGCAAAGTGGTCAGCTCTGAAACTACATACTTACAAACAACAAAAACAGATTCAGCAGGTTCTACCCATGTATTTATCTATTTAACTATCTATATCAGTCTTTGTTGTGGTGAATTAGTTAAATCATTTTGGCTCCTTGCAGGTCATGAATGTGCTCACTGCACCTGCCCAAGTACTCTCTGGATTTGTGAATCACACACACACACACACACACACACACACACACACACACACACACCAGCTAATTTTGATATGCCTTGACTAGATCAGTGGCTAGGCACTTCTAATCTTCCCCAAGATTACATTCTAGAATACATTCTCCTCTCCAACTTTCCTGAGTAAATTTGCTAGCTCAATATTTCATTTCTACTATCTCATATTCAATCAAAAAGTGACCTCTAGGGTCTCTTTCCTGGATTCTTACATGCAGTTGGGCCTTTAAGTTTCATCTTTCTTCTTCCCAATAATGGCGATTCCTCTCCTCTTCCCTCTGTCTCTGTCTTTCACCTACACAATCTAAAAGTCCCACCACATCTCACTGCCCAGTCAATGGCTTTACAGCAACTTTTTATTCTCAATCAAAACCAGCTGGGGGCAGGGACCTTCAGGTCTGGAAGCATGGCTTTTTCAGAGCAAAAATAAGACAAAGTATTAGAACCAATTCCCAACAGATCTCTACATATAACATATGTATACATACATATATACATATATATACATATATATAGAGATTTAAATATAAACATAATATATATAATATAGACAATATTATACATAATATATTGAAGTGTAGTCCATGTACCCCTAAACTAGTAAAGCTGGCTTAGGTTTCTATTATAAGTGTGATTAACCCCCTGTTGAATCTCCAGTTATACAGATGTTGGTCAATTGTATATAATATATTGTCTATATTATATATATTATATTTTATACATATAATGTATTATATTTATTCTAATTATATACAATATATTTTAATATAATGTGTATAATACATATATTATATATTATTCCTATATATTATACATATATACTTTATATAGATTATATATGATTATGTATAATTTTATATATTATATATGTATATATTTTATATATACATATATATTTGATATAAGTTATAGAGATAGAAACTAGAGAGGAAGAGAGAGAGACAGACAGAGATTTGTGCATGTACATTACACGCATCCATAATAATCAAAGAAAAAGAGACCATCAACTTGAAAGTCAGGGCACATGAAAGGGGTTTGAAGAAGGGTAGCTGGGAGGGACTAGAGGGAGAAAATGAAGGGAAAAATTAATATAATTCAATTTCAATTAAAACATATTTTTAAAACTCTGGGTTGGCTAAAGAGGCAATGGGAATTGTGAGAAGGAGAAACTGAGTGGTCATTAATCTTAGAAACCATTTTGTAGTGAGGAAAGCAGATAAATGTCCCATAAATGGTGACAAAGATCACGGTGTGGTGTGTCTGAAGCAATTAACAGTATATTTAAAACCTGAAACATTTCACCGTAGCTGAGTGGTAGAGGAAGTGATTCAAAAGAGATAGAAAGTATTTCTTTTCCTTCCCACAAGTATTACTACTTAATGTATACACGCTGCACATGCACACACACACACACACACACACACACATGCACACACTTTCAGAAATAATATATTATTTCAAAACTCAGCTATGACTTTTCTAGAAGAAAATATAGCAAATATAATTTAATATAATTAGAGAGAAACTAATGTAAAGGATAGATGTTATAACTTGAAGAGGCAAAGGATTGGACTTCATTAAAAACCCAGGGACTAATGCCCCTTCGACTGAAACTGTGCCACATAAGCAATTGCACAAGAGAGGCTTGAAGACTTCACAGGCAAAAGTTAGAGTAAGCTCTTTTCTCTCCCAGTTTCCCAGTGAGGTATGTGACTTGGAGTGAGGAGATAAGTTATGTGGGTGGATAAATTTTATGAAAAGAAAGTGAAAAATGAGGTCTCAGAAGGCATAAAAGTGAACTTGCTTTATAGAAAGACCTTAAATTCCATGTAGGATGGAGAGCTAATTTGTATTAGTTTAAGGTAAACTTACTTTAATTTAAAGGGAAACCAGGGTGCCTGATGATATAATTTTCCTCTTCTAAGAATAAGAGGTAATTAATGCACACAGGAAGAGAGAGAGAGAGAGAGTCCTCAACTATAAGATTTCTGACCACAAGATCAATTTTCCCCACTAAATAATTTTTTGAATTGTATTTGCTATATTTTCTTCTAGAAAAGTCATAGCTGAGTTTTGAAATAAAATATTATTTCTGAAAGTGTGTGTGTGTGTGTGTGTGTGTGTGTGTGTGTGTGTGTGTGTGCAGTGTGTATACATTAAGTAGTAATACTTGTAGGAAGGAACAGAAATACTTTCAACAGGAAATCACTAGAAATGGCATATATTTCCTCCTGTAAATGTTGCAAAATGTCCATATGCTCTTGCTGCACAAACCCTCATGGAGCCTTGTAATCAGGCCAATGGACCATATTGTTATGCACAGTCTAACTTCTTTCATTTTTTGGCCTCCAACAAAGGACAGCAGGCCTATAGAGCCAAAGCTAATTAACACCCTGTTCATCTGGCCTTATGCTTAGCATGCCTGAAGGAAGCATTTTTTTTTTTTTTTGGCTTATCACAGAACAGAATATTTCTCTCTGCTTTCTGATTTCAATCATTTATCAATCATGATTTCAGCAGACATACTTAGAAACAAGGAAAAATACATATGTACAATCATATACACATATATCTATGTTCACACATTGTAAATGTTTTTAATATGTGCGTATTTGTGGTCACCTTGTAATGAAGATTGTGAAAGGTTCTGAAGGTGGCTATTTTTTCTATATGTTTTTATTACTGTTAATCATTTTATTTGTTTACATTTCAAATAATATTCCTCTTTCAGGTTACCCTCCCACAAAACCCCCATCCTATCACCCCTTCTCCCCTCTCCTGTTTGCCTCTATCCGGGTGCTCCTCCACCCACTCACACACTCCCACCTCACTACTCTAACATCACTCTTCAATGGGGCATCAAGCCTCTACAAGACCAAGAGCCTCACCTCCCATTGATGCCAGGTAAGGTTTAATGACTCAGTATAGCATAGGGCTATAAGCAGAAATTCTCAAATTAAACTTGGTAAATTCCAGGTTCTGACAAATAACTAGTACCTTGGACAAGATAATTACCTTATTGAAACAAATGTATATGAATTGCAAAATAAGAATAATGGTGTTTAATTTTAAAAGCTTTGGTGGAAGATTGAGTTATCTGTGACTCTATTATGGGTGCATAGTTTGATCTCCTTAGATTTCACTGTCAGTAAAACATATCACTGTGTCCTCTAGTATTGTTTGTTTCCTTCTCATAAGGTTCTACAATCCTGGTACTTGACAGTAACATAAACTTCCATGTAACTATTGCCTAACACAAAAATTTTCAGAACCTTATCATTTAGACTTCATCTATCCTCTTGTATATGAGTATATAATACTCTTGTATATGAGTATTGACCTCTATGTATGTCTCTGAAGCACTTGTTTGGCTGGTGACTATGAGACGCAGAAGAGGGTGCTGGACCACCTGGAACTGGAGTTACAGACAGTTGTGGGCCAGCATGTAGGTGCTGGGATAGAATCTCAGACTTCTGGAAGTATAGTCAGTGTTCTTAGCTGCTGACCCTTATCCCCAGCTAAGAAATAACTCCAAACATAAATAGTTCAGTATATACCAAATAAAGACATAGATCTCACTCAACTATCATGCCATTTGCATAACATAAAAACTAACATTCTTTAATTTTACTTAGTATTTGGAAAAAATACAAGAGAATAAATACATGAAAAACCTACTTAGTATTTGTTTCATCATTTTTTTCATCATTTCATCTAAGATGAAATCAGTTCCCATAACCCAAATTCTTTTGTGTAAGCTATTAATCCCATATTATAGAGGAAGAATAATGCATATTTTATATGATCCATTTTTGGGCAACATTTAGAAGACATAAGAAATCAGTGCTTATATATAAAGCTTCCTAGATTACAACTCCTTGGCCAATAAAATATTGCTATTGGTTCCCTAAGCAATATTGCTGCCCCTTGTGATTTTCTCTCTCTCTCTCTCTCTCTCTCTCTCTCTCTCTCTCTCTCTCTCTCTCTCTCTCTCTCTTCTCTTCTCCTCTCTCTCTCTCTCTCTCTTCTCTTCTCCTCTCTCTCTCTCTCTCTCTCTCTCTCTCTCTCTCACACACACACACACAAATCCTCCTTTGCAATGAAAAATTCACTTAATCAATAATAAGAAGGCATATTTAAAATGCTAAGGGATAAAGTAAAACAACAAAATGCTATTAAGGCCCTTGTCCTTTGTGTTCCATATGGTTACTGAGCTTGCACTACAACAAACACAGATTCTAAAATATCATTTTATCCCTCTGTTTTGTGATTTGTGCAGCCAGGCATGTTAGAAAGAATAAGTAACTGGAACAATGAGCTGACCAACAAACAGATAGCAATTTGTAATCAGTGAAGAAAATACTTTTTTCAGGTTCCAAGATTATTTTATTTTCTTCCTTTTAAAATTTCTTACTGCAGGGCAAAGCAAACAAAATTGCACAGTACCCAATTACAGCCAAGTGAAACTACCAAGAAATAAGACTGAATTTTTTCTGAGAAAAAGGGTCACCATGCAGAAAAAGAAAGGAAGGAAGTAAAGAAGGAAGGAAGAAAAAAGGAAGGAAAAAGGAAGGAAGGAAGGAAGGAAGGAAGGAAGGAAGGAAGGAAGGAAGGAAGGAAGGAAGGAAGGAAGGAAGGAAGGGGAAGGAAAGAGAAAGAAAGAAAGAAGAAAGAAAGAAAGAAAGAAAGAAAGAGAAAGAAAGAAAGAAAGAAAGAAAGAAAGAAAGAAAGAAAGAAAGAAAGAAAGAAAGAAAGGGTATCTTGAGAATAATTTACATACAAAAGTCATACAAATAATTTTTCAGTTCACTTCTATAGAATAATTACACTTTTATATTCATGTATCATTAAGTGTTTAAATTGTATGGAAGACTCTATGGAGTTTATTGCCAGAAAGAGTGTGACCAACCAAAACTCATTTACTAGATTGATTCATATTAGAGAGAAATATAGGGGCCAAATGGAGAGGGCAGGCTAGCAGTTACAAGTCCACAAGTCTGCTCTTAATCTAAAGTAAACCAATTCCCCTTCTCTGAGTTTTCTGTTCCCCTTGGATAAAAATGGAGTGATTAAAAGGTATATATATTTACTCGGTCCATTCATTTCCATCTCTGACAATGAGTTTTTAAAGATTTTCATGCTAAAAGGGATGCTGTAGTTTACTAAAAACTGTGCATATTCATCACTTGATGCTTAGAATAACCCCCAAAAGTAAGAGATTACATCTTCCTTTATAAGAAGCTGGAACATTAAGAGATTATTAATTTTATATATTTAGATCTTATCATAACAAACTTAATAGTCTTTCACTTATAGCATAAAGAATCCCAATGCTTACTCTTCAACCCAATGAACAGAGTTTTCCCACAACATTTAAATTATTTTATGACCTACACATAGTGAAGCAGTTATGCAGGAAAGCACTTAATTGGAATAGAAATGACCAGTTCTGAGAAAAAGGACTCATCAAAGAAATAACATTTTATATGCACCAAAATAACAAATTTAAGAGGTGTCATTTTACAGCATGGAAACTATAAATTAAATTATGTATTTGAAATTGCTAAGAGTAGATGTCACGTGTTGTTAAGATTATTAAACAGGAATATGGCTATCATATATGTTGAATAACTCCATTTTGCAATATACATAATGTATATATATTTGAAAGCAGCATGTTCTATGCAATAATTACCTATTGGTAGAAAGAAATAAATGACTAAAAGTAAAATAGCAAAAAATAAAGTAAAATAGTAAAAAATAGTAAAAATAATAATAGTAATAAATAAATATATAATAAATAAATAAATATATAATATATATAATAAATATAAAATATATAATATATAATAAATATAAAATATATAATAAATAAATAAATAAATAAATAATAGTAAAAAAAAATAGTAAAAGTAAAATAGTAAAAAAGCCATAGTACTTTTATAATACCTTCACAAATACCTAAAGCTAGTAACTTCCAGAAGCATGCTATAATTGAGCAAATTGGATTTGTTCATCATCATAGTAAAAAAGCATGGTACAGTGGAATATCTGAATATGGAGAAAATAAAAAAATTCTCATAGCATTTTGGTTTGTGTTATATAACTTGGTGGAAGTTTTTCTGAAGGTAGAGGGTTTTTTCCATATATAATGTTGTCAGTAACTGGAGGTAACAGTATGACTGAGTAACAAATCCATCTTACTCATTTTGAGGGCATCAAAGTCATTGCCAAAGAAGGAGCTGTCACATAAAAGCCAGGATGAGGGATATTTTGGCCACTTTGTAACTTTAAGCATTACTTCTATACAACAAATGATTCCTAAAACGTTAACATAGACATAGATATTGTAAAAACCGTGAACTCTAGTCAAATATATAAAACTATTCTACAAATGGCAAAGACAAATCAAGCTATTCAATATGAAGAAGACAGTGGAGGGGGAAAAGAAATTCACAAAATAATTATAAATGGATAAAACAGTTACCTAGTTACAGTATTTAAGAAGTAAACAAAGGGAACATTTTTTCTTCCATCAAATTGACTAAAAACATAGTAAGGGGATGGGAAATGTTCCTACAGTGGCAGACATCCACAGTGAACAGCAACTTTGCTACTTCAGCTATCCCTACCACACATTAAGCTGTATCTTACAATTTTAGAACTCCATTCTATACTTCATGTGGAATCAAGCAAGAGCCTCAGAGGATATTTCTACAATAGTGAACAAATTTAGCTCTAGATTAACAATCTTATCCTGTCTAATAAAGTTTTAAAATAGGCTTCTGAGGAAACAACTGATTTCAAGTAAATTAAAAGTTTCTCAATCAATTGGCAAGTTTAAAAATACAACGGATAGCTCTCTGAAAGAAAATTTGCCCTCAATTTAGACTTAAGAATCCAAACCTGATCCTCTTAATGTCTTGCCCTGTGTATTTCAAATTTATCTAGAGCCCTAAATCAAGTATTTCATTTTCTTGAAATAAATTGTTTAAATAGAATCCACACAGAAAATGACAATTAATATAAGAAAGATTATAAGTAGATCAATTGATACTTGGATGATATGATGATAAATAGATTGATAGATAGTGGGTGGATAGATAGATGATAGATAGATACATAGACATAGATAGATAGATAGATAGATAGATAGATAGATAGATAGATGATAGATAGATAGACAGATAGATAGGTAGATAGCTATGGATATATGAATGAATGAATAAATGAATGAATGAGTGAATAAATGAATAGAAAGTAGGCTGGATTAATAGATAGATGATGGATGATAGATGACAGATAGTAGATGATAGATTGGTAGATAGATAGAACAATAGATACATAGGTACATAGATAAATATGTAGATAAATATATAGATAGATACATAGATAGACTACACTGCTCCTTCCTCTGGCAGACAATAATTAACATATTCACAAAATAGAGTTAATAAGTAAATATATATTTTAAAATAAGTACATAGATAGTGTTTAGTTGAAATGTATTATAATTAAAAATTTAAATTCCTAGCAGGTATAAAAGCAGATTTGAACTACTTTATATATCAACTGATTTGTTATACAAAATAAAATGTGTATAATTCTTTAATAAGACAAAAGATTGAGTAATGAAAAATCTGCTCACAAGGAAAAGTCCAACTAAATATGGCTTTACTGACAAATTCCTTGCAAAATTTTAAGTAAAATTAATAACTACCATTCACAGACTTTTTCCAAAATATGTTAGAAGCAGAAGCATAACCTGATTCTAAAATCAAAAATATCACAAGAAAATGAAACTTAACCCTTAAGAATATCTAAGCAGAAATTCTTAAGAAGATATTTCCTAATGTATCCAGAAAGACATGAAAATGAGTAAGCCCACACTTTGGAGAATGCAAAATGTTTCACATATGACAATCCATGAATATGATATGATATATTAGTATAATAAATGTCTCCAACCATAGGAACATCCTTATAGATGAATGCTTCTCAATCTATTGCTCACGACCCCTTTGGGGGTTGAACAACTTTTACACAGGGATCTCATATCAGGTTGCATATCAGATATTTATATTATGAGTCATAACAGCAAATTATAGTTAGGCGGTAGCAATGAAAATAATGTTATGTTTGTGGGGGGCTGGGTTTCTACAACATGAGAAATTGTACTAAAGGGTCAAGTATTAGAAAGGTTAAGAAACATTGTCAGATATAGTGAAGGTATTTGATGAAAGCTAATGAGTCTTCATGACAAAGCAACCTAAATCAGGTACTAGGAGAGATTCTCTCAATCTATAAAGACTATGAAAAGAACATGCATATTTATCATAATGATGAAAGATTTTCAGTTCTCAGAATCCACAGAAAAAGCCAGTCACAGTGGCATCTACTTGATGCCTAGGGCAGGAGAGACAGGAATAACTAGATCTCTAGGATTTAGTTGCCAGTCCGTCTTGTCTATTCAGCAAATGTAAGGTCATTAAGAGAACCTGTCTCAAAAACATTAAGGAAGATGGTGCCTGAAGAATGACATCCAAAGTTGATATCTGGCCCCATATGCACACATATATAAACAGATCCTCATACAAATGAACATATATGTTGCATCATAATGAAATTTATAATCATAACTCTAAGCTAAGGAATCAAAATATAAAAAGCCAAATATTGCCAGGTCATATTTTGAAAAGAAATGTTCACCAATAAATTTTTACCTCTTATTTACTTACAAAATTAAAAAGAAAACAGAAAAAATAGAATATTAAAATCTACAGATATATAAGGTAAATTACATGTTGCCAGGAGCTTGAAGACAGAGGTAACAGAGGGCGACTCTTAATAGGTATGAGACATATTTGGGGATTATTATACTAATATACATATCATATTGAGGTGTTGTAAGACTATCTTATATGATGTAATTTTGTGTTTTCCAGATAATGAACTTACACATTTTTGTAGGGGAATTCATATGTGCAATTACAGTTGTAAAACTTTATGACAAAATCAAAAGTATTTAGTTTTACATTTTAATCTGTTAACTCTATATTCTGTCATTGATATCTAAATGAAACTTTAAAAAATGATCTATCCATAAGGGATTAGTAAGCAAACTAGCTCCATTCATACAATAATATTCATCAATAAAAAATAAGAATAGTTTATAATAAATCCATTAGACAATTTAAAAAGTCAATAAATGTAAGTAAATAACATTATCAATAACAAATAAATGTACCTTTAAATATTTATATTGAGGTAAAAATTAAGACAAACAATCAGTGGTTACGCATTGTTATTTCATTTTTATAAAACTCTATAAAACACAAGATGAGCTATACTGACAACATATCTCTTCAGGCAGGGATATGCAGCAAGAAGTTATAGCAATGGCTTTAAGAAGATTTTAGAGGTTTGTGAGCATGCTCACTCTATTGATGGTGGTAATTTGTTCAAAACTGGATGCAATGCCAAAGGTATAAAATTGTGTATTTAGAACATGTTCAATTTATTGTATGTCAGGTATACTGTAATTTAGGTATAAAAATGATGACTACATATAAACCTGTATCTTTTGCCAGGTAAGTAATAATCTGTACATTGTCACAGCCTTACTTAGCACTGCTTGATTTATTCCCTTTACCTTAAGAAACAAATCCAATTGTCTAGGCTGCCCCACAATGTCAAACATTATCTCAACCTTTGCTAACTCTCTAACTATTTCTATTTTCCTGGCTTACTCTGATCCAGGGCATTGCTTTCTTTGAGCATTTCAAAGTCTTTCCTACATCAAGGCTGTTGCATCTCTATACAGAATATTTTTTCTAGGTATTCATTTGCCTCGCTCCTTTTGTAATTTACATTTTTTAGTCAGAATTCACACTCATTATTTCTTGTAAAACTCCACTTGCTCCCTTTATTTTCATTCACAGAACTGTATGAATTATACTTTTAATTATTTACCATTGATTATCTCTTTGGGGGTGGAGTATTGATTTATTTATTTATCATAAAAGGGCCAATGCCTAGAAGAACACATCACAAATCAGAATCTCTTATGAAATAGCTGTTGAATGATTTCAATAATAAATGTTGAATTAGTATGCTAAAATGAAATAAAATGTAACTAGTTATTAAGAGAAAGGGTCATTGTATTAATTATTCAACCAACACACACAAGGACACATACTACAGATACTTTAGAACCCAGGAAGCTTTGATTCACAGAGTGGAATAATTCAAAGAAGAATTTGAAACTGAGAAACAAATTCATTGTATTATGGGTATATGTGAATGATTTCCTTAGGAAGGTAAGTGAAAAGTACAAATATATTACAAATATAAAAATTATGATAAGTAATGTATGGCATTAGTGTCTGAATACATGCTTCGGTGGGCTTGGATTCTAGTGTTCCCTACCAATTAGGTTCTGAACTCCCAGATTTTACCAGATAGTAAAATAGGTCTGATCCACTGGGTTTATAATTAATTTAAAAAGTATTTCTTCCATTTTTCATAAAGAAATAAATATTTCAATGAAAAGTACCTATGCCAACTACTAAAATAAACTAATAATTATACCATATCATTTTATTCTCTTCTTAGGAAGTTGTTTTAAAAGTGGAAGTAACATTGAAACACAGATCCCTTTGCTTCTGAAATGCTATACATTGCTTGGATTGATTTAATATTTCTATAGAAATTATAGAGATAACTAAGCAAAACTGAATCTATATATATATTAATTTACATAATTTAAAAAATTGATGACATGTGTCTTAAATCATAAGTCAATCTATAGACTAAATATAAAGCGATAAAAGTAAAACCACTTAATTTGAAAATTCTCTCAGTGAAGCACGTTCTTGATAGCAGCAAACAATAAAGCACAATCACTGATTCCCCACTCCCAAATATTCTCCAGGAAGATAATATTAAGAAATATCTATGGAAAATTTTGTTATTAATATCTTTACTTATCTTGTGTTATTATAATCAAATTTCAAAAACTACAACAGAGGAGAGGGAAATAGAGCAATAGAGTATGTGAATATAATCAAACATGTTAGCTCATATAATCAACATATTCTAATCTAATCTTTAAAAATAAAAAATATATTAACCTGTGCTTTTAATCACCACCTCTAATTTTGGAAATAGTCTTAGAAAATTCCTGTCAGATGCTTCTAATGTGATTTTTTTTTTTTTTTGAGAAACTGAGCTTTCACTAGAAATCATAAAATTCTACAGAAAATAATTATTTATTTTTATGTGAATAGGTATTGGACCTGCATGCATGTCTGTGAACCACAAACATGCCTCAGTTCAAAGAAGGTCAGAAGAGAGTATAGGATCTCCTGGATCTGGAATAACAGACAGTTGTGAACTGAAGGGTAGGTGATGTGTATCAAACCAGGGTTCTTTGGAAAAGCAGCCAATGTTCTTAAACACTGAATCATCTCTCCAGACCCTCTAAACCTGTTTCTTATAAGCTGGTGACTGTGAGAAAAAAAAGTATTCGAGGTATTTCAATGAAATTTCTAAACTCCTCAGTCTCAATTGTGAATTACATGCCCTAAGCTAGAGCCTGTGATTCTCTTTCCAATACCAAAACTACAAAGCATTTCTCTGATTCACTTACAGTCAACCTTAAAAGGACAGAGGCTATATTAAAAAAATATGATTTAACTGTAATTGCTATTTTTATATGACCTAGCACTAAGTAATATCCATAGTATCTTGTCCTCTAAATTTTAATAGGTAATGTTTCTTTAATTCAGAAAGATTTTTTTTTCATGATGCTTAAGGAAAATTTTAAAAGCATCTAGACAAAGTCAGTTCAATATTTTGCCAGTGCGAATTCTAACATAACAATTAAATTTAATCCAACATAATATTTGAGTCAGGTAAGGTCTTTCTTCATTTCTCTTCAGCTTTCCCTTTTTACTTATTTCATAGTCAAGACAAGGGAAATTACTGCTAACAATCACAGTATTAACAAGAAAACTACCAGTAGAAAGTCTCATACCCATACCCCATCAACTTTTATAAATGCAAGTCTCTACTATACCACTCAAGCTCCTTCTGACTTTATAGTTTTAAAAAAAAGTGTAGCTGAAGTTAATCAAGGAAGGATTGTGGAGTGTTTAAGTGCTCTGAACCATTTAATTCTGAGAATAAAAATGTTTCATTTTATTTTACAGCTAAATGACAAAATATACATTGTGTGTGTGTGCTTGTAAGTGTACGAGTGTGTGTGTGTGAGAGAGAGACACACACACACCCACAGAGAGAGAGAGAGAGAGAGAGAGAGAGAGAGAGAGAGAGAGAGAGAGACAGAGAGACAGAGAGACAGAGAGACAGAGAGACAGAGAGTCAGAATCTTATTGTATGGCCCTGGCTTTCCTGGAACTTACTGGGCAGACTAAACTTGTCTGGAATTAAAAGAGATTCACCTTCATCTCCCTACTGTATGCTCAGATTAAAGGTGTGTACCACCATGTCTGGCTTCAAAACACACATTTTTTTTCTTTCTTTAAACTGTTTTTTTTTTTTAATCCAGTCATTATCCCCTCTCCCAGTCCATCGTCCTACAGTTCTGCATACCATACCTCCTTCCCCCTAACAGGATATCCCCACCCCATCCTATCCTACCTCACTCCTCCAGGACTCCTCACTCCTTGGGGCCCAAGTTTCTCAAGGGTTAGGTGCCTCTTCTCTCACTGGGGCCAAACCAGGCAGTCCTCTGCTGCATACGTGTCAGGGACATTGGACTAGCTAGTGTATGCTGCCTGGTTGGTGACTCAGTGTCTGAGAGATCTCAGGGTCCAGGTTAGTTGAGGCCGCTGATCTTCCTATAGGGTCACCCTCCTCCACAACATCTTCCAGCCTTTCTCTAATTCAAGCACAGAGGTCCTCTTCTTCAGTCCATTGGCTGGGTGTAAGTATCTGCATCTGACTCTTTCAGCTACTTTTTGGGCCTTTCAGAGGACAGCCATGCTAGGCTCCTGTTTGTAGGCACACCATAGCATCAGTAATAGTGTGAGGCATTGGGGTCTCCCCTTGAGCTGGATCCCAATTTGGGCTGGTCACAGAACTTCCTTTCCCTCAGGCTCTTCTCCATTTTTGTCCCTGCAGTTCTTTCAGACAGAAACAATTCTTGGTGAGAGTTTTTGACTGTGGGATGGTAACTCCATCCCTCAACTTGATGCCCTGTCTTTTTACTGAAGGTAGACTCTCCAAGTTCTCTCTCCCTACTCCCTACTCCCTACTCCCTACTCCCTACTCCCTACTCCCTACTCCCTACTCCCTACTCCCTACTCCCTACTCCCTACTCCCTACTCCCTACTCTTGGGCATTTTATCCATCTCATTAGATCCTTAGAGTCTCTCACCTCCCAGGTCTCTGGTACTTTCTAGAGGGTCCACCCACTTCCTATCTCCAAAGTTGGCTGTTTCCTCCCCCCCCCCATCTAATACCAGATTATGTTCTCCTTTTTATACCCCTCCCCTCTCTCACCTATATTCATCCCTCCCTCTGTTCCCCATGATAGAGTTCTTCTCCCTCCCAAGTGGGATTAATGCATCTTTACCTGGGTACTTCAGCTTGTTAACCTTCTTGAGTTCTGTGGATTGTATCTTGATTATTCTGTACTTTTTGGACTAATATTCACTTATTAGTGAGTACATACCATGCATGTCCTTTTGGGTCTTAGTTATGTCACTCAGGGTGATATTTTTTTAGTTCCATCCATTTGTCTGCAAAATTCATGATGTCCTTCTTCTTAATAGCCAAATAGTATTTCACTGCTTAAATGAATGACATTTTCTGTATCTATTCTTCCATTGTGAGATGTCTGGGTTGTTTCCAGCTTCTGGTGATCACTAATATGGCCGCTATGAACATAGTGGAACATGTACCCCTGTGGCACCATCGGGCATCTTTTGGGTATATTCTCAAGTGATATAGCTGGGTCTTTAAGTAGGTCTATTTCGAATTTTCTGAAGAACCACCAGATTGATTTCCAGAATGGCTGTACCAGCTTGCAATCACACCAGCAAAGGAGAAGTGTTCTTTTTTTTCTCTACATCCTCTCCAACATCTGTTGTAACCTGAGTTTTTGATCTTATCAATTCTGCTTGCTGTAAGGTTCAATCTCAGGTTCATTTTGATTTGCATTTCCCTGGTGATTCTTGAGGTGCTTCTTGGCCATTTGGGATTCCTCAGTTGAGAATTCTGTTTAGTTCTGTACCCAATTTTAATAGAATTATTTTGTTTTCTTTAGTCTAACTTCTTCAGTTCTTCGTATATTTTAGATATTAGCCCTCTATCTGACCAATTACCAATTTATCAAACCTTTCTTACTTTCTTAAACAAGAAATATTACTTCTACTTCATTCAGTACTGTGTTAAGCAAATTACTGTATTTTCATATCTCCTCACCAAGTAAATGAGTATTGAATTATTACAACTCACTCTAAGTAATATAATGGATTAAAATTATTAATTCCCATAAAGTAGTTGACACAGTCCCTGATATTCTGTACAGGCTAGCTTCTATTATGAGAAGAATCATTATTTTAATTATTAAAATTACCATGTAGGTCAGGCTGACATTAAACTCAATGACACACTTTTAAAGGCATGCATAAACTACACATGTTCAGTGGAAAGAAGCTATGACTGTTAAAGTACAACCTTGAAATGGTAGCCGATAAATATCACTTATGTAGACTAGAATATTTAACATGTAGAAAAGATAACTTGAAGTATTGTAAGCACTGTCATTACATAGCAGAAAAGTTGTTATGTAGAAGAAGAAACATATTTTTAGTCTGAGGCTCAAGTCAGTGACTAGAAACTACAAGGAAACAAGATCTACTCTCATCAAAATAAAAATTGCTAAAATCAACAGAACTATTCACAGATGGAGTGGGCTTCTTTAGGAGGTAGAGTTCAGATATTAGTTGGATGATTGCTTTGCAAAGATTTTGAATTGAGGGTTTATAAATCAGATAGTTCTGTCAGATTAAATGACAGCTAACAATAAATTCTTTCTTAGCACATTTAGGTAGTCAAGTTAGCACCTGTATCATAAAACCCAGAAATTGTCTGATGGAGATATACTACCATTATCACAGTATCAGCATTCTACAATACAACATTTTGATTAACCAGCTTAACCAAAAGGCTAAATACTTAAGGCTGCACAATAATAAACAGAGAAAATAACCAATCATAAATACATGCAAATTGGTTTTTCCTCCCCAAGAATCAGTACATTAAAAGATTCCTTAAGAATGGTGAAAAATAAGAGATTATTTCAGCAAAGAAGATTTGTAATTTGATATTTGTAATGCCTGTAGTTTTCAAAGATTTTTTATATCCCTTTTAACATATTTTTATACATTTTTACATTTTATATATTTGATTTTATATATTTTATTAGAAGTAAATGTTTAAACTGAACAATAAGTAATACCTGTGGCTGGTTTTGTATGCCAACAATCAGTGACAGAGCTACTACATTTTATAAAAAAGGAAAGTAGAACTTAGAATATACTAACCATATTAAACTCTAGAGCTACTCATAACAACAGAATAAATAGTTAAACAGAAAGAAAATACATAGGCCTAGAGTAAAGATGGCCTGTGTCTAGGTTTGAACTAGGAATATTAGTTGCATGAGTACAGCAGATAAAATTGGTGTGTCTTGGCTCCCTATTCTATACAATTAGATGTGTATATTCATGATTCAATCAATTGGAATATACAAAAAACTGACATTCACTGGAGCTCAAGAGTAGTAAATTGTCTGAGAAAACAAACACAGGAGGAGTTCTTCAACACAACTATATTCAGGTATGCAAAAGTAATTAATATCTTTAACACTGTTTGAAATTTTTCTCTAAACATTGTTATTTATGAGTTTATTTATAATTTCCCACTGAACAACATGTTGTTCTTTGTGAAGCCTTTAATCTCAGTACTCTACCACTTTATTCAAATTCCAGAAATGTAAGCCCCCTTTACAAAAGTTTTCTACAACAAAAGAATGGACGAAGACATTTAACAGGGTGAAAAGCAAACAAAACCCCACTGCTTTAACCATCAGTCTTCAATAAGAGGTGAAAAACATACAACTTATTTTAAGGGATGAGAACTTTGTACACTGGAAAATATTATGTACTCCACACAAAAAAAGAGTTTATTACAGCAACGATTTCAACTGGCAGTCTGAATTTTTACACAGTCTGAATACAATGTGCATTGTAACTTTTAATTGCTTTTGATTCTTTCCCTCCACCCCTGCAATTTTTCTATCCTGTTCCTTATTTTGTCAATTTTGTAGCCACCATATTCAAATGAAAATAGTTATAAACTATTCACTACAAAACATTCTTTCAGTCTTTTGAATTAGACTAAAGTACACCATGCAAATTTGGAGGATATTAACAACAGCATTCAGAGAATTTGACAGACTGTAACTTTCTCAAATAACATCACTGAGAAAAATATTCTTAGAGTATACTTCTTCCTCTTTAATGCTCCTGGAGTTAGAAAGGCCAAATTCTTTATATGACCTCATCTAGTGTCTCTACATCTTTCCATTATATGAGGTGGGCAACAATGTCATGAACAATTGCTAACAGGGAAGATAAATAAAATGACTTGGATCTTCTACAAGAAAAAAGCCCATGAAATCAGGAATCTTTATTTCTCTCTCTCCATGTGTTCAATAAACATTAGCTGAAGTTCTGAATCACTTAGCTATATTCTCCAAGCCATTTACTTCTTGCATTATTTCTAGTTCACTGTAGTTTGAAGGAGCCCAAGGACAAGAGACAAAGCCCTCAACTAATGTCTCTCTATAGTACTTATATTTTTAAACATCTCCAATCACATTCTACTATCGTAAACTCTTTTAGTACCAGCCATTACTGAAAATATGACCCCAAATTGACAACTAAAAGGGAAGCAACCGCAGTTAGAGGAGGTTCAAAGAAAAAAACCTTAGCTCTATTTTCTCTGATTCATTTTCAACTTTCTGTTTACTGCTTGACAAGGTTATGCATTCAAATTGGCAATAAAACAAGTAAATCATTTGCATTGTCTAGAACTTTAAGAAAGCATTTACAATCCTACAGCTTACAGAGACTCATAGGAAGATTCAGTGAGTCAATGAAGCGAGGATTATTGTTTCTATTTAGGACAGGAAATTGAGGCTAATGTAGGCAAGTAAACTTTGTACTTCTATGGTGTAGCAAACAAAAGAATTATACCTTGGTTCCCACTCAAATGTTTTATCCTCTTGTATTACAATATCACTAAATAAGTCCTTGAGTATTCATATGTACAGAACATTAAGAAGAATAAATAATATAGAACATATTAGATTTTCTATATGTGTCTCAAATGTTGAGAGAACATATTCTAAACAGAATAAAATCCTAAAATATTGTTTACTAATGCCTATGTTTAGGGCCTAGACCTACCTGAAACAAAATAAATGTTCAATTCGTGTTTATAAAATATATAAATAGTATAATTAATGAAAGCTTAAAATGCTTGCAACAGTATCATTCTTCAAGATATTCTTAAAAGTACTAGGCAATAACACTTTAAGAATATCCTTGGATGGGTGATCCCATTCCACAAATATTAACTCAGCATTGTTCTTGTCCAAAAAAAAAAAAAAAAAAAAAAAAAAAAAAAAAAAAAAAAAAAAAGGGACAAAATTCGGAGTGGAGACTAAAGGAAAGGCCATCCACAGACTGCTACACCTAGAAATCCATCACATCTGCTCACACCAAACCCAGTCACTATGGCTGATGCCAGGAAGTGATTGCTGACAGGAGCCTGGTATGGCTGTTCCCTGAGAGGTTCTACCAGAACCCTAACAATACAGATGCAGATACTCACAGCCAACCATCAGACTGAGCCTGGGGACCCCAATGGAAGAGCCAGGGGAAGGACTGAAGAGCTGAGGGGGATTATAACCCCGTAGGAAGAACAATATCAACTAACAGAACCACCCAGTGCTCTGAGGGACTAAACACCCAACCAAAGAGTATATATGTAGCAGAGGATGGCGTTTTCTGACATCACTGTGAGGGGAGGCCCTTGGTCTTGTGGAAGTTTGATGCCCCAGTGTAGAAAGATGCTAGAGAGGTGAGGCAGAAGTGGGTAAGTAGGTGGAGGAGCACCCCCATAGAGGCAAAGAAGATGGCAGAGAGGGGGAAAGGGATAAGGAATTCAAGGAGTAGTAACCAGGAAGGGGGATATCATTTGAAAGGGAAATGAATAAAATGGTTATTAATAATAAAAAAAGAATATCCTTGAGATCCAAGGGAATGTTATATACTTATAGGACAAAGAGAATATTCTGGAATATTCATTCAAATTTTTATTAGCCACACATTTATTGAGATTCTGATATAGCACATAGTTATTAAATAGTAATTACATGACTCCAAGATTTTTCTATAATGATAAAATGACACAGGGCATGTAGAAATAATGAGAATCATTAAGAACTAAGTCTTTTGCAGCTTCTATTTTTATTAAATGATTTATCAAACTTCACTTTCCTAATACATTCTAGACAAGTAAAATACTAAGGTGACAAAATTACAAAATTAAACCAATAAGAAATTATCAAAAATCTGATAATTTGTACTTGAGTCTAGAGAATAAGTTCTACTCCTGTAGGAAAAGTTGGGTTTTTTGTTTGTTTGCTGTTGTTGTTTATTTATTTTTGTTTTTCTTTTTGTTTTTTGTCTTCTTTACTGTTACTAAATAAGGAAGGGCCAAAAGTATGAGTTAAAAATCATTAAATACTGTGATAAAGAACTATTTGTCAGAAAGTATGGGAATTAAACTTAGAGAGAGAAGAATGTAGTACAGAATCAAGGAGAGAAAAGCAGGCAAATTGTAAGCTCTTCTCAAGGCTGGTTAAGAAGAAGAGAATGCAGGATTAATCATGATTGCTTTCTGGAAGGAAAAATGTAGGTGGCTACATGAAACAAGAACATTTAGAATCATAAAGTGAAATATAACTGAAAACATTATGGTAGAAAGCTAAAAGAGAGGTCACAGAGTCCAACCAAGACAAAAAAAGTAATCTGTTCTTTGAATATTGATACTGTCATTACAAAATGAGCACATTAAACTGAAATGAAGATCTGACAACTGGCCTGGCTCCTAAGACTTATTTAGGTATAATGTTAATACTTAAAAAAATCATGTGACTGTTATGAACAAACTTTAGGAACCTTCTTAAAAGCATACACATTGGCCTTCCTTCTGGTCTGTGCCAGAGTCCTGAGTAGACCTTGGAAGCCAGCTCTGCACCCAGTCCAACAACACCCAGAGGAAGCTGGAATCCCATGAGCTCTAACATGCCCAGGAACATAGGCTCATAGAATAACAAGATCTCAGGAGCTTGGCCACAAGAAGATTTCAGGATCCCAGAGTCATCCAGACTCCCAGGAGCTCTTACACAATTAATCTCAGGATCACAGGATCACAGAGACAGCTGAACCCTGGGGAGTTCTGACACAATGAAGACAACAAGAAAGACAGGCACCAGTCAGAGACAGTGAGTGCAGGTAGCATTAGAGATAACCAGATAGCAAAAGGCAAGCACAAAGAAGAAAAGCAACAAAAACCAAGTTTAATTGGCATCACAGAACCCAGTCCTCCCAACAAAACAAGTCCTGGATACCCCATCACACTGGAAAAGCAAGATTCTAATTTAAAATCGCTTCTCATGATGAAGATAGAGGACTTTAAGTAGCACATAAATAACTCCCTTAAAGAAATACAAGAGATCACAGGAAAACAGATAGAATCCCTTAAAGAGGAAACACACACACACAAAAAAAAAACCCTTAAAGCATTACAAGAAAACACAACCAAACAGGTGAAGGAATTGAACAAAACCATCCAGGATCTAAACATGGAAGTAGAAACCATAAAGAAATCACAACGGGAGACATCCCTGGAAATAGAAAACCTAGAAAAAGAAATCAGGAATCATAGATGCAAGTATCACCAACAGAATACAAGAGATAGAAGAGAGACTATCAGGTGCAGAAGATATCATAGAAGGAAAATATTGACTCAACTGTCAAAAAATGCAAAATGTAAAAATTTCCTAATCCAAAACTTCCAGGAAATCCAGGATACAATGAGAAGGCCAAACTTAAGGATAGTAGGTATAGATGAGGGTGAAGACTCCCAAATTAAAGGGCCATTAAATATCTTCAACAAAATTATAGAAGAAAACTTGCCTAACATAAAAAAAATGAGATGCCCATGAACATACAAGAAGCCTACAGAACTCCAAATAGACTAAACCAGAAAAGATTCCTCCTGTTACATAATAATCAAAATACTAAATGCACAAAAAAGAAAGAATATTAAAAGCAGTAAGAGGAAAAGGTCAAGTAACTTATAAAGGCAGACCTATCAGAATTGCACCAGATTTCGCACCAGAGACTGTAAAAGCCAGAAGATCCTGGACAGATGTCATATAACCCTAAGAGAACACAAATGCCAGCCCAGGCTACTATACCCAGCAAAACTCTCAATTACTATAGATGGAGAAACCAAGATATTCCATGACAAAACCAAATTTACACAATATCTTTCCACAAATCCAGGCCTACCAAAAATAATAGATGGAAAACTCTAACACAAGGAAGGAAATTACACCCTAGAAAAGGCAAGAAATAAATCCTCTTCTAACAAACCCAAAAGAAGATAGCCACACAAACATAATTCCATCACTAACAACAAAAATATCAGGAAGCAACAATCACTTTTCCTTAATATCCCTTAACATCAATGGACTCAAATACCCAATAAAGAGACATAGGCTAATGGACTGAATATGGAAACAGGACCCAGCAGTTTGCTGCATACAGGAAATGCACCTCAGTGACAAAGAGAGACACTACCTCAGTATAAAACCCTGGAAAACAATTTTCCAAGCAACTGGTCTCAAGAAACAAGATGAAGTAGCCATTTTAACATAGAATAAAATCAACTTTCAACCAAAAGTTATCAAAAAATAAGGAAGGACACTTCATAATCATCAAAGAAAAAATGTACCAAGATGAACTCTCAATTCTGAACATTTATCCTCCACATGCATGGGACACACATTCATAAAATAAACTTTACTAAAGCTCAAAACACCATTGCACCTCACACAATAATAGTGGGAGACTTCAACACCCCACTCTCAGTAATAGACAGATCATGGAAACAGAAACTAAACATTCACACAGTGAAGCTAAGAGAAGTTTTGAACCAAATGGATTTAACAGATATCTATAGGACATTTTATCCTAAAACAAAAGAATATACCTTCTCTTCAATACCTCATGGTACCTTCTTCAAAATTGACCATATGACTGGACACAAAACAGGCCTCAATAGATACAAGATGACTGAAATAATCCCTTGCATTCTATCAGATCACCATAAACTAAGGCTGGTCTTCAACAACAACAAAAACAATGAAACCCCACATACACTTGAAAACTGAACAATGCTCTACTCAATGATAACTTGGTCAAGGAAGAAATAAAGAAAGAAATTAAAGAATTTTTAGAATTTAATGAAAATGAAGGCACATCATACAAAAAATTATGGGACACAATGAAAGCAGTGCTAAGAAGAAAACACATAGCTCTAAGTTTCTATAAAAGTAACTGGGGATGGCATACTCTAGCAGCTTGGCAACACACCTGAAAGCTCAAGAACAAAAAGAAGCAAATACACAAAAGAGGAGTAGATGGCAGGAAACAATCAGACTCAGAGCTGAAATCAACCAAGTAGAAACTAAAAATCTATAGACTGAATCAATAAAACCAGGCGCTGATTCTTTGAGAAAATTAACAAGATAGATAAACCCTTAGCCAGATTAATCAGCAGGCATAGAGACAGTATCAAATTAATAAAATCAGAACTGAAAAGGGAGACATAACAGAAGAAACTCAGGAAATTTAAAAAAATCATCAGATCCTATTACAAAAGCCTATACTCAACAAAACCAGAAGCTCTGGATGAAATGGACAAATTTGTAGACAGATACCAGGTACCAAAGTTAAATCAGGAGCAGATAAACCATCTAAACAGTCCTGTAACTCCTTTAGAAATAGTAAAAATCATTAAAAGACTCCCCACCAAAAAAAAAAAAAAAAAAGCTCAGGACCAGATGGTTATAGTGAAGAATATTATCAGTCCTTCAAGGAACACTCAATACCAATTCTCTTTAAACTATTCTAAAAATATAAATAGAAGGAACACTATCCAATGAGTTCTTTGAATTTTTGAAGCCAAAATTGCACTCATACCTAGACCACAAAAAGGCACAACAAAGAAAGAAAACTTCATACCAATCTCCCTTATGAATATCAATGCAAAACTACTCAATAAAATTCTTGAAAGTGAATCCAACAACACATCAAAAGAATCATCCATAGTGATTAAGTAGTCTTTATCCCAGGAATGCAGGAATGGTTCAATATATGTAAATTCATTTTTGTAATACACTATATAAACAAACTCAAATAAAAAACCACATGATCATCTCATTAGATACTGAGAAAGCATTTGACAAAATTCAATACACTTTCACGGTCAAAGTCTTGGAAAGATAAGGAATTCAAGGCCCATACCTAAACATAGTAAAAACAATATACAGCAAACCAGTAGCCAACATCAAACTAAATGGAGAGAAACTTGAAACAATCCCACTAAGATCAGCAACTAGACAAGGCTGCCCACTCTCACCCTACCTATTCAATATAGTACTGGAATTACTATCCATACTAATTAGACAACAAAAGGAAGTCAAACAGATACAAACTGGAAAGGAAGAAGTAAAATATCACTATTTGCAGATGATATGATAGTATAATTAAGTAACCCCAAAATTTCCACCAGAGAACTCCGAAACCTAATAAACAACTTTAGCAAAGTGGGTGAATATACAATTAAATCAAACAAATCACTAGCCTTTCTTTACTCGAAGGGTAAACAGGCTGAGAAAGAAATTAGGGAAATGAAACCCTTCACAATAGTCACAAATAATATAAAATACCTTGTTGTGAATCTAACCAAGCACGTGAAAGATATGTATGACAAGAACTTCAAGTCCCTGAAGAAAGAAATTGAAGAAGATCTCAGAAGATTGATAGATCTCCCATGCTCATAGATTGTCAGGATTATTCTAGTAAAAATAGCCAACTTGCTGAAAGCAATCCATATCAAATGCAGATTCAATGCAATACCCATCAAAATTTCAACTCAATTCTTCATAGAGTTAGAAATAGAAATTTAAAAATTCATTTGGAATAACAAAGTACACAGGAGAGAGAAAACTATTATCAACAAAAAAAGAACTTCAGGGGGAATCATGATCTCTGACCTCAAGCTGTACTACAGAGCAATAGTGATAAAAACTGCATGGTACTGTACAGAGACAGGCAGGCAGGAAGATCAACAGAATAAAATTGAAGACCTAGAAATGAACCTACACACCTATGGTCACTTGACCTTTGACAAGGGAGTTAAAACCATTCAGTGGAAAAAAGACAGCATTTTCAACAAATGGTGCTAGTTCAACTGGAGGGAAGCATGTAGAAGAATGCAAATCAATCCATTCTTATCTCCTTGTACAAAGCTCAAGTCCAAGTGGATCAAGGCCTTCCACATAAAACCAGATACACTGAATTTAATGGAAGAGAAAGTGTGGAAGAGCCTGGAACACATGGGCACAGGGGAAAAGTTTATTAACAAAAAACCAAAGGCTTATCTTCTAAGATCAAAAATTGACAAATAGGACCTCATAAAATTGCAAAGCTTCTGTAAAGCAAAGAACACTGTCAATAAGACAAAAATGGCCACCAACCAATTGGTAAATATCTTTACTTAGCCTACATTTGATAGAGGGCTAGTATCAAATGTATACAAGGAACTCTAGAAATTAGACTCTAGACAATCAAATGACCCTATTAAAATAGGGAGCAGAGGTAAACAAAGAATTTTCAACTGAGGAAACTTGAATAACCAAGAAGCACACAAAGAAATGTTCAACATCCTTACTCCTCAGGGAGATGCAAATCACAACAACCCTGACATTCTATCTCATACCAGTCAGAATGGCTAAGATCAATAACTCAGGTGATAGCAGATGCTGAAAAGAATATGGAGAAAAAGAAATATTCCTCCATTGTTGATGAGATTTTAATCTGGTACAACCACTCGGGAAAGCAGTCTGACAGTTCCTCAGAAAATTGGAGATTCTACTACCTGAGGATCCAGCTATACCACTCCTGGGCATATACCCAGTAAATGCTCCAACATATAAGAAGGACATATGCTCCACTATGTTCATAGCAGCCTTATTCATAATAGCCAGAAGCTGGAAAGAACCCAGATGCCCTTCAACAGAGGAATGGATACAGAAAATGTGGTACATTTACACAATGGAGTATTACTCAGCTATTAAAAATAATGAATTTGAGAAATTCTTAGGCAAATGGATGGAACTAGAAAATATCCTGAGTGAGGTAACCCAATCACAAAAAGACACACATGGTATGCACTCACTGATAAGCAGATATTAGCCCAAAAGGTTGAAATACCCAAGATACAACTCACAGACCTTATGAAGCTCATGAAGAAGGAAGACCAAAGTGGGGGTGCTTCAATCCTTCTTAGAACTAGTACCAAAATACTCATGGGAGTAAATATGGAGACAAAGTGTAGAACAGAATCTGAAGGAGGGGTCTTCTGGAGTCTGCCCCACATGGGGATCCAGTCCATGTGCAGTCAACAGACACAGATACTGTTTTGGATGCTAAGAAGTGCTTGCTGATAGGAGCCTGATATAGCTGTCTCCAGAGAGCCTTTGCTAGAGCCTGACAAATATAGAGCCAGATTCCTGCAGCCAACCATGATTATGAAGTCCCCAATGGAGGAGTTAGAGAGAGGACTGAAAGAGCTGAAGGGGTTTGCAGACCCATGGTGAGAGTGACAATACAAACCATGGTCCCAGGGTCTAAACAGCCATCTTGGCAACACACATGAAGAGACCCTTGGCCCCAGCCATATATGTAGATTAGAATGGCCTTGTTGGCCATTTGTGGGAGAGGAGGTCCTTGGTCTAGTGAAGGCGAGATGCCCCAGTATGGGGTAATGTGAGGGCTGGGAGGCAGGAGTGGGTGGGTGGGTGGTGGCAAACTCTCATAGAAGCAGGAACAGGGGGGATGGGATAGGGGTTTGGGGGGGTGAATGGAGAAATGAGGTAAAATCTTAAATATAAATAAATGAAATATCCAATTTAAAATAAAGAAATGCTGAAAAATCATTCTAATTTGTGTACTGATAGTCAATATATAGCTCATGGCTTACAATTACTTGAAGCTGTTTCTTTTTTTAGATACTGCTAATCCTCAAATTTTGCAATTACTTATGCAAATACAACTCCATTTAAGAGAACATAGTGTTCCTTAACTTTATAGGACATTTAAGAGCTCTTACTGGATACCTTGGATCTCTTAGGGCAATGCCACAGCAGAATTGTATAACAGGCAGATTATTGGCAGATAACAGGAACAGTTAGCCAATCTCATTCTTTACATCATCAAAGGAGTAATAGCTTGAAACAACAATTTGGTATTTCTAGATTATGTGCACGTCAAATTGTAAAGACTGGTGCTGAATGTCCTCAGTTTCTATCTGTTACCACATAATGGTGTTAGTCCTCGAGGACTCATACCTAATCAATTATAGCGAATAGGTGTTACTCATATTTCTGATTTTGGACAACTAAAATATGTACATGTGACTATTGGCACCCTCTCAGGCTTTCGAGTTGCAAATGCTTTAACAGGAGAAGCAGCTGAAAATGTAATTAGTTATTGGCTACATTGTTCTTCTATGCTGGCTGTTCCAAATCAGACTAAAACAGATAATGAAAATGGCCATTGTAGTTGATCATTTGAGATTTTTTGTTAGCAATTTAATATTACCCATATTATTGGGATTCCTTATAATCTTCAAGGACAAGGTATTGTGGAAGGGGCCCAAGGAACTTTAAAACAATATCTTCATAAAATAAAAAAGGAGAAAGTATATCCCCATATACCACAAATCTATTTAAATCACCTTATTTTTATTTTAAAATTTTAAAAACTTTGGATGCCAAGTAATTTTCTGCTGAGTGTCTATAGCACCTTACAACTACGCATACTTATGCCTAGGCAAAAAGAAAGGATCCATTTACTGGCATATGGCATGATCCTGATCAGGTATATAATATGGGAAGAGGGCATGTTTGTGTTTTTTCTTCAGGATGCTGAAGGAGCATGGTGGCTGCAAGAGTGATTGGTGAGACATGCTGATGCTAGGACAAAGAAGGATGCTGACCTGTGAGTTTGCTGAATGCCCTGGCACTGGTGACTGGGAAGCTGTATTGGACATATGTTCCTGACCCACCTTTGCCCAGATGGGACAATTTGCCTTGCCTCAAGTTTTTAGAACTTGTGGGACAGAGAATCAAAAAGAGAAGTTATAATGACTCTTGTATTTTTCTTAAATGTGATCAGTTATTTGGACTCAATCAGGTACTGGTCTAGAAATCAATCCAATATTGGAAATAACAGTCTTCATTTGGAAGGCTGGATCTGGATATTTTCAGAGACATATTTGGAAGTTAGCTGCAGTTCTCCATGATGTTATGTTAACAGAGATAAAGTCGGGACAGGATATAGATTTCAAAAAAGTGTTACTACATGTGTTAAGGCTATTTTAATTGTCAAGTTAAAATTACTTTTGTTTCACCTATAGTATTTAATGTAAGTTGCATGGATTGTACACTTTCTAATTGTGTTTGCCTATTGAAACCTGGCATGTCTGTTATGGGAGTCTATCAACCAGCTGTTGTTTTATTGCCCTGAGTATTACAGAACCTTAGTTTTCTGAAAAAAAAAAAAAACTAGCAAGCACTGGAAGAAGTGAGTCAGGCTTTAAACAGAAGCAAGAGGGTAGTGGGCTTGATTATTGCTGGTATAACAGCTCTAATTACATTAATTGCTAGCACCACTGCTTCTACAATTGCTTTGACACAAGAAGTTAAGACAGCTACTTTTGTTTAAAAAAGCAAAACTTTTGTTTTGCTGATTTAGCAAAAAAATATTACTTATGTGTTGAGTATACAAGAGGATTTAGATAGGCATTTGAAACAAGTTGATGTTCTTTATCCTATTACATTTATTGAAAGGAGAGTCAGCGCTTAAGAGTAAGGAGCCATCTCAAGTGTCATGCCAAATACCAAAGGCTTTGTTTTACTTCTAAAATTTACAATAATAGTCATTATAATTAAGAAAATCTTTAAAGACACTTGCAGGGTATTTGGCATCATTCCAACAACTCTCTGGAAGTTTTAACTTTGCATAGTGAGATTATGAATTAAAAGAATGCTGCTCTGCTGAACTTTGATGATGCAGATACTGCTGATAAAATTACCCATGGCCTGAGGTTAGTATTTCTATTTTGGTCAAGCTTCAAGAATGGCATATATAGCTTGATCACGATAGCCCTTTTTGTCCTGGGAATAATTTTATTCCTGCCCATCATGTTAAAGCTTATCTTTAACAACATTAACATGTTGGCAGCCAAAGTACATGGATTGAAACTGAAAATGGACTCCTCCAGACAGAGTTATTAATTTAACAAGCTGGCAAGCCAAGGACAGGTACGATTCTGCACAGAGCCTAACCAAATTAAGACAGAAATGCATTGCTTTGGATAATGCATATTCCACAATGGGTAAGTAAAACATTCTTGGCAGAATGACCTAAGATAAGCTCAGTCTTGTTTATGAAATAAAAGAGGGGAGATGTGGAGAGCTTTTGGGGCTTCTTGGCAGCAATCTGACATTGGCTGAGGATGAGGATGAGGAAATGGGCTGCTTAGCAGGAATATGACATTGACCAAGGACAAGGAAATGGGCTTCAGGCAGGAATCTGACATTAGACTAGAACAAAGAAGCAATTTCAGGTAGGAGTCTAAATCTTAAGCTAGAACAAAGAAGTAGGCTTCAGACATGAAAATGACTTTGGGCTAGCACAGGGAAGTAGGCTCAGATATTTTGGCCATCCTGATAAGCCCTTAGAAACAGTGACCACAGAGTGATCACAGGACTTTGTTTATTGCCTTGCTTGTTCTTTGTGTATTTGTGTTTATTGTCTTGCTTGTTCCTTGACTATTTGCAACTATTGTATTGCTAGTTCCTCAACCTAGAACTGCCCTCAGTACTTGCATGTAATTAAAATGGTATAGAAGCAGATTGGGAAAAAATAAAAGAATAAAAATAAATAAAAATTAAAAAGCATAAACATTGAAAGCTTGGTCTCCAGCTCATGATTTTAATGGGGGTTAAAATAATTTTTGAAGTAAAGCCTATGCATGGAAGATAGGTTACTGCAGGCTTGCCCATAAAAGGGATATACAAACTGAAACCTTCATGTTCCTCTCTCTTTTTGATTTATGGCCACAATGACATAAGTACCTCTCTCAATCACATCATCTTAAATCAATGTACTAGTTACTACTGGCCTCAAAACAGCATGTCAACTGACAATGAATTGAAACTTTCAGTATATCAATGGAAATAATTTCTTTTTATGGGTTGACCTATTCAAAATATTTGTTATAGAATTTGAATCTGACAACATAGCACTTAAACCCAGTACTGCTTGAATGAAGAAAAATTATTTTTTAAAGAAACACAGTTGCAATTTAGTGACTATGGTATTTTTCTCCATTTGGGGCAAAAGAGTAAGTTGAAAGAAGGCATAGTAATTCCTTCAGAAGTAATTTGAGTAATAAATAAATAGCATAATGATAATAATTAGGATCCATCATAAACAGCAGTTTTTAGTTTTCTACATATTTACATACATCTTCTCATTAAGCCTACTGAGAAATGATTACATTACGAATCTTATTTAACATTAGATGTGATGGTTACATAAGTCTGCATTTGTTAAACAATTTATAACAATTCAGTTTCTGTCACTGCACTATCAATCCTTCACTTACCCACCAAGAAACTAACCAACTGAAAGGGTTTTTTCCCAACACATCACATTGCAAAATTCTTCTTTTTGAAAGTTATATGTTTTTCATACAATATATTCTGATCATTGTTTCCTTCTACTCAACATTATAAAATCTTATCTAAGTACCACTGTCTTTCAGTATTGATGCATCAGCATCATAAAATCACCTATATAGAGATACAGCTTTGGAAATCTGGAGTGGAAAAATACAGTCTGAATGGTAGATAAGATAAACTCTCCTAATTCTGAAGAACATGTCATAAACAAGCCAAATCAATAATCTTCATTACTCAGAAGAAAAGGACAAGTGCCAGGTTATCATGCAAGAGGAAAAGTTGCTTTAAGGAAAGGTCTTTTTCAATGCCTAAAATCTCATAAAAATGTTCACGATATCAAAACAAACATATAGGTAGTATATGGCATGCAACAAAAAGCTAAGAATGAATCATTATAAAGAGATTTGGACATGAACATATCAGAATTAATCACACTTTAGAAATATTTTTCGTGGAAATGGATCTCTTGGAATTGATAATAAAAACTTCTACATGACCCAAATAAGATATCTACAACTCTCTTCAAGACTCCAATTTACAATTTTATATTAGATATCACTGAACCTATTTTATATACATATTTTTATGTAAAAAATAAAATTTTATTTCAAAATTAAAAATTTATGTATTTTTTAAATTTTAAATTTTAAATTTATCTTTAAGCAGGCACTTAAGATTGTGAGTATCCACAGGCTATACTCTTCTTAGGCAAACTAAAATATAAAGTTTTTCATCTGAGCTGGCAATGTTCCCTCAAGAGCCAGAGACGATCTAATAAAACCCAAACACCAGGCATGAGAAGCCCTTGATTAAATTGTCAGTCAGGGTTGTGAAAGAGACTTCCAAAACTCTATAGGCTACCAGAGTTACACTTGGTTGCATTCCAGATGTGAAAGGTAAGTTGCTATTGCTGAAAAAACTGCATTTCAGACACAGGACCTAGAGGACCTGAGTTGAATCTGACCTGAAAACTTCCTACATCAGCACTAGTTTTCAAGCTTCTAAAGGAGAGAAACAACAAATAATATTACCCAGCTTTGGTACGTATGAATCACAGCAATAATCAGATGGTACAATAACCCCAAGAGTACCATAGTAGCGTGCATACCTTGGTGGTAACAAGCATCACTCAAACTGGTCAGAAGAATCATTTGAAAAGAGTGAAGGCATGCCTGGTACAGGAAACCTCACCAACTACCTATGTGCTAATTAGGCCTTGGATCGTAGAGGAAAACTACACCCATGACTTTCCCAAACCAGAGTAATCCTTAACTACATTCTAAGTATGTATCCAATGAGATGTCTCTCAATGGATAAATGTACTTAATATCAAGCCTGAAGACCTGAGTTTGACCCACATAGTAGGAGAGAAGTGACTCCTACAAGTTGTCTTCTAACCTCCACATGTGTGTGATGGCATGCATGCCCATACACGCATACACACAAGTAGATAAATATGACATTTGAATGTTATAGAAGATCAGACCAAATAACAAATACAACCTAAGCACACATATGTAAGTGACACATGACACTGACAGTCAGCTTATTTGGGGAAATTAGATGACAGTCTTTCAAAAATTATATCAACTGTACAAGTCTCAGATTTATAACATTTAAAGAACAAATGAAATGCAGTACCTAAAATATCTGTTATACACATTTTGAAAATATGAAGAAAGATCATTTTTGCTTTTAATCCTGTAAATTTATCTAATGTGAAGGAGCATCAATACAGATGGATGCTGTCACACTGTATACAGGAAAGGAAGCACTTCCTCATTCAAAGACAATGATTTTGAAGAATCTTAGTTACCATTACTGATAATAACTCAGAAAGGATATCTTTTCTTATTATTCTTATTTTTTCTATTTTCGGTAAATTGTTATACTCATTTGCCCTAAAGTATGCCAATCAGCTTAACAAAGTACTCATCAGAAATAGCTTTGAAATCAGATATCCAATTTCCAACTCAGCTAAAACATCTATGACCATTATAAAATTGTTTTTACTTCTTAGAATCTCATTTTATTCATCTGTGAAATATAATTAAAGATAAACATGTCATTTTTTTTATTTTTGTTTCTGCACTAGACTTGCACATCTGAAATAGTATGTGTGTAATGTCTTTCTTACCTTTTCTTTAAATAATCTTTTCTCTTTCAATGTGGGTGTCTCCAGTGTTCAAGAGAGAATTCGGGTAAAAAGGGTTTGAGTCCCTGTTTCCTTTTGTGGAATTTGTAGTGATACCATTTCTATTCCCAGGCTTTTGAGAGTCTGCTACTCTCTGTCTCGACTATCTAAGGTCAATGTGCCTCTTTATGACCCTCTCCTCTGCTGCCTTCTAGTGTGATTTGCCAAGGTTAATTGCTCTATTATGAATAAAACCATATCAAAACAAGGTTGAGGATGACAGATCTTGAGAAATTTTGGTGTAGTTAAGAAACATGTTGAAGATGTGTGTCTTTGGTGGTTACACAAAGGGTCTGTAGGGTAGACGATGATTCCTGTGAAAGGTATGTAGCAGGGGTTGAGGGTGGCAGATGGGAGCATCTACATGCATGGTGTGCACATAAAATCAGACTAAACAAAATCTCAGCAAAGAGAGAGTAGTCGGTCAGAAAATTCTACCCCCCTTAGCTGAGACCTATAAGGAAAGGTCAGTATTCTTTGGGGATAAGGTCCCTGAGAGGCCAACAATTGACCAGTAGATGGCTCTACAACCATGCATGTAACTCTGGGATAGAACTAAAAGAAGACAAAACACAAATATCAGAAGTAATCATAATTAATAGTAGTGAGAGAGAAGAAATTGGTAGGGGGATGGGAGATGGACTTGATCAAAACACATATGCATGTAGGGAATTCTCAATCAATAATGAAGAATAATACTCATCAATAAGTTTATTAAAAGAATTAAACCAAGCAATGAAAGTTAAATCTTTAATGCGGTGAATAATTCATGAAAACACTCAAGGAATAGGGATCATAATTACGATTAATAAATGATTTTGCACATTCACAAGCAAGAGAAAAATAAAATACAATAAGTTTTAGTATGTTAATGTTGCTTAAACCTATACTGTGCAATTACATAGAGCCAATAATTTCTACCTACAAGGAAAGTTCTAGTAGAGTGATCCCCTAAGGGACAGTAAACAATGGAATAAGTAGCCTGTAGTGACTATTTTGTGTATTACACAAGGCAAAAAATAGTTCTATCCTGAATCAGATACTGCATATACTTTATTACCAGTTTTATCCTTTTCATATATCTATATCATTCTATCTATATATCTTTTCATGTTTATATATACACTTATATAAATGATAGATATAAATAGATAGATGATAGATAGATAGATAGATAGATAGATAGATAGACTGAGATTAGAAATATAAAGATGAGTCTCAATTATAGTATAATGCCTTAAAATATGGAAACACATAAAATGCTTGGTGTAAAGAAAAAAACATAATGGTGAGAATAATAAGAAGTTGCAGGATCCAACTTAATATATTATAAATTCCCCAAGTAGAATTAAATCAGCCTCAAAATTCAGAAAGTTGGCTGATAAGATAGCATAGGTGTGAGCTGGCACATCTGATGACCTGAGTTCAAATCTTAGCCTCATATAGCAAATGAAAACTGATTGTCACAAATCATTTTCTAACCCACATGAACACACTCATACACATACACACACACACAGAGAGAGAGAGAGAGAGAGAGAGAGAGAGAGAGAGAGAGAGAGAGAGAGAAAAGAGAGAGAGAAGAGAGAGAGAGAGACAGACAGAGACAGAGAGACAGAGTCACAATCAGTAATTAAAAATAGTATTATGTGATGATCCTAAGTATAAAATAAATGTATCTATATTTACATAATTAAATAGATTAAAAATACAGAAGCATGGAACTAACCTCCTAAAGAAGATTCTAATATATTCTATGTATTTTACACAAAGACTAAAGCCTAGAAAATGTGTAACTTGACAGTGGAGAAACTTGGAACACATTACCTGAGCCAAGCACTCTTGATGAATGTTAACAATATAAAGTGAGTTGTTAAAATATAGTAAGGGACCAGTTGTTACCCACTGTAGTCTTTGTTCCAAAACTTCTTTTGAAGATTATCATGAATACATCAGCAAATTCTATTAAATGCATTTTGTACAAAATTAGATGAGTTTTCAATACTCCTCAGGTCTGTCACCATGATAGACAAGGAAAGTTGAAATACTACCATAGACAAGAATGTAATGTGGGAACCAGGACGTACTCAGAAAATAGTTGCAGAGGGAAATTATTTTAAAAAACAGTAATTTAAATAGATGATTTATTTTAATTAATAATGTATCAGCATCAGTTCCCTAGTTGTGCAAGATGTGATGAAAACAGCTCTAAAACACATTTTAAGTATCTAAGATCTAGAACAGATGACTAAATAAGTTTTCAGAGTAGACTCAGAACTAGAAGCCTACATGCTATCAGCTGGCTCCAGATTAGTCTGTATGCTGAAGTTTCAGAAGCACTGCTCATAATTTATATATGTTCCCAAAGATACTGGCTAAGTGATGAAAGTACAAAGTAGTAATTTGGGGAGTGAGATATGGACAAATTACTCAAGGAAGCGCAAAAGAAAGAGCTTTGGATAAAATTCCTTTCCTGCAGGCTAGGATCTGGCAGTTTCATGTGCCAAGATATAAGTTGTAAATTTTGTCCCAAGCCGATTCTACAGGATGGGTGATCTTGGGAATGTGGTTAATTATAATGGTGAAAAGGTTATTCATAATTCTTTACTCATTAAGTATGGGCTGTATACAGTACTTACTTCCAAAGGGCATAATATGAGAATGAAGAAGGGAGTAATGTCACAGTGCAGGAATTTGATAAATACCACTTCAGCCACACTATCAAGGCTAAAGTCAATAGTAGTAAGTCATTCTCTCTAGAGAAGAGCAAGTGTAGCACTACTATATATAAACTATAATATAAAATACTATAATATAATATAATAATACTATAATATAAACTAGGGAAAAGTCTGTGTACTGCATTGTATTTGTGTGAGTCATACCTGTGTCAGGGCTGACACAGTATAAACCAGATATGCATAATTTTGGATCTACAAATGTCAAATATACTTCAATATATTATCACTCTCTAGAATCTATTTGAAAACCTAATGCTGTTATATATTTCTATCTTATCTATGAATCATGATCTTATACTTTTTTAGTCGAAGGATTTCAGTTCTTTTGTGATAGAATCTCTGGTCTACCGTAAATACTTAGTAGTCAAATCAAGGCCAAGATGATGCAAAATTTGAGATATCTTCCTATGATCAACAGTATAATGCATATTCATACAATGTACATTTAAGACAACTCTGCTGGAAATTTAAAGTAATGTGGAACTTCAATCCCATATCAACATACACGTGCCATTATAGACATTTAATATGCATGCACAGACTGGAAATTTGATAATACAGATCAACTAGAAAAAAATGTCATGGTATTCAGTTAGTATTAACATTCAATATATTATTCAATTTAGCAAACTATCCAATGCATCCACTTATTTGCTAGGACTTTATGCACATAAGTATCTTCAATATCCTAGAAAGTTAATGGAATCAACTATGAGATTCTGAAACTTGTTTTGCATACTGAGAGTTAGAAAGTAGATACTACAGATGCTGCTGGGAATGACATTCTGCAGATCTGTTAAAAAGCAATTTGACAGCAAGAATTGAGAACCTAAAAAAAAAAAAAAAAAAAAAAAAAAATGGCTTCTCGGCTACGAATCTATCCTAAGAGCTGAGTATGTTTGTTGCAGAATAATTGGTTGCTAATGAAAAAAGCAAGCAAAGAAAAAACTTCAATTTACTTAACAGAGAGAATTTAAGACAAAAGCAAAAATAAGCACTTGAAGGAAATGTATGCAGTCATTAAAATGCTTATGAACCATTTCAATGAATGTTAACTTTTAGAAAGATATGAAACAGTATAAATATATAACAATAAGAATTATTATATCTTTCTTTCTTTCTGGAGGCAGATGTTCACGTGTCTCCACCAGTCAAAGATAGTTGATATATCTAGGTTGGGTATTGGGTTACACTTCTGATTGAGCATTACCAAACTTATAAAGCTTTTGATTAACATTTAAAAATGTATAAATCAAAAGGGAAAAGGGAGCATAGAATAGGGGTTTTCTAGGGAGGGGAAATGGGGAAAGGGGATGGCATCTGAAATGTAAATAAAATATAAAAATAAATTAAAAAAGAAAAAATATTATATCTAACA
The DNA here is from genome assembly GCF_011762505.2 of Arvicanthis niloticus. Taxonomy (NCBI): domain Eukaryota; kingdom Metazoa; phylum Chordata; class Mammalia; order Rodentia; family Muridae; genus Arvicanthis; species Arvicanthis niloticus. The sequence goes on along the minus strand of NC_047679.1, from coordinate 118,578,018 downwards.
AAAATGACTAAAAGAATACACAACAAGGATCTTTACAAGAATTACCTTGTTATTTTTTCTGTACTTTAAAAGTTTTCTAACCAGCATGTTAATATGGCTAATGTCTAAGTGTCTATTTGTATAATTAACTGCCTTCTCTAAGAGCCCACCTGTGTAATAGCAGAGAGACAAAGACATCCAGAAACAAAGGGTCTAACTGATATTGCTGACCATATGAACTTTCATGAACAATCTAATGTTCAGGCCCTTTGTATCATGAAGAATAGTCTTATATTCTTGTTTATCTGTCCCTGAAAGACAGATTAGAATGCCCCGTGCCTCTCTACACCCAAAAACACAGGTGAAAACAAGACATTGCCATCTGGCAGTCTTTTACATGGTAGAGGGAGATAAATACTTTACACAGCTCCTCTTAAGATCTGTACTTTGCTATCTTCCTAGGATGATATTCGGAGATTCCCCTAACACTTAGACCAAATTTCATGCACCCCTTACCCATTTAGGTTAGGTAAAAACATGCAATGTTGCAAGAGTGAGCTTAGAGATGTTTCAGTAGACACTGGTCCTGCATTCTTTTACCTTAAAGTGATCAAAAATTACATTATCACCCAAAGATAACCACCAGTATCAAAAGTAGGAGATTAACAGTTTTCTAGCACACAAAAAAATCATTGAACAAATGGGTATTCTTATATAAAGGACTCTTATTTAAAGATCGAAAAATAATTAGAGAAATACAATCCAATTTTACTATTGTAAATGTATATTTTAGAACGTAATAAAGATAATTCTGGGGTTCACATAGAACAATGGCTAGTAAAAATCAGAAAAAACTGGGACTCATATATTAATATAGTTAAAGACAAATCAATAAGTGTAAAAACAGATGAAGAATTACACTGGCAAATGACTGGAACAGAATGCAAAAATCAAGAACCAGGGCCATGTTTCTAGAAAAGTGAAAACATACATGAAAAATGACAATTCCTTCTTCATAGCACTATCCAAAATTCAGTAAGGTTAATTTAAAACCACCATACTGTGAGAGCAGTGTGTCTGTCAGTAGACAGCATGTCCTAAGCCCACATGAGGTCAGTGACTGCATCTTATCTAGAAATCCCTAAAGCAATGCTTCTCAACCTCTGAAGTTTGCTATTTTATCATTTGTAATATAAATATTTAGTATGTGACCGACCCCAAATGGGTCATGACCCACAACTTGAGAACCACTGGCCTAAAGTATATAATAGCATGGTTTCCCTGCAAACCTGGAAGTGAGTAACTCTCCAAAAAAGTGTAAGTAATGACCACAGGTGAATACAAGCTTAGTTCAAATACAAGAGAGCTTTCATAGACCCACAATAATGTCTTACTGAGCATCAACAGGAAAATCACAGAATTAATGTACAGCTTGTTAATAATCCAAAGATGGGCTGTGAGCTTAATTCAAAATCCAGAGAATTTTTTGTTCCATTTTGATGTTTACTATCCATCTCACTCATATTTGGTTATAGCTGCTAATTATAAGTGGCAAATTAGAAACACTCACATCCTTGAACTTGTAACTTGTAGAATTTTATGTTTAGAAATTAAAACAAATTTGTAAGTACATATGGAAATAGATGATCAATACAGAAGTGTTGTAGGAAACAAATATGAATAATTTAGTGACAACCATTAATCTAATTCATTATTAAAATACTTTTTATTTTATCATAATACAATTTTAAATATGTTGGAGACAGTTGGGTCAAAGTGTTATAGAGAAGATGAAAGAAATTTCATAGAATTCTATCCTGTAGAAACTGGAAACATCGATAATACAGGCTTTTGTGTCATAGTCACAAGGGAGCTTCCATGATTTTAGCTATTTTATTCTTACAAAACTTTACTCAATTGCAGAACAATAGGCAGGTGACTGTCACAGTATGCACTTGACCTTCAGAATCCAAGCTCAGAGATTCTGAAACAGAGACCTAAACTGTCACTAATGACAATTCCTGGGGAAAATGTAATATATGTATATCTTACACTTCAGATCTATTTCTAATATTCTGAGGAACCTTCAAACTGATTTCCACAGTGGTTGTACCAGTTTCTAATCCCACCAGCAATGGAAGAGTGTTCTTTCTCCACATCCTCACCAGCATCTGCTATCACCTGAGTTTTTTATCTTAGCCATTTTGATTGGCGTGAAGTAGAATCTCAAGGTCATTTTGATTGGCATTTCTCTAATCACTAAGGACTTTGAACATTTCTTTAAGTGCATCTCAGCCATTCGAGATTCCTCTGTTGTGAATTCTAGGTTTAGTTCTATACCCCATTTTTCAATTGAGTTGTTTAGTTTTTTGGTGGTTAGCTTCTTTAGTTCATTATATATTTTAGATTAGCCCTCTATCAGATGTGGGATTAGTGAAGATTTTTTTTTACCAGTCTGTAGGTTGCCGATTTCTTTTATTGACTATGTCCTTTGCCTTACGGAAGCTTTTCAGTTTCATGAGATCCCATTTATCAATTCTTGGTCTCAGAGCATGAGCCATTAGAGTTCTGTTTAGGAAAATTCTCCCTGTGCCAATGAGTTCAAGGCTCTTTCCCAATTTCTCTTCTATTAGATTCATTGTATCTGGTTTTGTGTTGAGGTCCTTGATCCACTTAGATTTGAGCTTTGTGAAAGGTGATATGAGTCTATTTTCATTTTTCTACATACCAATAGACAGTTACACAAGCACCATTTCTTGAAGATGCTTTCTTTTTTCCATTGTATATTTTTGGTTTTTTTGTCAAAGATCAAGTGTCTGTAACTGTGTGGTTTTATTTCTGGGTCTTCTATTCCATTGATCAATGTGTCTGTTTCTGTACTAATACAATGCACTACTATTGCTCTGTAGTAAAACTTGAGGTCAGGGATGGTGATTCCCCTAGTCATTCTTTTAGTGTTAAGAATTGTTTTCTCTATTCTTGGTTTTTTGCTTTTCCAGGTGAATTTGAGAATTTCTCTTTCTGTGTCTTTGAAGAATTGTTTTTGGAATTTGATAGGGATTGCGTTGAATCTGGTAGTTTGGCCATTTTTACTATATTAATCCTGCCAATCCATGAGCATGGGAGATCTCTCCATTTTCTGATATCTTCTTAGATTTCTTTCTTGAGAGACTTGAAGTTATTGTCCTTTAGGTCTTACACTTGTTTGGTTAGAGTTACCTCAAGATATTTTATGTCATTTGTGGATATTGTGAGTTGTGTCTTTTCCCTAATTTCTTTCTAATCCTGCTTATCATTTGTATAATGGAAGGCTACTGATTTATTTGAGTTAATTTTATACCCAGCCACTTTACTGAAGTTGTTTATTAGCTGGAGAAGCTCTCTGGTAGAATTTTGGGGGTCTCTTATATATACTATCATATCATCTGCAAATAGTGATAACTTTATTTCATCTTTGTCAATTTCTTTCCCCTTGATGTTTTTTTGTTGTCTTATTGTTCTAGCTAGTACTTCGAGTACAATATTGAAAAGATATGGGGAGAGTGGGCATCCTTGTTTTCTCCTGATTTTACTGGGATGGCTACAAGTATGACTCCATTTAATTTGATATTGGCTGTTGGTTTGCAGTAAATTGCTTTTATTATGCTTAGGTATGGGACTTGAGTTCCTGATCTCTTCAACACTTTTAACATGAAGGGGTGTTGTATATTGTCAAATGATTTTTCTGCATCTAAGGAGATGTAATTTTTTTCTTTGAGCTTGTTTATTTGGTGGATTACACTAATGGATTTACGTATATTGAACCAACCTTGCATCCCTGGAATGAAGCCTACTTGATTGTGGTGAATGATGGTTTGGATGTGTTCTTATATTTGGTTTGCAAGAATTTTATTGAGTATTTTTGCACAAATAGTCATAAGCGAGATTGGCCTGAAGTTCTCTTTTTTGGATGGGTCCTTGTGTGGTTTAGGTATCAGAGTAATTGTGGCTTTATAGAACAAGTTAGGTCGTGTTCCTTCTGTTTCTGTTTTATGGAATAGTTTAAAAAATATTGGTATCAGGTCTTCTTTGAAGGTCTGGTAAAGTCCTGCACTAAAACCATCTGGTCTTGGCCTTTTTTGGTTGGGATGTTTTTAATAACTTCTATTTCCTTGTGTAATATGGGCCTGTTTAGATGGTTTACCCGCTCTTGATTTAATTTGGCATGTAATATCTGTCTAGAAAACTATCCATTTTCATCTAGATTTTCCAGTTTTGTTGAGTATAGGCTTTTATATAAGGATCTTATGATTTTTTGAATTTCCTCAGTTTCTGTTATGTCTCCCTTTTCATTTCTTATATTGTTAATTTTGATACTGCCTCTGGGACATTAGTTAGTTTGGCTAGGGGTTTATCTATCTTGTTGGTTCTCTCAAAGAATCAGCTTTTGTTTATTCTTTTTGTTGTTTCATTATTTCTTTTATTCTATTTATTGTTTTGTTAACTCTTTTTATTGTTCTCTTTATTTCTATTTGGTTGATTTTGGCCCTGAGTTTCACTATTTCTTCCTGTCTACTCCTCTTGGGTGAGTTTGCTTTTTTTGTTCTAGAGCTCTCAGGTATACTGTTAAGTTGATAGTGTAAGATCTCTCAGTTTCTTTACCAGGGCTCTTAGTTGTGTAAATTTTCCTCTTAGCACTACTTTTCATTGTGTCCCATAAGTTTGGGTATGATCTTTCAAGATTTTCATTAAATTATAAAAGTCTTTAATTTATTTCTTTATTTCTTCCCTGCCAAAGTTATCATTGAGTACAGGGTTGCTCAATTTCCAAGTGTATGTGTGCTTTCTGTTGTGTTTGCTGTTATTGAAGAGCAGCCTTAGGTCATGGTGATCTGATAGGATGAACTGAATGGGATTATTTCAGTCTTCTCATATTGGTTGAGGGTTGTTTTGTGACCAATTATAAGGTCAATTTTGGAGAAGGTACCATGAGGTGCTGAGAATAAGGTATAATCTTTTGTTTTAGGGTGAAATGTTCTGTAGATATCTGTTAAATCCATTTGGTTCATAACTTCTCTCAGTTTCACTGTGTAAATATTTAGTTTCTGTTTCTATGATGTGTCCATTAATGAGAGTGGGGTGTTGATGTCTCCCACTATTATTGTGTGAGGTGCAATGGTGCTTTGAGCTTTAGTAAAGTTTCTTTTATGAATGTGGGTGCCCTTGCATATAGAGCATAGATGTTCTGAATTGAGATTTTATCTTGGTTGATTTTTCCTTCGATGGGTATGAAGTATCCTTCCTCATCACACTCATGACGTTTGGTAGAAAGTATATTTTATTGTATATTGGGATGGCAATTCCAGCTTGTTTCCTGAGACCATTTGCCTGGAAAACCCCTTTCTGTCTTTTTACTCTGAAATACTGTCTGTCTTTGTTATTGATTTGTGGTTTTGTATGCAGAAAAATGATGTATCTTATTTGCATTTTCAGTCTGTTAGCTTATGTCATTTTATAGGTGTTTTGAGTCCATTAATATTGAGAGATATTAAAGAGAAATGACTGTTGGTTACTGATATGCTCTTTTTTGTAGCTGGAGTTATGTGCTTGTGGTTCTTTCCTTTTGGCTTTGTTGTGAGATGCTAAATATCTTGTTCTTTCCTTGGTTCAGGTACCTTCCTTGTGTTGGAGTTTTCATTCTAAGATTCTCTATATGGCTGGATTGGTAGACAGATACTGTTTGAATTTGGTTTTGACCTGGAATATTTTGTTTTCTCCATCTATGTTGATTGAGATTTTTGCTGAGTATAGTAGCCTGGGCTGGCCTTTGTGTTCTCTTAGAGTCTGTATGAATTCTGACCAGGCTTTTCTGGCATTTAATGCCTCTGTTGAGAAGTCTGGTGTAATTCTGATATGTCTACCTTTGTATGTTTTTTTGGCCCTTTTCCCTTGAAGCTTTTAATAATCTTTCTTTGTTCTGTGTGTTTAGTGTTTTGTTTATTATGTCATGAGAGAATTTTCTTTTCTGGTCCAATTTACTTGGTGTTCTATAGGCTTCTTGTACCTTTATGGACATCTCTTTCTTTAGGTTGAGAAAATTTTCTTCTATGGTTTTGTTGAAGATATTTTCAGGTCCTTTGAGCTGAGAATCTTTCTTCTCTATTCTGATTTGTTGATGGCATTTTCTTGGGCTGCCTATCTAAGTGGTGGCAGCTCTGCTTAGCTCAGGCCACCATGCTCCATGGCCTAAAGCCAAGCGCTCCACAGCTGGAAATGGCCAGAGGTCACAGGCATGCCACAGCTAGAAAAGGCCAGCCAAAAACACCAGCCCTGGCACCCACGAGAAGCCATCATGAGAGATGGCTCTATCAATCTCCCATGCTGTCTCCACAAGTTTGGGCTGAGCCCAGACCATCCCGCCATCCACGAGGTACCTGGTAGAAATGACTCTAATGCTTAAAGATTATCTAATAGCTTTATATGTTTGGTAATGCTCAATAAACAATATGCACACATAATTAGAGGTGTTACCTAATACCTAAACTAGATATTACATCTACCTTAGACTGCTAGAGACAAGTGCACATCCTCTGCCATCTTCCTCTCTCTCTCTCTTTTCTCCTTCTCTTCCTTTTCCCCTTCTTCTCCTTACTCCTCCCACATTATCACCTCCCAAAATACGGAGTCTACTGTAGCAGGAAATATACCACTACACAGATTATTCTTAGTTTTGGTCTTTTTATTGTGTCCTGAATATCCTGAAAGCTTTGAGTTAGGAGATTTTACATTTTCAAATTTTTTTGACAGTTGCGTCAAGTATCTACTACACCTAAGATTCTCTCTTTTTATCTCTTGTATTCTGTTGGTGATAGTTACATCTGTAATTCCTGGCCTCTTCCCTATGTTTTTCATTTCCAGGCTTGCCTCCATTTGTGTTTTCTTTATTGTTTCTACTTCCCCCTTTATGTCTTGGATTGCTTTATTCAATTCCTTCATCTTTTTACCTGCGTTTTCCTGTATTTCTTTCAGTGAGTTATTGATATCCTCTTTAAAAGACTCTATTATCTTCATGAGATAAAATTTTACAATAGACTCCTGATTTTCAGGCATGTTGGTGTATTTAGGGCTTGCTCTCGTGGGAGAACAGGGTTCTGATGATGCTCATGTATGTTGGTTTCTGTTGCTTATTGTCTTGTGCTTGCCTCTTGCCATCTGGATATCCCTTGTGTTTGCTAGTCTGGGTGACTCTTTCTGGAGTCTGTCTCTTTTGTCCCTGGGTTGCTTCAGGTCTCCTGGTAGGCCTGCAGCCCTGATGGTAACAGACCACCCGTGGGGCCTCCCAACTGGGGGGCTCTTCAGAGGGGCAGAAAAGCTACTGGTCTATTGCCCTGGCTGCAGTAGATCACCGGGGAAGGCATTCAGACTGTTGGGTTTTCAGTGGAGCAGTCAAGCTGTTGTCCTATGTGAAGATGTTCCCCAGGTGGGCCTACAGATTGTGGTTTTTGTTAGCCTGTGTGCAGCAGAACTCCAGAGAGACTTTCAGTCAGACAGGTCACTTACCCTACATGCCTTCAAGCTGTGGTATCAACTGCTCTGAGTGCAGTGGGTCTTCTAGGATGGCTCATGATATTGTGTCTTTGAGTGAGTAGACCAGCTAGGATTCTGCCCTAACAGAAATGACCAGGCAGAAGACAGCAGAAGGGGAATGGTATTCAGGAGGGCAGGGTTTTGGTGGGTGATGGGTCCTAAGTCCACCAGGCTCCCAGATGCAGCTCTGGGACTTTGAGATTGGGGAGGGTTTATTCTTATCAACTGCTCTGAGTGCAGCAGATTCTCTGGGATAGGTCAGGCATGGTGTCTTTACGGGAGCAGACCAGCTAGGAATCTGCCCCAGCAAAAAAGGACCAGGCAGAAGGAGCAGAAGAAAGAATGTCCTTTATTAAGGTTTTATTTTACTTCTAGGAATAGCACTCTATCATCCTCAGGTATTTCTCAGGAAAGTGTTATACCCATTTCCCTTTAATCATAAGTCAAGCACAGTGCTTATAAATAGTGGCTATGTGCCCCTGTCTATTTCACGAGTCTTCTCTTCTTGTAAGGTCATTTGTCAGGTTGGATAGAGCACATCCTAAGAGTCTCACATTTCATTATCCTCCCTTTTTCTAAATACACATATTTTGAATAACTGAAGTTAAGTGCTTTTCTGATCTGTTTGGAATGAACTAATTAATATTTAAAGTTTCCTTCTAAAGGATGGGGAGGAACTGAAGGCAGCAGTTGTAGAATACTCTTTCAAGGAATTTTTCAAGTCAAGTAGAAAAATTAACAGAGCAAAACCAAAGGAGGATATGAAATCATTAATGACACTGGTATTGCATTTCATTAGGATAGAAGAAAGAGTGGGTTAGAGTTCTTAGAAAATTAATCACATAAGAGCAAAAGGTGACTACAGGATAAATATATAATCTTTAATCATATATGTGTGTGTGTGTGTGTGTGTGTGTGTACCTCCTTTATTTTTGCTGACATAATGATTTGACTCTCAGTGAAGGTGTTAGCTCCTTGGGAAAAATGATTCTCTTTTGCAAACTGTAGTCATTTGAACAGAAGCCTAGTGCCAATGTTACTAATAACCTAAAAAGTACACAATTTCTATCAGGATGAAAGAGGTTATCCTTTTATTATGTCTATTGATCTTTGGTATCTAGATCTTTGGTATCTAAGGGGTAAATATTAATTTATAGAGGTTGAATTTAAATTAAATGCTATTGGAAGTTTACACCATCATTTTCATAAGCCTACCTCTGAGTTAAGTTTAGAATTTAGAATCTCCAGATATTTATTAAGAATGTATTAAGGAAATATTCATAAAGTAAAGTGTAGCTGAAAATAGAGTTTGCAGAAAAGGGAGTTGTATATTGAGACTAATGTAGGTTTAAGGTTAAGTACCTAAAGCTGCCAATCCTTTTGAACATAATTAACATGGTCGAGTGGTTTAATGAGTATAACATTTTGGAAACTTACATTATACTCAACTCTGTGCTAAATACAGCATGCACGTTCTACCTCTTATTTACAGCACTGCAAAATTTTGTTTTCCTCCTGTAACAGAAATTTGAGGCTCAGTAAAATATAAGTAGTTAACCAAATTTTTTTCCTAGTAAAAATGTCAGTCATAGTTCAATCTAAGGCCTATCTGATTGCAAAGGCACCATTCTATACTGCAGGCTCCAGAAGAGAGGCTCATCCAGTTTCTTGTGATTTGTGTAAATATCACTTTAGTCTCTGCCTCTGGGATCACAAGGAAATAAGCTAAGGATCAGATATGGACAAAATATTCCCCCAATTTATAGGAACTTTATTAAAAAATTCATCTGAATCTTGTAAGTCTGTAATTTAAGCATGAGAGAAGCTTTTCAAGTGATATGTGTAGGTTGTTTTCTTCTGAAAACAATAATACAGTAATGAGAATCTCATGGCAACAACAGTTCATAAAAGCTGCAGAAAACAACAGAGTATAGAAAATCAGATCAGATTTTCTTTCCATGTTCCTGCTCACTGGGTGGTACGGGGAAACTACTTAATCTTTCAGCGCCTTGGATTTCTCTTCCACAATAATAGGCATAATAATAGGCTCATAATATTGAAATGAAATCAAACTGTGAAATATAAACCATTGTTGTCAAATATTGTATTAAGCTAGCTATTATCAAATATTAATTACTACTAATTATTACTAAACCTTCAAAAATCTATTCAAGTATTAACCTAAATACTTTTTAAAAATGTATTATATTTTACTTCATAGCTTCTATTTACTTTAGTTTTTATTTTATTTTGAATAGAAACAACATATGGCCTAGTATAACTGCATTAAATTCTTCCAGAATATAGCTTAAGGAAAACTTTTACTTAGGTAATGTAAAAAACATAACCTTGATACATAAACATTAGAAAATTGTGTTAGAAAACCACAAATCAGGTTGGTGAGTTGGCTCAGTGGTTAAGAGCACTGACTGCTTATACAGAGGTCCTGAGTTCAATTCCCAGCAACCACATGGTAGCTCACAACTATTCATAATGAAATTGGATGCCCTCTTCTGGTGTGTCTGAAGACAGATACAGTATACTCATAAATAAAATAAATAAATCTTTAAAAAGAAACCTTATGGCCCACTCCAATTGATACACCTCCTTCAGCAAAGCCACACCTACTGATTCCCCCAAAATAGTCATCAACTGGGGACTAAGCATCAAAATATATGAGACTATGTGGGCCAATCTCATTCAAATCACCACAACATATATACATAAATAAAAATGAAGAATCAAATTCTTTTAAAAAAAGAAAAAAGAAAACCACAAATCAATATCATAAATATCATTGAAAAATTTTAATCATATTAGAAAGTAGATTCCATTTACATATTAAAATTTAAAAAGACACTGTGATCAAATGGGACTTAATTCAGAAATGCAAAGGTGACTTACTTAAAATTGAAAAGTTTTGTATCTTCTGTTTTAATAAATCTAAGAAAAAAATTTCATACCTATTGAAAAAAGCTATGCAAAATTTAACAGTATACTGCAAAATGATATAATACAACTGTGTATGTGTGTATATTTAATTATATATGTGTGTTGGGAATAAATATGAATTTTGAACAAGAGGATGAACAAAAGATTGTTTCTCACTACAGTTACTACAATTTCATAAAGGAAAAATCACTGTAAGCACATGAAATTGTTATAAGTATCTTGAAAACTGAATAAGTAGACTAAAGGTTTGACAAAAGTCAAATATTATGACTTTTCATTGGATAAAGTTAGCATGCAAACACAAAGAGATGGAGAAAAAGATCTAGCATTTTAAAAAATGTTTACATAATTCAAAACTTACATAACATTACAAATTCCTGACAAGCTTGAAAATAAATTTGGGCAACTGAAAAGGCATTTATTTTTCTTACATAGGATAACTCAAATTCATTAAGACATAATTTTCCTTAAATTAATATGCTTGTATATGTGAATAACATTTCAGTCAATTACAGAACAAATAATATATAATAATGATCCCACAATATCATTATGGTGATGAAAATTCCAAGTAGTTAGAGATGCTATATGGCAGAACATTATCTACATATATGTGATGATATTGTTATAAATGTATCTACTGTACTGTGTATACTATAAAAAATACACTGCATATAAATCATGTGCTTCATATAGTCAATTATATACAGTGCACAATAATCATGGTAACAAATTACTATTTTAGTGATTTACAGTTTTATTACACTTACATTTTATTATTTTGTTCTTCATTTTAGCATTATTTTTTCCAACCACAGTTTCCCCATCTCTTCTCTCTGCCCAGTCCCCCTCCTGTTCCTCCTCTCTGACCTTTACCCCTTCTACTTATCCTCTGTTTCTCTTCAGAAAAGGGCAGGCCTCCCATGGATATCAAACAGCCATGGCATATCAAGTTCCAGTAAACCAAGGTATCTCCCCTAGTATTAAGACAAGACAACCCAATATGACAGAAAGTGTTCCGAGCCCCTCCGAGTCCCCTTCACCCGTGAAAAGAGACACTTTAGGCAGTGTTCGGGTGGTTACCACAGCGAGGCTTTACTTCTTGTATAAGCAGAAGTGGAAAAGACAGAGAGACTGGAAGAGGCACTGCTTATATACACCCTAGAGTGACGTGTTCACTTCTGATTGGCTGTTCACTCATCACCCCATATTACACCCCGGAATGGGAAGTGACTTTGGCGCGCTTTTTGCCTTTTGCACCTGCGCAGTCAGTTGTTTACTAGTGGGAGGACAGGATGCCCGCGCCATCTTGGAATGGCGAATGTTGACACGCTCACTGCGGCTCCCAACAAGAAAGGGTCCCTAAAGCAGGCAGACAAGTCATAGATAATCACTGCTTCCACTCTTAGGGGTCCCATAAGAAGACTAACCTACACAGCCGTATCATATATGCAGAGAGCATAGGTCAATCACATGTAAATTCCTGTTGTTCCATTCACTCTCTGTGAGCCCCCGTGAAACCAGGTTACTTGATTTTGTAAGTTTTTCTTGTGGTGTCCTTGACCACTCAGGCTTCTACAATCTTTCTTCCCCCTCTTCCGCAGGATTCCCTGATCTCTGCCTAATGTTTGATTGTGGGTCTCTGCCTTGGTTTCCACCAGTTGCTGGGTGAAGCCTTTCTGGTGACAATTGGACTATCCAGTTATTATTAATTTCAAAGTGTACTTCACATAAAAATGTTTATTGTAAACCAGTATTCTAGCACACCTGTGGTTGCCTCATTCATCCTGTGTTTACTACATGATTTAAAATTCTAGACCTAATCTAACATTGTTTTGTTTGCCATGCCTCTAGAGCAAAAAGGTATTGCTATACTGTACATATTACAAGTCTTCTATTGCCTAGGTCGATGAAAAATAATCTGTTTTTAAATTCTTTAGTCTTTTTTAAAGTCCAGTTGTTGCGCCCTCCCAGTTTACCTTCTGACTGTTCCACATCCCACCCTTCCTCCCCTCAACATGTCTCCAAGCAGATGCTCCCACCCCCACCCCCACCCCACCAGACCTCCCCACTTTCTGTGGCCCCAACTCGCTTGACAGTTATGTGCATTTTCTCTGATTGAGTCTAGACCCGATAGTTCTCTAAATGTGTTGGGGGCTTCATACCAGCTGGTGTATGCTACCTAGTTGGTGGTTCAGTGTCTGAGAGATCTCAGGGATCAAGGTTAGTTGAGACTGCTGGTCTTCCTTTAGGATCATTCTACTCCACAGTTTCTTCCAGTCTTTCCCAAATCAACCACAGGACTTACCAGCTTTTCAGAGGGCAGTTATGATAGGCCCCTTCCTGTTGCCTTTCCCACCCAGGTCCCTCCCTCCCTGCACCCTTGTCCTGTGATTACTTTCTTCTCCCTCCCAAGTGGGACTGATGCATCCTTCAGCTTGTTATCCTTCTTGAGTTCTGTGGATTCTATCCTGGTAATTCTATATGTACATCCTTAATTTTTTATACTACCTAATAATGTTTTTCAAAGATCATACCCCCTGTCCATAAGTGAGGCTTGACCAATCAGAATGGTCAAGATCAAAACCCCAGGTGACAGCACAGGTTAGTGAGAATGTGGAAAAAAGAATACTCCTCCTTTGCTGGTGGGATTGCAAACTGGTAAAACCACTCTGAATATCAATCCAGAGGTTCCTCAGAAAATTGGATCTAGATCCCAGCCCAAATGGAAATTCAGCTCATGGGGAAGCTTCAAGCCCTGACATTGTTACTGATGCTGTGGTGTGCTCATAAAAAGGGGCCTATCAATAACTGCCCTCCGAAAATCTGGTAACCCCTGTGGTTGAATTAGGGAAAGCCTGGCAGAATAAATACAGTGCTCTTTCAACTACTGCAAAAAATTTTCTTCTGAAAATAGACATATGGATTCTAAAACTCATGTTTATAAACAAATATATAAAAAAAACCTTGGGAGATATTGGTAAATAGAGTAGTCAATAAAATGTTTATTTTGCAAGAATGAGAGCATGTATTGTATTCCCAAAACAGATAATCAAAAAAAAAGCCAAGTATAGTCATGGATTTTGTGATCTCAGGTCTAGGCAGGCAGAGCTTTGCAAATCCTTAGCACTTTTCTATTTGACAAGTTTCAGGCCATTGAAAAACTCTTTTAAAAAATTAGATACATAGACACTAAAGAAAAACCCTCAAGCTTGTCCTCTGGCCTCCAACACACATTCACACATAACATACATATGAACCAGCATATGTAAGTGAAGATGGAGACACATGAAAAATTCATATACATATGCAAATAACACTGTGTACACTTACTTCCTATGGAAGAATATTTTCCTTATAGTAAAACTTCTCATATTATATAAAGATACACATGACAAAACTGAAAGAAAATCTGTGCATGATACCACAACTAAGAGTCTGATTTACATAGTAGTCAGAACATATTTAAATAATGAAGGGAAAATACCTTAGTAAGGTGAAGAAGAAGAAGAAGAAGAAGAAGAAGAAGAAGAAGAGGAGGAGGAGGAGGAGGAGGAGGAGGAGGAGGAGGAGGAGGAGGAGGAGGAGGAGGAGGAAGAAGAGGAAGAAGAAAAGAGAGAGGAGGAGGAGGAGGAAAAAACAAAAGCCCCTTGTGTTTGATTTTTAGGAAGACAACATAATATATAAAATCAGACAATAAATCAATCATATTACTAGAATAAAAAATCATATGATTATCTTAATAGATGAATAAGTAACATTTAACAAAAAAATCTAAATAACCCTGAGATTCCATCTTACACCAATCAGAATGACTAAGATGAAAACCTCAGGAGATAGCACAGGTTGGTGAGGATATGGAAAAAGAGGAATACTCCTCCTTTGCTGGTGGGATTCCAAACTGATAAAACTACTCTGGAAATAAATCTGGAGTTTCCTCAGAAAACTGGAACTAGATCTACCCTAAGACCCAGCTATACCACTCTTGAGTATATACCCAAAAGACGTCCTACCACGCAACAGGGTCATGTGTTCCACTATGTTCATAGTGGCCAGAGGCTAGAAACAATCCAGAGGCCACACAACAGAAGAATGAATACAGAAAACGTGGTTTATTTACACAGTGAAATACTATTCAACTATTAAGAACAAGGACATCCTGCGTTTTGCAGGCAAATGGATGGAAGTAGAAAATATTCTGAGTGCGGTAACTCAGACCCAAAAGAACATGCATGGTATGTAATGACTAATAAGTGAATATTAGCCAAAAAGTGCAGAATCCCCAGGATACAATTCACAAAACTCAAGAAGGCTAACAAGCCAAAGGGCTCAAGTAAGGAAGCTTCAATCCCACTTGGGAGGGAGAAAAAAGCAATTACAAGACAAGGGGAGAGAGGGAGGGACGTGGGTAGGAAAGGCAACAGGGAGCAGAAGAGCGGAACTTGATTAGGTATTGGATGGGGTGAAACAGGACTGAAGCCCTGAGGGCTAGCAGAAAGAATGGAAGTAGGCAACCTTAAAAGTAGGAGGTGGAGACACCCTGCAGAATGTACCAGAGATTTGAGAGGTAAGAGAGACTCTCAAGACTCAAAGGGAGGGTCCTTAGACAAAATACCCTACAGTGAGGAGAAGGCACTTGTAGAGTCCAGTTCCAGCAGAGAGACAGAGCATCAATTGAGGGATGGAGTTACCACCCCAGTCAAAATCTCTGAGCCAGATTTTTTCCTGTCTGAACTGCAAGAATAAAATGATGATAAGGCTGAGGAGAAAGGAGGTCCAGTGACAGGCCCAATTTGGCATCAAGGGGATACCCCAAGGCCTGACACTGATGCTATGGTTTTCTTACAACCAGTAGCCTGTCATGACTTGCCTCTGAAAGACCCAAATGAGGCTGAAAGAGTCAGATACAGATATTTACACCCAACCAATGGATAGAAGCTGGTGAGCCCTGTGGGTAAATTAGGGAAAGGCTGGAAGAAGCTGAGAAGGAGGGTAAACCTATAGGAAGACCAGCAGTCTCAACTAACCTGGACCCCTGGGATCTCTCAAACACTGAGCCACCAACCAGGTAGAATACACCAGCTGATATGAAGCCGCCAACACATTATAGCAGAGTCCTGTCAAGTCTGGACTCAGAGAAGATGAACCTGTCAAGAGATTTGTGGCCCCATGGAGTGGGGAGGTCTGTTGGGATAGGGGTGGTGGTGGTGGCAACCTCTTGGAGAAGTGGGGGTGTGGAGGATGTGTGGGATGTGGAACATTCAGAGGTGGACCAGGAGGGGAATAAAATCTGGACTGTAAAAAATGATTAAAGAGTAAATTTTAAAAAAATCTTTTCATAATAAAAGTGTGGGGAGCCAACAGAAGGCAGCTATCATCTTTGCAGCCATCTTGAGCCATATACCCTAAAAAGAGACTTGTTTTCAACAGCCTACAGCAGCTGAGCACACTCTGATAACATCTTGTTTTATATACCCAGGATTTTCCCTTGGGTGTGTGAGACTTAAAGGTGTGACTTAAAGGTGTGACTTAAAAGCATGACTTGAGAAGTCAGACTTATAAAAGGAGAGAGGCAGACAGAAGAAGAACTGGAAACTTGGAACTTGGAGGCACTAGTGACTAGGAACTAAGAACTCGAGAGTTGGGACTTGGACTAGGAACAGGGGACTTGGAAAGAGAGAAGAAGAGAGACTTGAGAATAAACAGGATTAAATCACACTCTGTCTGGTCTCCATTCTTCACATTCGCCCTCACTCTCTCTCTCTTGCTGAACCCTGACCCGTGGACTGGAGCAGGAGTATGCGCCAGGACAATTTAGCCCCCAAAGCTTGGGGAAGTGTGGGTTCCAACTTCTGGCAGAGTGGTCCCTGACATAAAAGCACTCAAGGAACTCCGTCTATGATATTTATGAGAACCTCTCAAAGTCAGCACATGCTTAATTGTAAATGTTTCTCCTGTAAGATTAAACACACACAGAGAGAGAGAGAGAGAGAGAGAGAGAGAGAGAGAGAGAGAGAGAGAGAGAGAGAGAGATTCATCCAGGGAATTTAGGTA
Source organism: Arvicanthis niloticus (assembly GCF_011762505.2). NCBI lineage: Eukaryota > Metazoa > Chordata > Mammalia > Rodentia > Muridae > Arvicanthis > Arvicanthis niloticus. Next base: position 118,561,467 of record NC_047679.1, on the reverse strand, counting down.
GCAGAAATGAAAGAAGATCTTATTGGAAAAGAAGTATAATTTCTTATTTGTACATAAGATAATCATGTATTTGAAAGCATGGCACATATACAACTGAAATCTATAAAATATGATTAAAAGAAGTTACAGAAATAGAAAAAATATTTTATTTCATAAGTTGGAACACATTACCTTGTTAAGATGGCACTATTTCTTTAACTGACCTACAGAAAATGAAAATAATATCAAAACCTGTGGTTTCCTTTAAAGAGCTGACAAACTGGATATGAATTTCAGATCAAAATACAAATACATTTAATAGTCTTGAAAGGAGAATAAAGCTTGAGGTCTCATGTCCTTTCAGTTTCAAAATTTAGTCCAAATTGAAATTAAAAAAATAAACCTATATATTTTTGGTTGATTGATTTTCCGTAACAATACCACAATAATTCAATGGGAGTATGTCCATCTTTTCAATAAATGATACTAAGAAAACTGAACAACTACATATAAAATTGGAGTTGAATTATTCTCTACAACCACATACAAAAGTCATCTTAAATAAGCTCAGGTTAATATGAAAGCTTAATCTATAAAACACAGAAAAGCACCATGAACACATAGGTATAGAACATGAAATATATAGTTCTAATTTGCATGATCCTAGGTTAGACAATGATTTCTCAAGTATACTAAACAGTATCTATAGTGAATAAAACATATACAAACTTGACTTCACTAAAATTAAGTAGTTTTGTACATCAAAAGACATTAATGTGAGGAAATATCCATGAATTTGGAGAAATATTTTTGTGCATTATATCTCTGATAAGGGTCTATTGCACTCAAAAGATAAAAAGTTCTTATAACTGCAATATGTCATAGTAATTATCATAAAATAGGAATTCTTCTACAAAGAGGAAATGGTAAATAAATACACAACAATATGTCACAATCTGCATCCATGAAGAAAAGGAAACCAAAATCATGATATATAACTCTGCACTTATTAGGACAAATATATAAACAAAGACCAAATACTCATGGTCACTGTAGTCTATAGTCATAGCTCCTTGGGGGACCATTGCAAGTCAGAGGGCTGGAGTTCAGCTGAGGCATGTAAAGAGAGGCCCTCTTAAAAGAAAACAAAAACAAAATGCAATTAAAGATTTTGCAAAGAATGTGAAGGAATTAAAAAATCCACACCTCACTAGTAATAATGTAAATAGTATAGCCTCTTTGGCAGACAGCATAGAGAAAGTTGCATTAATTTACTGGAAGTATTCAGAAAAAAACAAACTTGGAATCCACCCAAATGAGCATAAAGTGATTAATATAAAAACAGCACAGCCATAATGTAGAATATTAAGTCATAAAAATGAATTAGGTAGTAATAAATTCTACGATGTAAGAGAACCTTGAAAATAATAAGTAAAATAAATAAAAAGACATACAATCTGTTATTTTATTTATGTAAAATCTGCAATATTAGCTTCATCCCAAGAAGGGATGAAGAAAGAAAAATGAAAAGTAATCACCAAGTCTTTTTATACTTTTTTTCATAATGATGAAAATGTTCTCAAATTCATAGCTATTTTCATATAACTTCTTGAATGAATTAAAATCACTGGCTCATACAAATAAATGAATGAATATTGAAGTGTTTAAATAATATATAAACAAAAAACATTCAATTTAAAAAGAAGAGTATCCCAAGCATTTGCCCTCCAACTGAATATTGGATCCTATCAGAATACTTCTGTTGGTGCAAATAAAGCAAGAACTATAAAAATTCAAAACCACAGGAGCAGCTCCATGCACCTATTTTCAGTATTATTAAAATTTGTAACTTCAGTAAGAGAAAGATGGCTTAAAACTGGTAACTCAGGGTTGGAGTCCTTCAGACAATAACACTTAAAGATCCTAGAAAATAGACATATAAAAGATAATATTTAGGGCAATGTCTCTTTGGTGAGGTATTGGAGGTTGCACATTTATACAATGTTGTACAGGAACTGGCAGCCAAAAACTTTGTAGCGTGGGGATGATGCATTTGGTGTTGATTTTGGAGAGATTAGATTTGAGTTTTGCTTTTCAAAGTTATGGTTGCTCTGGTGTTATGAGGGAAACTTAGAGGTTTGCTTGAATTGCCAGTGTTCCATTGGCTACAGTTTGCAGTTCATTCGCGGGCTTGGGATTTTTGATGCACCCATGTTTGTAGTTAAGAAGAGGATTGAGCAGGTGAAGAGGAATTAAGGAGTTTAAGACAGCTGTAACACAGTAAAGGCTTGATGCCCCATTTACACAAGCTTTATTGGATGTTTTAAATATGGAAGTTTGGGTCATTTTAGAAATGATTGTCCCAGGAACAAAGGCAGGAACAGAATATCTTAGGCCCAGATTAAGAACATTTATTTACATTTGAGTTAATACAAAGATCAGAGTGGGCTCAGAAGAAGCTTGTGTGGCATTCCTTTTGTCCTGGTCATCCTGACCTGCCCCTAGAAGCCTCTAGAAGTCCCTAGAAAGATGTTTTCTGGAGTTTGTTTATTGCCTTGCTTGTTCCTTCTAGAGGAGGGGTCAAGCCTCAGACCCAAAAGCATTCACAACAGGCAGCATATGGGCCAGGAGTTATAGATAATGATTATGTGGAAGAAATTAAAATTATGGCTGCTTCCCCTCATGGCTTTATAGGTGTGCCTGCTAACAAAAGTAACAAAAGAGTAAGAAGAGGACAAGACTGACCTTCAACTTGGCCTTTATCTGATATTCTCACTCAGCTACAAGGGACTGGTTATTCCATTAATCCAAAACAAGGTTTAAACTTAAGATTTATGAAAGGTTAAAGAAACTAGGAACGTGTGGGTCATTGTAACCTAACTTGCCTACTCGAGCTGGCATTCCAGGATATAGATACAGAATTATTAAGGATTTGGAGGACTGTTTTTATACTGTTCCTTTGCATCCTAGTGACTGTGGGAGGTTTGCATTTAGTGTGTCTGCTTGTAATTTTAAAGAACTATGAAGTAATATCATTGGAAACTTTTGCCACAGAAAATGGCTAATAACCCTTCATTATATAAAAAAAGTTTATGCTTCAATACAAGAAGTTAGGATTCTGAATCCTTCAGTGTATATTATTCATTATATGGATATTTTATTAGCTGATCCTTCTGAAGGAGTTTTGCTGCAAGACTTTGCTCTCATACAACTTTAAAATTTTGGGGAGTGCTTGTTACTCCAGAAAACATACAAAGGCACTATCTTTCTAATATTTAAGACCTCCGTTATATCCGTTATATCCTAAGCAGATTGTGGCACAGAAAATTTCAGTAAGAAAGGTAGGCTACAACAAAGAAATAATCTCAGGCAGGAATCTGATATTAGGCTAGAACCAAGAAGCAATTTCAGACAGGAATCTAAATTTTAGGCTAGAACAAGGAAGTAGGCTTCAGACATGAAAATGACCTTGGGCTAGAATAAGAAAGTAGGCTCAGATACTTTGGTCATCCTGATAAGCCTTTAGAAACAGTGATCACCAGTGTTCATGTAACTGGGTTTAATGCCTTGCTTGTTCTTTGACTATTTGTGTTTATTGTATTGTTTGTTCCTCGACTATTTGCTTCTATTGTATTGCTAGACCCTCAACCTAGAACTGACCTTAATACATGCATGTAATCAAAATGGTATAAAAGCATAAAGAAAGAGGAGGTATAGGATAGGGAGTTCTATGGAGGGAAAATGGGGAAAGAAGATGATATTTGTATTGTAAATAAATAAAATATCCAATAAAAAAAATCAAAAAAAAAGAAAGAAAAGATAGTTGGGGCTGGAGAGATGGCTCAGTGTTTAAGAGCACTTTAATTCCCAGCAACCACATGGTGGCTCACAACCATCTGTAATGGGATGTAGTGCTCTCTTCTGGCTTGCAGGTGTACATGCAAAAACATAATAGTTTACTTTAAATGATTTTCAAAAGTTGTTAGGAGATATTAAGTGGCTAAGACCTCACCTTAAGCTTGCCACAAGAGAACTTAATACACTGTTTGATATTTTCAAGGTGAATGCAAATCTTAACTCCCCTGGACAATTAACTGAGGGACAAATAGCTTTGCAGAAAATAGAGGAAGCTATGATTAGCCAACAACAGATACATTATGCAGATTAATCAATTGTTGGCCACACCACATGGTTATCATGGCTGGTCTTTGGCAAAAGAGACCATTAATGTGGATTCATTCTTTTTCATCTCCAAGTGAAGTTTGAACATCCTATTATGAAACTGTTGCTTTGTTAATACAGAATTGTAGGATAGAATCCTGAAAGTATTTTGGATGAAATGTTTGTTGCTTATTTCAAACAGCAACTAAATTGGTTATTGAAGAATTCTGATATTTGGCCTATTGCATGGCAAACTTATTAGGCAAAATCATTAATTGTTTTCCAAAACACAAGTTGCTACAATTTTCTTCTATGCATGCTTTGTATATTCTGTAAATTTATGCATGCAGTCCATAGAAAATGTGTTTACTGTATTTAAAGATGGCTCATCTAATGGGAAGGCAGTATATGTAGTTGAATCACATGTGCACTTTCTTTAGTTTACCTCCTATTTCAGCACAAATAATTGAATTATGTGCCATAGCCACTGTTTTTGAAATGTTGAAAAATCAAGCTTTTAATTTATATACTGGTAGCCAATATATAACTCATGATTTACAGTTGCTTGAAATTGTCCCTTTTTTTTAGATATTGCTAATTCTCAAATTTTACAGTTATTTATACAAATACAGCTTAATTTAAGAAACATATACTGTTCCTAACTTTATAGGACATTTAAGAGCTCATACTATATTGCTTGGACCCCAGAGCAATGCCACAGCAGATTTGTATACCAGGCAGACTATAGGTCTTATAGGAATAATTGGCCATACAATCTCATTCTTTACATCATCAAAATAGTAATAGCTTGAGACAACAATTTGGTATTTCTAGAGAATATGCATGTCAATAGCAAATGGATGTTACTAATTTCTGATTTTGGAAATTTATGTACATGTGACTTATCATTTCAGGCTTTCTAGTTCCACCTGCTATAACAGGAGAAGCAACTAAAAGTGTAATCAATTAGTCATTGCCTATGTTATTTTTCTATGATGGTCATTCCAAATCAGATTAAGACAGATAATGAAACTAGCTATTGCAGTCAGGCATTTGAGATGTTTTGTTGACAATTTAATATTAAACATATTACTGGGATTCCTTATAATCCTCAAGGACAAGATATTGTGAAACGGGTATTGTGAAACTTCAAAATAACATCTTTAAAAAAAAAAACAAAGAGGGGGAGTTATACCCTATAACTCCCAAGATCACCAAAAGCACACCTTGCTTTTGTCTTAGTTGTTTTAAATTTTTTCCAAACTGATACTAAAGTTCATTCTGCAGTGGATCACCACTGGCATTCAATCACTTCCAGCTCATATGCCAGCATTAAATGGAAAGACCCCCTAACTAATAAATGGAATGGTCCTGATCCTGTTTTAATTTGGTGCCAAAAGTTATTCCTGTGTTTTTTTCCCAAAAAGAAAATGGAGCTCAATAGCTGCCTAAAAGATTGGTCCGTCAATTGAACACAGATCCTGAACCTAATAATCATGATACCAGTGATGAAGATGGCTCAAAATCCCTATCAGCTAGTTGAGTTAACCTGGAGTGTAATATGTACTTTTACTGGAGAGCAAGCATTTTTTTTATCAGTACTCAAAGCCAATCTCATATACCTGGTGGCCAGACTTTGTGTTTGATCCTTGCCAATTAGCAGTAGGATTAGATACCTGGGACATTCCTGCTTACAACTTTAATTTCTACACTGCTTGGACCATTAATTATAATCATGTTGCTTTTAAATTTTGGACCTTGTATCTTAAACAGATTGGTGGCCTTCATATAGGATCACTTTCAGCAAGCTCAGCTATTCACCATGGCAGTTACCCATCGCTATGAAGAAATGAATTGAGTGCATGTTCATAGGTTCCTTGGTCTGAATTCATATGTGGCTTTGGTTTGTATGGGAAAGAGTATGCCATAGAAGTCAGAGTCGGGTAAGAGTGTTCTTGAGCTTCTATCAACCTAAGACAGAGGCAAATGTCAATAATGCTACATTTATCCTCCTTGATGGGTAAAAAGGAGCAATATAGACACTGACCTAAGCCAGACATGGTGCCTGATCACTCTACCCTAGACAGAATTATGGAAAACAAGTTAATCTTGTGCTCCTGTCAAGCTACTGGTACTGATCATCTTTAAAAAACTAAAATGGGGAAAATTGTGCCCTCCACCAGCCATGAGCAGGCCTGAAAGACCTTGTTTGCCACAGGACCTTAATGACCCAGGTTGAGTCATCCACCCTGGCTGCATGTACAGGAACATAGTAGACTGCCCCCTGAGGTTGCCTTGAGACATAATCAAACTGAAACAAAGGATGAGTTCCATCAGCTTCCCCTATATATACAAAGAACTGAAAATCAAACTTTGAGCCTTGATCAGAGAACTTTGTCTTGGCTTCATGCTTCTCATGCCCTTCTGTCTCATTTTCATTTCCAGCCCTCCTTTCAGTTTGTTTGTGGCCACTGATGGCTACCACATTCCACATCTCCCAGGACACTAAAATCCATCATTGCTACCAGTTTTATATTTCTACTTAGCTAATTAATAATATACGTAAGAAAAAGATGAATGGTGCTAACAATTACTGACAATAAAGCAAGATATTTGGTAGATTTTTTTCATAAATACAATTATTCCCAAGATATATTTATAGATGTCTAGGATCAGAGAAGTCAATTGAAGTAGTCTTAGCTAGACAAAGTATGTCTATGTTAAAATGAGAACAATGACAATAATATTTTTGACTACCAAGCCATTTTAATGAACTAAAACATTCAGCAAAGAATAGTCTCTTGTTAGCTCATAAGTTGTGCTTTCTTTATGTGCTTGTATATCTCTTTACTTCTTGTTCTTTTTAACATAAGAGTGTTGCTATGTTGCTTAAATTGGGCTCAAATCTGCATTCCTACTACTACAACCTCTTTCGCAAGTATCTTGAATGCCAGACTTGCATCATTATGCTCAACCTTGTTTATCTTTAATGAGGTTAAATATTCAAATGTTTGTTTAATCCTTCTATGCTTTATTCTAGTAAGTCAGAGATTTTTTTTGTTCCACACTAATCATCTCTTATACATAGGCCAATTCTCTTCCCAAAGACTAGCAAAAATCTATTTTTATTCTTGCTACACAAGGAGCTACAATTTTATTCTAAAAAGAAGATAGGGAAACTATTGACCTTGGTTTTAAAAACAATACACACAGCTTTTTGTAAGAAAGTAATATAATGAATGGTCATCTTGCTACTTAGTGTCTGAGTTCTTGCATCCTCAGAGGTGAATCTTTTTCAATCCATTTCAATCCAAACTTTCCAAGAATATATACTACTTTATATTATTTAGATATCAAAACTACTGACCTGCAGGGATAAAATCAGAAAGGACAGTCTGTTCCTCTAGCAAATAATGTCAGGTGTTACTCAGATTCATCCAGGTTTATTGTAGACAGGAGAGTGCTGTTGAAATAATCTGTTAAATGCTATAAAAGGTCAGGAGCAAGATGGATATCAGTACTGTCTCATCTCTATAAAATATGAAGAATGCAATGTTTCGCGTAACAGCACTGAGTTATTTCTACCCCAGGGCTAAAGACAGGACTGAAAAATACAGAAAGCTGATATCTAACTCCCCTTACAGAGAAAGAGTCATGTCTTAATCACTGTTCTATTGCTATGAGAAGACACCATGATCAAGGCAGCTATTATAAAAGAAAGAATTTAGTTAAGGGCTTGTTTGAAGTTTCAGAGGTTTAGTCCACTATTATCATGGTGGCTGGCAGACATAGTGCTGTAGAAGTACCTGAGACATTCTGATCCACAAGCAGAGGGAGAGAGATCCACTCTGGGCCTGGTGTGAGCTTTTTAAAACCAAGCCTACTGCTAGTGACACACTTTCTCCAACAAGCCGAGGCCTGCTCCAATAATGGTACACTTCCTAATACTTCTGAAACAGTTCCACTCCCTGGTGACTAAGCATTGAAATGTATGACCCTGTGAGGGTCCTTTTTATTCAAACAGGCACAAGTAGCAATACTATCAAATAGTAGCATAGTGAAAAGGTCCCCAAAACATGACCATACAGGCAAAGGAAGAAGAAAAAAACGGGAAATAAAACTCCCTAGAAAATTTCTAAGAAAGAAATATGACCAATTGTGCTATCATCATATGTTGTATTGTTTAAAAGCATGAGGGAATTAATGTAGAGCAAAATATGAGATTAAAGACCAATCAGGAATAAACAGAAGGGAGTTATGAAGCATCAATTAGCAAAGGAAAAAACAGAACTATCATAAAATCAAAATCTTAATTAAGCAAATAGTAGATAATCTTGGAGATATTTTAAAGAGCACATAGATTGAAATTGAAATGAAGGAAATATGACATATACCACAGAAATTCAGAATGTTATAAGGAAATATTTTAAAGGCCTGTACTTCATATTAAATAGGAAAATGTAAAAGTAATAGATAAATTTCTAGATTCAAAATTAGACCCAGAAGTCAGTAATTTAATACAGACCCATAATAAATGATGAGAATGAAAAAAAAAAACAGAAAGCATTACAGCTAAAACAAACAAAAGGTTAAACATCAAATGGATTCACAAAAGAATTCTTTTAAACTACAAAATACAGAAAAAGCACACCCAGACTCCTATGAAGCCAGTATGACTCTAGCTGCCCAAACCATGAAAAGACATAACAAATAAATTAAATTATAGACTAATATCCCTGATGAACATAGATTTAAAAGTCCTCAATAAAATACTTACAAACAGAACACAGGCATACAGCAAGCAGATTATCCATTTAAACCAAATTGGATTTATGCTAAGTGTGTGTGTGTGTGTGTGTGTGTGTGTGTGTGTGTGTGTGTGTGTGTGTTTGACAATCATTAAGGAGAAAAGAAGCCATGAATTTCAAGAAAAGGTATCTGTGAGAATATTTGAAGGGAAGAAAGGAAGGAGAAAATGATATCATTGCAATCTCAACAACAAAAAGCAAATAATTTTTTAAAAACTTAAAAAGAAAAATATTAGAATAGCTTCAGACTTATACAAAGTCACATTTAATGTTAACAGGTAAACAAGAACAATAAATGCAGGGAGAGTTTAACAAACTACTTTGGTTAACCAAAGCAATCCTAAGGGGGAAAATAATGTCTGTGTTAACATTATATCTGATTTTGATTTCTTGTATAGATTCCTAGCAACAGAAACATGATGCTACCACAAAAAAACAGTTACACAGACTAGAGGAAAATAGAATAGAGGAGCCAGATAAAAACCTGTAGATCTGATCTTCATTTGCCTGATTTCTCACAAAGAAGCCAAAAACACACATTGGCAAAAAAAAAAAAAAAAAAAAAATAGCCTGCCTTTATCTCTGTCTCTCTCTCTATCTGTCTGTCTCTCCATCTCTCTATCTCTGTCTGTCTCTGTCTGTCTGCCTCTCTCTCTCTCTCTCTCTCTCTCTCTCTCTCTCTCTCTCTCTCTCTCTCTGTGTGTGTGTGTGTGTGTGTTCAGTGTAGAGTCCTTACCTTACTAACTAATGCATTGACATATTCAGTTAATTGGTGTTCCAGTTTTATCAGGTGCACCAAGTGTTCTTAACCACTAAGTCATGACCTAGCCCCATCATCAAAAAGATTATCACTGAACCAAGCTACAAAACTGTAAGTCATCACTCACCTTCTCCCAGAATCTGTCATTAACCAGCAGTTTAGAATAGAAGGGTGGGACCCCATAAGTCACTCTCTGATTCAGAACTGATATCCTAACTCAAGTAAACAAAACCCAACATGTTTGTAGTTAATAGTCCAGTTCTGTACAGGCCCATTGCAGATATCTATAACTCCTGAGATATCTGGGAATGTGTACTAATTCAACCTTTATAAAAGTCTGTATGGAGATTTTTAAAACAAACAAACAAACTAGAAATAGATATTTCATATTCCCGAGATATAGCACATCTGAGTGTTAACTTACAGTACCATGAAGACTACAAGTCAATACATCACAAAGATATTTGTACATTGGTATTTACTGAAGCAGTATTTATAATAGATAAATTATAGAAACAATCCAGATCCAAGAACAGACAAATAAAATTTTATATAGATAGAAATTGGAATTGTTTTTGGCTCTAAAGAAAAGGGAAATCATGTCATTTAAAAAAAAACCTTCTCTCTCTCTCTCTCTCTCTCTCTCTCTCTCTCTCTCTCTCTCTCTCTCTCTCTCTCTCTCTCTCTCTCTCTCTCTCTCTCTCTCTCTCTCTCTCTCTCTGCCTGTTCGAATCCTGCTCCATCCCGTTTGTCTCCGCCCAATTCTCATGCGGGGAAAAAAAAAGTTAAAAAAAAAAAAAAGCGAACCAGCAGTGGTTAAGCTGTTAAGGCTGCCGCCTGCAGAGGGCGCTGGCCCTCTGCTCTCTCTCTCTCTCTCTCTCTGTCTGCCTGTTGGAATCCCGCTCAGTCCCGCTTGTCTCTGCCCAAGTCTCATGGGAAAAAAAAAATGTTTTGGCCCGGAAGTGGTGGCGCACCACTTTAATCCCAGCATTTGGGAGGCAGAGGCAGGAGGATTTCTGAGTTCGAGGCCAGCCTGGTCTACAGAGTGAGTTGCAGGACAGCCAGGGCTACACAGAGAAACCCTGTCTCGAAAAAAAAAAAAAAAACCAAAATAAATAAATAAATAAATAAATAAATAAAATAAAAAAACTAGTATGAATGGAGATGATCATATAAAGGGAATTAAGATATTTTGGACAAATTCTTCATATCTTCTCTCATTTTTAGTTGCTCATTTTTATACAGTATATGTATAATAAAATTAAAATTGTTTAGGTGAACAAAGGAAGAGTGAAAAGCCACAAATATACTCAACATTGAATATATATTTTAAGAAAAAAATTCAAAAATAAATTTTAAAAATAACTTGAGTTTAATCCACAAAATTTCAGTAATCTTATTGTCACTCACATTCTGGACATTGACAAACATAAATCTCAGGATTTTGTTAAAACTAAGAAATATTTAAAATAGAAAAACAAGAGAAAGGTAATGAAAAAGAAAACTTGAAAATGGACATAACACTTATTAGTGCATTTATCTGGAATATCAACATTTAACCAATATGAAAAACATATTCATAGGAAAATACAATCACTAAAGTGTTAACAGAAATGAGGACAATTAAAGGTATTCATGTGTATATTGAGGATGAAAATGATACATTCATATCTATATGATAATAGAATATTTACTATCAAAGATTAGCAACATTAGGAAAAAGTATAAGTGACTAAGTTTATCAGTACAATGAACAAGTAAATAATGGAAGTCTACTAACCATTTTGCAACTGCTTGAGATTCCATGGAGAAGTTTAAAAAGCTAATGACAAACAGCACTATGCATCATAGTTCACTAATAAAGACTTTTTTAAAAATGACAAGAATCATATCACCCACCCAAGAAAAACTGGGCAAACATGACAAGCATAAGTCAAATACTGAATATAGAAAATTCACAGAACAAATAACCTGGTTTCCACAGTGAATAACTTATATGGAAAAAAACCTATGAGAACACCAGTTATAAATTATCAGGTTTTGAGAAACACTGTACTCATATGTTTCAGATCCTAACTTAAGCAAACAAGCAACATGTTTGACACACTGATGATATTAAAGTATAGGATGAGAAATACATTTTAATAGCTGTGATGATATTGAAATTTAAGTTTCTAAGGATTTATTATCATAAAGCACACTAAATGCTTCCAGTTTCCATCTATACCCTGGAGCTGACGCTATGCCAAAGCTCTTCATACCCAAATCCTGCTGGAAGAGAGCTGATCTCCCAGGAGTGATGACACACCTAAGATCACAGGTGAGACACCAAGTTCTGCTTTAAAACCTAGCCCAAGTGGGACCTTGCCAGAGCTCACAGGACACAGGAACTGTAGAGCAGCCTGGGACAAGATCCTTTCAGTTTCCATCTGTGCCCTGAATAATAACCCTGTGCCACAGCTCTCCGTACTCAAATCCTGCTGGAAGAGAGATGGTCTCCCAGGAGTTCTGACACACCTAAGAAAGCAGGCTCACAGGCTTACAGGAGGGACAAGCTACAGTCAGAGACAACAAGACCAGTTAACACCAGAGATAACCAGATGGCGAGATGCAAGCACAAGAACATATGCAACAGAAACCAAGGCTACTTGGCATCATCATAACCCAGTTCTCCCGCCACAATGAGCCCTGGATACCCCAAAACACCAGAAAAACAAGATTCTTATTTAAAATCATATTTTATTATGATGATAAAGCACTTTAATATGGACACAAATAACTACCTTAAAGAAATATAGGAGAACATAGGTAAACAGGTAAATTCCTTAAAGAGGATACATAAATCCCTAAAAGAAATACAAGAAAATATAACCAAACAGATGAATGAATTGAACAAAACTATTCAGGATCTAAAAATGGAAATAGAAACAACAAAGAAATCACGAAGGGAGACAACCCTGGAGATGAAAAACCTAGGGAAAAGATCAAGAGTCTTAGATGCAAGCCAACAGAATACAAGAAATAGAAGAGAGAATCTCAGGTATAGATGATACCACAGAAAACGTTGACATAACAGTCAAAGAAAATGTGAAATATAAAAAGCTCCTAATCCAAAACATCCAAAAAATCCAGGACACAATGAGAAGACCAAACCTAAAGATAATAGGTATAGAAGAGAGTGAAGATTCCCAAATCAAAGGGCCAATAAATATCTTCAACAAAATTATAGAAGAAAATTTCCCTAATCTAAAGAAAGAGATGCCCACAAACATACAAGAAGCCTATAGAACCCCAAATAGATCAGACCAGAAAAGAAATTCCTTCCTTCACATAATAACAAAAACACCAAATGCACAAAACAAAGAAAGAATATTAAAAGCAGTAAGGGGGAAAAGGTTGATTAACATATAAAGGCAAATCTATCAGAATTACATCAGACTTCTCACCAGAGACTCTAAAAGCCACAAGATCCTGGGCAGATGTCATACAGATCCTAAGAGAACACAAATGCCAGCCCAGGCTACTATACCCAGCAAAACTCTCAGTTACCATAGATGGAGAAACCAAGATATTCCATGACAAAACCACATTTAATCAATATCTTTCCACAAATCTGGCCCTATAAAGGATAACAGATGGAAAACTCCAACACAAGGAGGGAAACTACAACATAGAAAAAGCTAGAAAGTAATCTTCCAACAACCCCAAAAGAAGATAGCTACACAAACATAATTCCACCTCTAACAACAAAAATAACAGGAAGCAACAATCACGATGATTGTGATGTGTTTATAAAAAGATTGAGAGAGAGGGCATATGTTTGGTGGAGCTGTAGTCAGGTATAGGGGAGGGGGTACCTAGGTGGGCACATGTTGAGTCATCCCCTCCCCCTGAGGGATCAGCCACATGATGGCATAGTATAGAATAGAATTTATTCAGGGCATGGGGAGGGGAGTTGAGATAGTAGTAGAGGCAGAGAAAGACAGAGAGAGAGAGAGAGAGAGAGAGAGAGAGAGAGAGAGAGAGAGAGATTGAGAGCGAAAGAGAGGAGGAGTAGAGATGTGAAGGAGTAGAAGCCAGCCATGAGCATGTGGAGAAAGAGGGGTAAGTGAATGGAGAGACAGTGGGAGCAGGAAGGCAAGAGCAAGAGAGAGGAGGGGTCAAGCAGCCCCTTTTATAGTAAGACATACCTGGCTATTGCCAGGTAACTGTGGGGCAGATCTTAGACAAAATGCTAACATTCACCCATTTTTGTTTAATTAAAAAAAAAAAGAAAATTAAAAGGAGGAGATGGTGGGAACTGGAATAGGATCTTTGTGATCTTTAATTACTTCCTGCTGACTTTGGCTTGATGTGCCTCTAGGAAACCTAGAAGAGTAGTTATGGGGCTATTGGTCCAGTCTTAGGAGAATCGCTTGTTTCCTTGCTGTCCAGGATCTATGGCACCGTCTGTGAGTACATCAGAAGGAGCAAGTTCAGTAGAAGTGTCTCTGACTGGGAAAGTAGACTGGAGTATCTGTGGGTGTAGGAGGAGCTAAGGTGAGAGAAGTAAAGAGAGGAAGAGGAAAAGGAAGAGGAGGAACAAGGTGAGGGGGAGGTCAGAGATGTAGGAGGATGAAGAGCCACTTATGGGTGGCCAGACAGTCTGGGCTCAGCCCAGCTTTGTGGAGATAGCATGGAAGATTGGCAGAGGCATCCCCATGTTGGAATCTTGTGAGTGGCAGGGCCAGTGTTTCTGGCTGGCCATTCCTAGCTGTGGCTCGCTTCCAGTTATAGAGCACTTAACTTCAGGCAGGCTAGAGCTAAGCAGAGCTGCTGCCACTTAGCCCAAGAAAACGCCATTTTAAATTAATTACTTCAACAAAGTGCCGACCAACGTCTGGCACAAATTCACTAGAAATTTAAGTCTATTTCACCTGAGAGTAAAAGTTGTATTTTTTTTTTAAAGAAAGTGAGTAAGCGCTGAAATAAGTCACGTGACTCCTAGTGCAGTAACATTGAACAAAAAACAAACTGCAGCTGAGGTCCCCTGCTGTGAGGAAACACAGGTGGCTTTTTGTTAAGAATAGAAGGAAGTAGCTTACTTCTATGACAGAGACATTTGAACTGTGAATTAAAATTGAAATTAGCTGATTTGAGATGGTTAGCCTGTGATTTAAGGGCCTATAGCAAATTCATGGCTTGGAGTTTATTGTTAGGGTGTTTTCTATATTTTACTTAGAAATAGCTGAGAGGAGTTAACAGACAACAGTCCAGGTTACCTTACATGGATAGTTGGTTTTCAAAATATCAGAAGTCCATAGAATTGACATTACAAATATTTCTATATTAATGTTCGTTTTGATTAGAGACCTGTCTGCTCCTGAAAGCTTCCTGTCGTGGATTCTAAGAAAAATCTGAGCATCCTTGGAGTTACTCCAGTTGTGCGGTGACAACCACTAGGCAAGAATTGCCTCTTTCCATCTACAGACAAATTACTGCCCAAAAAAGGACACACTCGCAGAATAGTCGACTGATTATATCTGCCTAGACAGAGTAATCAGCCCTTAATAATTCTGAATCACTAGGTCTGTCAGATGATCCTGGGCCAGAAGGCTGAAGATAGGATGGTCCAACATTTTGTAGTATAGGGACTGTCTAGGTGTTCAGCAGTCCCTATAAATTGGCTAAGTTTTAGAAGCTATGCTTTGTGCTTCCCTTAATTTCACTTAACTCAGTCATTCTGAATTCCTGACGGGGTTGAAGACGTATAGTGTCATATCCAATCCCTGCTATTTACTTTGAGAGAAAAGATTTGAGAGGATGTTTTTCAGCTGACATTCATTCTAAAGCCAAGAAAAAAGCCAGGTTCAGAACTAAGCCTTTTAGTTAGGAGAGATGACAGAGGTTCTGGTTAGTGAACAAAATGATGGACTGAGTATTAGGTCTATCTTGTACCTTACTGACACAAATTGGTATAGTTATGCTCTAATTGTATTTTGAGAGAAAACTTTTATTTTAACAGGAAGGGTGATATGTAGGAGGAGCTAAGATGGGAGGAGTAAGGAGACGAAGAGGAAGAGTAAGGCGAACAGAGATAGATAGATAGATAGATAGATAGATAGATAGATAGATAGATAGATAGATAGATAGAGGTGGGGACATGGAGCCAGATGTTCATATGTCTCCACCAGTCAAAGGTAGTTGGTATATCTAGGTTGGGCATTGGGTTACACTTCTGACTGTATGGGCATCTTGTTATTGAGCATTACCAAACTTATAAAGCCTTTGACCAACATTTTAAAAAATTGTATAAAAGCAAAAGGGAGGAGGGGTGATGAGATGGGGGAATGCTAGGGAGGGAAAATGGGGAAAGGCGATGGCATCTGAAATGCAAATAAAATATTCAATAAAAATAAATTAATTAGTAAATAAAAAATAAAACATCCAATAAAAAAAAGAATTGGCAAATGGAACCTCATAAAATCCAAAGCTTCTGTAAGGCAAAGAACACTGTCAATAGGACAAAACAGGAACCAATAGATTGGGAAAGATCTTTACCAATCCTACATCTGATAGAGAGATAATATCCAAAATATACAAAGAATACAAGAAGGTAGACTCCAGAGAACAAAATAACCCTATTAAAAATGGGGTACAGAGCTAAACAAAGAATTCTCAACTAAGGAATCTCGAATGGCAGAGAAGGACCTAAAGAAATGTTCAACATCCTTAGTCATCAGAGAAATATAAATAAAAATGACCCTGAGATTCCACCTCACAGCAGTAAGAATGGCTAAAATAAAAAAAATAAATAAATAAAAAAATAACCCTCAGGTGACAGCACATGCTGGCAAGAATGTGGAGAAAGAGGAACACTCCTCCATTGATGGTGGGATTGCAAACAGGTAAAACCACTCTGGAAATCAGTCTGGTGGTTCCTCAGAAAATTGGACATAGTACTACCTCAGGACCCAGCTATACCACTCCTCCTGGGCATATATCCAAAAGATGCTCCAACATATAACAAAGACACATGTTCCACTATGTTCATAGCAGCCTTATTTATAATAGCCAGAAGCTAGAAAGAACCCAGATGTCCTTCAACATAGGAATGGATATAGTAACTGTGGTACATTTACACAATGGAGTACTACTAAGCCATTAAAAACAATGACCTTATAAATTTAACAGGGAAATTAATGGATTTAGAAAATATGATTCTGGCTATCATACCAGCCTTATTTGTGATAGCTAGAAGCTAGAAATAACTCAGATGCCCCACAAGAGAAGAATGGATACAGAAAATGTGGTTCATTTACACAATGGAATATTACTCAGCTATTAAGAACAAGGACATGCTGAGTTTTGCAGACAAATGGATGGAACTAGAAAATATCCTGAGTGAGATAATGTAGACCCAAATGAACATGGATAGTATGTACTCACCATCAAGTAAACTACCAAGAAAAGAAAGAAGGAAAGAGAGAGAGAGAGAGAGAGAGAGAGAGAGAGAGAGAGAGAGAGAGAGAGAGAGAGAGAAAGAAAGAAAGAAAGAAAGAAAGAAAGAAAAAGAAAAGGCACACAATACCCAAGGTACAGTCCACAGAACTCAAAAAGTTCAACAAGCTGAAGGGCCCAAGTGAGGACTCCTTAGTCCTACTTTAGAGGGAGAAGAATTCAAACACAAGTGGGGAGGGAGGAACCTGGGGAGGAATGTGAATAGGGAAGGGGTTGAGGAGCAGAGGGAAACCTGATCTGGTATTGGGTGAGGGAAAAGGACTGAAACACTGATGGCCAGCAAAAAGAATGGAAACAGGCAACCTCAGGAGGAAGGAGGTTGGAGAGCCCATCTAGAATGTACCAGACACCTGGGAGGTGAGAGACTCTCAGGACTCAAAGGGAGGAACCTCCGATGAAATGCATGACAGCAGGGAGAGGGAACTTACAGAGTCTACCTCCAGCAGGAAGACAGAACATCAAATGAGGGAAGGGGTTTGCCAGCCCACAGCCAAAACTCTGACCCAGAATTGTTCCTGTCTGAATGAACTACAAGGATGGAAATAGAGAAGAGCTTGAGGAAAAGAAGTTCCAGCAACAGGCCAAAAGTGGGATCCAGCTCTAGGGGAGGTCCCAAGGCCTGACACTGTTACTGAGGCTATGGAGTGCTCACAAAAAAGGACCTATCATGACCACACTCTGGAAGACCCAACAAGCAGCTGAAAGAGTCAGATGCACCCAACCAATGGACAGAAGCTGCTGACTCCTGTGGTTAAATTAGGAAAAAGCTGGAAGGAGGAGGGCGACCTTGTAGGAGGACCAGCAGTCTCAATTAATTAACCTGGACCCCTAGCATCTCTTACATACTGGAACACCAACCAGACAGCATATACCAGCTGATATGAGGCCCCCAACACATATACATCAGAGGACTACCAATTCTGAGTTTAGTCAGAGAAGGTACTCTTAACCCTTAAGAGACTGGAGGCCCCAGGGTGTTTAGAGGTCTAGTTGGGTGAGGTTATAGGGTGGGGACATCCTTATGGAGACCAGGGGTGGGGAGGAGGTATGGGTTGTTGAACAGTTGGAGCATGGACAGGAAGGAAGGGGGGAAGAAAATCTTGAGTGTAAAAAACAAAAATAAGAGACAAAATAAAAGAAAGAAAATATTCGGAGTGAGGTAACCCAGTCACAAAAGAACACACATGGTATGTACTCACTGATAAGTGGATATTAGCCCCAAAGCTCAGAATACCCAAGATACAACTCACAGACCACATGAAGCTCAAGAAGAAGGAAGAGAAAAGTATGAATGCTTCAGTCCTACTTAGAAGGAGGGAACAAAATAATTATGGCAGGTAGAAGGTGGGAGGGACTTGGAAGGAAGAGAGGAGGGGAGGTGAAAAGGGGGCGGGATCAGGTATGTGAATAGACAGAGGAGATATAAAGAGGGACAGAAAATTGAATAGAGGTGAGTAGCAATGGGGGATGAAGAACTGGGGGGTGGGGAGTGGGTAGCTACCAGAATGTCCTTGATACCAGGAAATCAAGAGTCTCCCAAGACCCAAGGGGAATGATATTAGCTGAAATACTCATCAAATGGGAGGAACAACCTGTTTAAACCATATCCAGAGGTTAGGCATGGCCACCCACTCATCTCCAAAAGTTTAACCCCAAATTGCTTCAGTCTAAAGGAAATACAGAAACAAAGAGTTGATCAGAGACTGAAGGAAAGGCCATCCACAGGCTGCCCACCTGTGAATCCATCTCATAAGCAGACACTAAACCCAGACACTATTGATGATGCCAAGAAGTGCTTGCTGACTAGAACCTGATATAGCTGTGTCCTGAAAGCCTCTGCCAGAGCCTGACAAATAGAGGTGTATGCTCCCAGGCAACAATTGGACAGAGCATGGGGTCTCCAATGGAGGAGTTAGAGAAAGAACTGAAGGAGCTGAAGGGGTTTGCAGCCCCATAAGATGAACAACAATATGAACCAAACAGAACCCCCAGAGCTCCCAGGAATTAAACCACCAACCAAGGAGTACACATGGACAGACCCATGTCTCCAGCTGCATATGTAGCAAAGGATGGCCTTATCTGGCATCAAAGGGAGGTGAGGCCTTTGGTCTGGTGAAGGCTCAATGCCCCAGTGTAGGGGAATGCTAGAGTGGTGAGGCAGGAGGGGATGGGGGGGGGAGCACCCTCATAGATGCAGGGAGAAGATGAGATACAGGGTTTGTGGAAGGGAAACCGGGAAAGGGGATAATATTTGAAATGTAAATAAATAAAATATCCAATAAAAAATAAAACACATTAAATTAGTTAATAAATTGATTTTGATCTGGACAGTAAAAAATATTTCATGAAAATTCTAAGACAGAAAATGGGTAAATGAAGCAAAAATAAAGATTACTTTTGAATCTAGGAAATGAGGCATTATTACAATAAATTATTATTACAATAAATTCTATTATTGTAGGTACAAAAATTGTGTGTGTGTGTGTGTGTGTGTGTGTGTGTGTGTGTGTGTGTGTGTAATGTCTGCACACATGGGTGGAGGGATGCCTGCTTTCATGTACACACCTGGAACACAGAGAAAGAAACTGTACTGTTCTATCATTCTGTTTTATTTCTTTGAGACAAGATCTCTAACTGAACTTTGGAGCTAAGCTGATGACCAAAAAATCACAAAGATCCACCCATCTCTCTGCCCCTGACTCCTATCAGTAGAATTAAAAGTAAGTATGCCAACATAGAGAATATTTGATCTGAGTCTGGGCTGGAATGTGCTAATCTTTTGAGACCTCTGGACCTCCCACAACTCAAGTCTTCTTCCTTGTGCAACAATATCTTTTATCCATCTCTCCAGATCACCACCACCCTCAACTTTTATTCATGTTCGAATTTGTGGTATTTAAAAGTCCTACATATCAGTACAATTATAAGTATTTAGAGAACAGATAAATCAGTTAATGACATTTAGTTAATCTCCCACTGAAGTATAATTCTGTTTTCTTTTGCCAGTATTTATTTTTAAAGTAAAGCTTTAAAAGATGCATATCAACAAGCCAGCAAAAACTATTTTGTGTCTTCAGCTGTCTAGATAATTCTGTACTGTTTGTTCCATTCAACTAAACTATTTATGGACACTGGTTAAAATATAAATATCATATTCTTGTCATTTCATTGATGAAATCATTAGTCCTTAAGGGAATGATAACATGTGAATGCTGTGGGAAGTCATAAGAAAAATGTATTTCCTGGTGATTTATTCAGTCAGTAGCCTCTGTGTGACAAAATAAGCTAACACTAGAGCTGGCTACTTTCTTACACCTTTTGTACCCCTCTTACTAGCTCGTTTCTGTGAGCACTTCTGCCCCATTAACAAGTCTTGCTATGATATTCATAATTCCTTCATGCTCAGTATCACCTAGATCATGAGCTTCTGTTTTGTTTTTTTATTTTTATTTTTTGGTTGTTAATGTGGCTCTAGACAACAGAACATATGAAGACAAAAAACCAAATTAATGCAGGTGGGAAATTAAGCTGGTGGGAAAGTGCAACATGAATGATCATATTTTAACCCAGGACTAGAGATGTTAACACCACTGTGAAAGTACACCAATCAGGTAATCAACCTTTATGACTAAGAGAATTCAGACTGCGGGGAAATATTTGACCTACTCAATAATGCAAGCTGCCATTAGAGATTTTAACACTAGTATAGGTATATTCTCTAAGTAAATAATAACAGTGTTCATGTAATGAAATACCCCTGATAAAGAAAAGCTGCTAGGAATCTAAATGGACACTGCTTCATTAATTTTCCTTAGATGACTTAAGATCCTAGAAAATGTTCTAAGTTAATTTTAAGTTTAAATGGAGCATTCTTTTCAAGACTTTTTCATTTATTCTGTCTACCTCTAAACCACTGAGCTTTTCACTGATTAGAAACTGAAAATAATCAAATACATCACATGTACATGGAATCTCCATCTTTACATTTCCTCCTGCAGAACATGACAGTGTGGACCAAACAGATGGTATTGCTTGATGATTCAAATAATGAAGTGTAAGGGCATATAGGTATACTTGATTATAATTTTAAATTTCAGCATGTTTAATTCATTTTATTGGAAGTATAATTTCAGTGACTGTTTCAATTCCAGTATTACAACAATTCAGGAGCTTCTGTCTGTGCTTTCTAATATTCAGTGTATTTCATCTAAGTGGAGTGATTATTTTAAACATGCTTATCCTTTTCTTCCTTAGTCTTTGAGTATTTAGCCATCTTCAGGAATTTCCTCCCTAACTAGCAGAGCCCTGACTGATAGCCACACTTTTTATAGACTTTGCTCCCAATGAAAACAAAATGCCATGTCTTTCTTTCCTGCAACTCACAGCAATAACATGTTCCTTCACGTTACATCTACATGTCTGTATACATGCAGTTGTAAAATCCTCATATACACATGTACATGAGCTCAGGAAATGCATGTTTCACAGCCCAGAGCTGGTTGGCCTATCCTGTTTGTAACTTAAATACTGCTTTGGCAGGAACCCCTCCCTTCCTCACAGAGAATATACTTGCTTGGCTTTGGAATAGACAGTCCTTAAATATCCTCAATTTTTTTTTAAAGATTTATTTATTTTATGTATATGAGTACACTGTTGCTGTCTTCAGACACACCAGAAGAGGGCACCCAATCCCATTACAAATCGTTGTGAGCCACCATGTGGTTGGTTGCTGGGAATTGAACTCAGGACCTCTGGAAGAGCAGATGTTGCTCTTATCAGCTAAGCCATCTCTCCAGCCCATATCCTCGAGTTTTATCATAAAAAAGTTCATCCCAGATCAAGACCACTTCATTCCCTTACTCTGAACTGTATCCAGTTATCCTTATAGTTCTGGCCCAGGTATCCTCATAGCTTCATGGAAACAAATTGCTACGGAACCATCATAAAATCAATGGCTCTGCATTTTCCAGTGTATCATAGCTCCTCCCTGCTTACCTGCTTCTTAAATTTGGGATGAATATCTTGATTTTAGTCTCATTGGCTCTTTTACTTAATTCTTGTCCATCTTCTTTCTAGTGAGGAAGAAACGGTGATTCTATGTCCTCATATATGCTGTCTTAAAAGTGTGTCTGCTTCTCTTCCAAGGATATTTTACCCTGTGAGAAGAGGTAATGTGATAACTAAACCCCGAATCACTACAATTCTCTTTATTCAGCAGCATTGGGCACAGCAGCTCTGGAAGAGCCCCATTTCCACCCAGTCCTTGGCCTCTTTATCGCGTCTTCCCTCCCCCATCCACTTTCCAGAAAGTAAATGTTCTAAGGCCCGGAAATGACTCCTGCTCTGATTTTTGTGTATTTACCAGGTAAAATGCTTTTCATGCTGGCATTTTTTAAAGAGAGAATGGGTCTCTGTCGCAGTTTTATCTCCACTTTACTGAGTTTCCTTGTTGTTTTCCTATTATAGCTGGTCTCATAGTAAGCATGCTGCTGGCTGAGCCTTTGTTACCATGGACTGGAACTACCCATGCTTATAGGGTGCTAAAAATGTAACTGGCATTGTTCCAAATGCCTTGTGGACAGGATCTTATTTAACTGACACCTGTCAGGTTACTCATATGATAGCCACCATCCCCCATTTCATTCTCCCCGAGGTTTAGCAGTATAATAAGATGCGGTCATGCCTAAAACTGTTAAACCATGATGCATTATTTAAATTAATTAAAAGTTCTAAGTCTGAATTGGCTTTCCAACCAGCAAAATGAGGACATTCAAACCTCAGATCCCTCCCTTTCCCAATATTTCCCGGTTACCATGTATACCCCTCTACCAAGTTCATTTCAGCAAAGTAACTGGACATAATGGACTGACAGACAAAACTGTGCAAATAATTCCCAGTACCTACCCTCTGGACTCTCTGGGCCTAGAGAGGTGCCAACTTGAACTCCACCCCAGGTTCTAGCTCAGGAGATATATAAGCATCTTGCCAATTTTCCTAGGCAAGAATGTGAGGCAAATGTATAAAGCAAAAGTCTAAGGATGTCTGCACAAGGAGGGCGACATGTTGAGTTTAGGCTATACTGAATACAGGGCCACTGAGAAGATGTACGAATTGCCTTTAGCTTAAGAACCTGATAGTTCACTAAGTTAGTTAATGGATACCTGCGCTCAATAGCCACCCACATGTAACAAGAACAATGGATAAAACATCCCTGCCATGTTAGGAAACTTTACTGTGCCCAATAATATGCCTCCACTGTCAGTCTAAATACTAAAAATGCCCCTTCTCCAAAGTGACCTAATTTAAGATGCTATGCCCCCTACCCAGCTACCCTTTATATGCCACCTTGGAAGTTCCCGACAATGTTCCTTTATCAACGTTTTTAAAACCCTACAACAGGACCCTCTGGAGCATAAACATGAAAATGAGAATACTGGGATTGAACCAAGTTCCCCAACCGCAATGAAATAATGGAGGCGAGTGGCAATAGCCAACGGCAGCACTTAACCATAAAAAGACAACCTTTTGCTTCAGTTTTACAGTGCTTGATATTTATTGCAAAGAATTACATTGCTTTCTCCAAGTGCTAGAGAGGATCTGGGCTGAATGCCTGTCCGTTTGCTTTTATTTTAGTAGTCCTTGTCCATATCTACACATCTGTGAGGCTGCTGCAGTTCTGAAAGGAAAAGAGCTGTGCAAAACGGATGCATAAGAGAAAAGAAATGTCAACATTTTAACTGTCAGGTAGGCACATCAGGTTCCTGCAGCAGTCTGGTCAGGCAGGTACGGAACCTGGGAGTAGGTACAGAACTAACCAGGCTGTAAAGACTGGCTGGCCCCTTCAAGGCTTGGTGAGCAGTCCGAAACAGAGTCTCTGAATGGGCGTAGCAACTCCATCATCTACTTGGTCCTTATCTTGAAAAGTGGATGACTTCAGATGAAATTGGGTGAGTGGAGGTGAAATGTCAGGAATCTGCTTCTGGGCAGATGGAGGTCTGGCCTGAGCTCCAGTGATGTCATCAACAGGAATGCAGGTGGTCTGACCAGTTCTAATAGAGACCTGGAAAATGGCTGGAACTCAAACCACAGTTCAGATTAGGATAAGTGCCTGAGGCCAAAGTGAGTTTCAGAGCAAGGTCCAGGCCCAACTCACAGCAGGTAACTGGAACAAAGACAAGGCCTAAAACAATAATGGAGCAAACAGACTGGCAGGGAAGAGGATGGCGATGCAAAGGGAGAGCTCAGAGGCAGCAGGAATGGCTGGTGGGGGTGGGAAGGAGAAGGCGTGAAGGCCCCCACCTCTAGGCCTAAGAGGACTCTGGCCTACTAATCATCCTCCATTTCTTCATCCTCGTCATCATCATCATCTTCGTCGTCGGTAGCCCAGCCAAAATACTGCTTCATCTCATCAACAAAGGCCTGATAATTACCAAGGATGTAGCTATTTGACTCGATGTAAGGCATCACCCACTCCTCGGCTTCCCCGGAGAGGAGGCTGATCAGGAATGCCACTTTCATGGCGTCGTTGCAGAAGTGCTCCTCATTCACATGCATGTAAGACATGGTCTGCATGATAAACTCAGGGAGCCGGCCACTCTCACCGCTAAACCGTGAGGGGTAGGGCACTGGACAGCTCGGCGGACATACCTGGCGCAGCAGCCTGGCCCGCTCACACACCAACAGTCGCAGCTGCTTCAGGAGCTGGTGGTTCTCGATGCACAGGGCTTGGTGCCTCTCCAGAAGCGCGTGCAGAAGTGCCAGCAGTTCTTCAATCATGGTTAACTGCTTGGATGGTCTCGGCCCGGGCTCGGATCGGTTCCGCGGAGCTGAACAGAGATGGTGAGCAGGAAGTGCGTGTCCTCAGAGGAGTGCCGACCCTGGGCAATAAATAGAGGGTCCCAGCAAGTGGCAGAAGCTCCACCCTCAAGGTCACTTTAGAAACCTGCGCGCTAGCGCAGTGCGGTGAGGAAGGTGTGGCTGGGAGGGGTGCGGGATGGCGTGGGGGCGTGGTCAGGGTGGGACTGGTGGCCAGAGTGGACGTGGCTGAGGAGGAGGAGGGCGTGACCCAGGGAGCATCCCCGCGGGCTCCCGCCAGTTCTTCCACCTGGAAGAAGGAAGGCTGAGGGAGCAAACTTTGCCACAGTGGAGGACAGCTGCTCAGCCCTCAGGGCTGGCCTGCTCCAGCTGAAACTTTTCTCCAGTCAGCCTGTTCATCCAATACAGTGGGCCTGTGGCCATCAGCTTCTTTGGAGTGATCCTTTCTTAACACATTACCTTGCTCGTTTAAATCTCACTAGGAGAAACAACGCTGACTCTGAGGGCCACCGTGCAGGAGGTCTTTTGGGTTCCAAGTCTAAAAGACTCACAGAGAGTACTGTCTTTCATTAAATAAAGAAATAAATACTCAACAAAGGACTTCTCTGAGAAACAATTTTGTTAAAAAGATTTGCAAAATGTACACAGGGTGTCTACTTGCAAACATCCTATCTTTGATACTTCTCATGTCCTGTTTATTAGTGCCTTTGTTCCTGAGTAGTTAACTATCATGAGGGCAGTAAAATAATTCTGGGTGCCTATTTTGAAAGTGTGTATTTGTTAACTAAGTTTCGTCCTGGATCCTTGAGCTGATACATATTGGGCCTGCTTTTAAAAATACATCTCCAAATTCAATCAGTTCTGGTCCTATCTGCTACCCCAATCCCAGCCTTCTTTGTGCAGTCTGCTACATCTAATCCCTTAGCTGCCAGCCTTCCCCTTTTGCAGTATGTACTCTCTACAGTCAATAGCCCAGGACACTTTAAAAGGTGTGTTAGACACATTCACTCCCCTGTTCAAGGCCCTTCAGTAGTATTTGCCTCTCACTTCTCCCTCTAAAAAGCAAACTCTTAGTCATAAGTTACAAGGTCCTACTTCTCCTTGCTATCTTCACATGGCCTCCTGTTAGGTTCTATTGTTGCCCTGCCTATGGATTCCCACACATATCAAGTAGTTCCAGCCTCACCTTAGAGCTTTTGCCCTTCTACCCATCATCCTCTTTCCCCTTTAGCAGCCTAACTCATTTTTATACTGCTTTGAGAATGGGCTTCCCAACTATCTCATCCATATGTGAATTGTCTTCTCTATCAGTAATTTATAGCACCACCCTATTTCAATTATCTACATAGTATCCGTCATATTAAATGTCAACATTGTCACCTGACTCCACTTTCGAATGTAAGAAGCTTTGCCAGCTTCTCTATCCCTAGTGCCTGCAAACATACCTGACCCAGAGAAAGGGCTCCCCAGGTGTCTGGCAAAGGATAGGATCTTGAGGGATAAGTGTTGAGATAAAAACTAAAAAGAGGTGGCTGCACAACGTGTCCAAAAACACGCTCCAATTTTCTACTATGTTCTAGCTCCGACCATACAAAAATACTTCTTTGAAAAATAATGGCTGATGAAATCAAAATGACAAAATATTTTTGAAAATAGTCTTTGTGGTTATTCCTTTAAAATAGAAGAGAACTGACATCCATGGGAATGGGAGACTAGCAAGGAAGAGAGAGCCAGAACCATAACCTAAGTGTGGAGAAAAGGAAGGCTCACAGTGGTGAAAACGAAATCAAGGAGCAAAAGGGAGGGTGGAGGGATTCTGAGTCCTTGTCTTCTCCAGTGCTATGAATGCTCCCACTAGAAAAGAGGATCCTTTAAATGGGATGGGAATACTGGGGAGAGGAGAGAATACAGGTGAGACTACACAAAGAATTCCAATAGAAACCAATAGCTAAGCTAAATAATAAAAATCTAATACATAAAAGTGGAATTATGAATAGACAGTGCTACTCTTTGAAAACATGGGATATTAAATGAAAATCTCATTGCTAGGCATGGGATACGTCCTTAACAGCTAGTGTTCAGGAGGCCCTAGAGACACCTAAAACAATACTGGTTACTGCAACTGCTCTTGGTTGCCCTTCATAACTAGATGGTACAAGCCAGTAGCTGAAGACATCACACAGTTTGGATGCAAGGCATACAGCAAACAACCTCCAACTGACCAGAAAACAATCTTCGTGCTGGCTATCTGTCTCTCAATATATTGGAGGCCAAGACTACCTTTGTTCTGTTCCTGCAAAAACAGGATAAAGTAAAGCAGATAAAACAAACACTGGTAATCTCTCTGGAAAGCTGTTTGATCCTGGAAAGCAGGAAATGGTATATTAAAAAATACTAAGAGCTGGGCAGTGATTTTGTAAAGCAGTATTTGCAAGTTTTCAGTTAGAAGAGACCGACAGTTAAGGATGGCTAACAGCAAGCAGCAGAGAAGCAAATTCAAAATCAGTATCAGTGGACAACATATATATATAGAATTTAGTGGTTAATTAAGCAGCATTTGGGTGATATATGGCTCACATACTATTGTCAAGACCCACTAGACTTCCTGTCACCATTCACCCCGTTCACAGGTACAGATAGACTTCTTCATCCTCTTTCTCCCAATTAACTAGCCTGTGAATGTTCCTTTAGATCTGTGTAAAGGTGTCAAAGGCAAAGACAGGTAGTCCCTATGACTCTTCTCAGGCTCATTAACTTCATTATGGTGGTTTGGATTACACCCTTTGTCAAAAACACAGGCCTATGGGCAATGGCTGTAGAGTTTCTTGCTATGTCCACCTTCCCATTCTCCAAGTTCTGTCTCAGTATATACCCAGCAGCCAGACTGTCCAATTTCTTGAAATAAACATGAAAATGATATATCTCTTGGTCTCTTGGTTACCAGAGAGGTATAAATAGCACATTGGAATTAAGATATGCCTCTCAGAATAAAAAGTAGATTTGAAGAATATTTTTTGAAATTTCATGTACTTTTTAAAAACAAGCATGTGCTCATACATGGTTGGGGAAGCAGTGTGTTTAGAGGTCAGAGAACAACTTGCAGAAGTCCATTTGTAAAACAAAGATCATGGGCACTCTGCAGATCCAAACCTAGGTCACCATCTTAACTGAGCATACCCAAAGACTGCTTTATCTAGAAGGTAAATTTGGAAGACTTAAGAACCTCTGGAGACAAAAAATAAAAAATAAACAAAACAAAACAAAAAATGGGAATGAGGAAGTATCCTTCATCCTCTCAGCTTATCAAAGTGCCAAGAAACAGTGTGGGACATCCCCACACCCCGGGGCCTCCAGTCTTTCCAGGGTTAGGCACATCTTCTCTAACTGAGTCCAGACAAGGCAGTACTCAGCTATATATTTGTTGGGGGTCTCATATCAGCTGGTGTATGTTGCCTGGTTGGTGGTCCAGTGTGTGAGAGATGCCAGGGGTCCAGGCTAATTGAGACTGCTGGTCCTCCTGCAGGGTCACCCTCCTCCTCAGCTTCTTCCAGCTTTTCCACAATTCAACCACAGGGGTCAGAAACTTCTGTCCATTGGTTGGGTGTAAGTATCTGCATCTGACTCTTTCAGCTGCTTGTTGGGCCTTTTGGAGGGCAGTCATGATACGCCCATTTTTTGTGAGCACTCCATAGGCTCTGTAATAGTGTCAGGCCTTGGGGCCTCTCCTTGAGCTGGATCCCAGTTTGGGGCCTTTTCCTCAGGCTCTTCTCCATTTTTGTCCTTGTAGTTCTTTCAGACAGGAACAATTCTGGCTCAGAGTTTTGACTGTGGGATGGCAACCTCATTTCTCACTTGATGCCTTGTCTTTTTGCTGGAGGTGGGCTCTACAAGTTCCCTCTCCCCACTATTGGGCATTTCTTCTAAGGTCCCTCCCTTTGAGTCCTAAGAGTCTCTTACCTTCCAGGCCTCTGGTATGTTCTGGAGGGTCCCCTTCACCTCCTACCTCCTGAGATTGCATGTTTCCATTCTTTCTGCTGGCCCACAAGGCTTCAGTCCTGTTCCTCCAATCCAATACTTGATCATGTTCCCCTCTTCCTGGGGACTGGGGGAAAATATTTTTATAGGAAGAAGAACTCTGAATTCAATTCCTGCTCATTAATTGTGAAGATTGAGTTATATAATTTTTTCCTCAGTTGCCCTATGAATAAGTGTGTCCAGTAACAGGACTTCCAACATGATAATACAGGAAAGCAAGACATTGGAAAACTGCATAATGCTATGTGCAGTAACACATTATTGTTCACTGGAGTATTAAGATTCACTGGACTTGCAGTCACTATATTACTACCAGCATTTAAATTTTATTGTGCAGTTATATCACCTCCCTAATTTAACCTAGTAAGAAAAGAAAGAAATCAATAAATTAAGTGATAAACCTCAAAACTTATCCTGTACAAAGTTCTGGCCAAAAACATTGTAGTTGTGAAGCTTAGGATAGCCTCAGCCTTGCTATGAGCCGAAGAAGACTCCAAATTCCTAATTCTTTTGCCTCTGCCTCCTGAAATTTGGTGTTATATCTGTGTGCCACCATGCCTAGTCCCCCAAAAGAATTTCAAAATTACTAGACTGCAGTTTTATGACAAGAGTGAAAAATTGTTACAGATTACTGTAATGGCCATTCCTGGTCGTCAACTTGACTATATCTGGAAGGAACTACAATCCAGAATTTGAGGACTTACCTGTGATCCAGATCTTGAGACTGGAAGACACAAGTTTCTGACCTGGATCTCGGCATGGAGATCTTGAGGCATAGTGTCTATGAAAAGCTTAGGCCCAGGCAATGTAGTACATGCCTTTAGTCCCAGGAGACTAAGGCAAGGAGATCTCTGAGTTCAAGGTCAGCCTGGGATAAAATAATTTCCAGATCTAGGTATGATGGTACACATCTTTAATTTGGGTCACAACTTCTGCTGGAGACCTACATATGGATAATGTGAGAAGGAAGATTTGCTCTTTTTTGCCTGCTTGCACTTACTTGCCAGCACATTTGTTGGAACCTACTTCTACAGAAGACCAGCTAAAACAACTAGCCTTGTGGTACCGAGCAACTACTAGATCCTTGGACTTCCCATTCATAGCTGACCATTTTTAGGGAGATAGATTACAGACTGTAAGTCATCATAACAAATTCCCTTACTATATAGAGACTATTTTTTAAGTTCTGTGAGTATAGAGAACCCTGACTAATACAACTACAAAGAGTGTACAAACTTTTTCAGTAACTATAATATGGAACTTGTGAGCTTGTGATCTGAGTAGAGGTACCCTATTATGGTGGGACTGGAGGTTTGAGAGTGGGGGCAGGTAGAAAGGAGAAGAGGATGAGAAGGGAAGGAGAAAGGACTGAGGAAGAGGAGGAGAAGCCACGATGGACCAGAACTACATGGCCAGGAGAAACAGTAAGTAGCAAGGGGACTTATAACTGGGGAATAAGTTAGTACAATGTTGATCTGCCCACACTAGGCACATAGCTTATAATATCCAGAAATAATCATTAAAAGAGCAATCATTACCTTTGGTGGAGAACCGTTTACAGAAATAAAAATGCCATGCTTAGAAATGCAAATTGCTATTGATATTATTGACTTTTTTACTCTGAAGCTACTGTAGAATCATAGGAAAAAATGACCCTCATACCTTTGAATATCACAAAATTATTTTCTGACTTAAAGAACAGGATTAAGTAAATTAACAGACAAACCACTCACTGTATGCCTCACATATGTATGTATGTATAAATACACACACAAAGGACACATATACCTGGAGTAAGTAAGTTAGTAAGTAATAATAATAATAAACATGACAACTATGAATACACATTGCCAAGTAAAAAGATGTGTATATTGCTAAATTCAAGAAGAAAATATAAGAAAGTTACAGTCCCAACCACATGACATTGAAGAGAAAAGACAATAGACATGGGAAAAAGATAATTGCTAAAGCCTAGAGTCATTGCTGGAAAAACAGTTGGAACACAGAGGACATTTAGGACCCTGAAATTATTCTTTATAACACTGTAATGAGACCACCTTATTGAAGTTACAGCTAAATTTCTAATTTTAGCTGTATTTCACTTAGAGCCAACTTTCATAAACATCAGGTACTCTTTTTGTCCAAATCATATATGCCACAAGTTTCAGTTACCATGGATTCTGTCTCCTGTCCATGACATTAATACATTCAAGTCTTAATCCCATATCTAAAATGTGACCTTATTTGGAAATAGGGTCTTTATAAACCATTATTTAGTTAAAACCCAGCCATTATGGTAAAAGTTAAAGCAACTGTGCCTGGCATCCTTTTAAGAGCCTGAGGGAAAGGTGCAGCACAAAAGAAGATTCTGAAGATGAAAGGAAATAGAAATCATCTATAAATCAAAGAAAGGCCTAAAGCACATCTTTCCTTTACAACCATCAGAAGGAATCAACCACTACCCTACATCTGACAGAGGGCTAATATCCAAAATATACAAAGAACTCAAGAAGTTAGACTCCAGAGAACTAAGTAACCTTATTAAAAAATGGAGTACACAGCTAAACAGAGAATTTTCAACCAAGGAATATCAAATGGCTGAAAAGCACTTAAATGTTCAGCACCCTTAGTCATCAGGGAAATGCAAATCAAAATGACCCTAAGATTCCACCTCACACCAATCAGAATGGCTAAGATCAAAATCACAGGTGACAGCCAATGCTGACAAGAATATGGAGAAAGAGGAACATTCTTCCATTGTTGGTGGGACTGCAAACAGGTAAAACCAGTCTGGAAATTGATATGGTGGTTCCTGAGAAAACTGGAAATAGTTCTACCCAAAGACTCAGCTATCCCACAACTGGGCCTATATCTGAAAGATGTTCCAACATATAACAAGGATACATACTCCACCATGTTTATAGCACCCTTATTTATAATTGCCAGAAGCTGGATGTCTTTCAGCAGAGGAATGGATACAGAAAATATGGCACGTTTACACAATGGAGCACTACTCAGCTATTAAAAACAATGACTTCATGAAATTCATAGGCAAATGAATAGAACTAGAAAATATCATCCTGAGTGAGGTAACCCAGACACAAAAGAACACACATGGTATGTACTCATTAATAAGTGGATATTAGCCCCAAAAACTCACAATGCCCATGACACAACCCAAGATTAGTTGAGACTTAACAGGAAGGAAAATTAGGGTGTGGATGCTTCAGTCCTTCATTGAGGTGGAACAGGGTGATCATGGGAGGTGGATGGAGGAGAAGACCTGGGAGGGAGAGAGGAGACGAAAGGAATAAGGGGAACAGTATCAGGTACTGGAGGGGACTGGAGAGAGGTACAGAGGAACAGGAAATCAAATAAAAATATGTAGCAGTTGAGGATGAAGAACTGGGGACAGCCACTGGAGGGTCCCAGATGCCAGGAAAACAAACAAGAGGCTCTAAAGATGCAATGGGGAGGACTTTAGCCCACATGTTCAGAGAAGGGGGTGACAGAACCTGTAGAAACTACTTGCAGTAGATAGCCAAAGCCCCTTGTTGAGGGATAGGGCCACCTACCCATCTCAAAGTTTTTAACCCAGAAATGTTCCTGTCTAAAGGAAGAACAGGGACAAACATTGAAGGAAGAGCCACTCAGGTTCTGCCCCACCTGGGGATCCATCCTATCTACTGACACCAAACCCAACACTGCTGCTGCTGCCAAGGGGCGTTTGCTGACAGGAGTCTGCTGTGGCTGCTGCTTGGGAGATTCAGTCAGCAACTGACCAATGCAGATGTGGATGCTTGGAGCCAACCATCAGGCTGAGCTCAGGGACCACTGTGGGGGAGCTAGCAGAAGGACTGGAGGAGCAGAGGGGGATTGCAACCCTGTAGGAAGAACAATATGGGCTGGCCAGAGCACCCAGCTATCCCAGAAACTAGACCACTAACCAAGGAGTGAACACTGAGAAATCCATGACTCCAGATACATATGTAGCAGATGATGGCCTTGTCTGACATCAATGAGAGGAGAGGCCCTTGGTCCAGTGGAGGATACTGGAGCAGTGGGGCAGAAGAGGGTGGGTGGGAGATCACCCTCATAGAGGCAGACAGAAGGAGAAGAAGGCAGATGTAGGATGCAGGGGCTTGTAGAAGTGTAACCAGGAAGTGGGATATCATTTGAGACATAAACAAATGGAATGATTAATAAAAATACATAAAAATGAAACAGAAGCATAGCTTAAACAATTGAGAGGCTTGAAATCTGAAGTGGGCAGAGAGCAGTCATATGAACTGAGCCAATAGTCTATGTTGTACAATGTTATTATTTCCAAGTGTGTAGTGTCAGGAATTAGGATCACCCAGCTAGTACATACCACAGAATTGCTAGCCTAGTACTTGTGTGGAGAGGATCATTCTCAAACATTTATTGTGAGTAGTACCTGTTGTAAGTATCTAGTAGGAGAAACTTTGCGTGTGTGTGTGTGTGTGTGTGTGTGTGTGTGTGTGTGTGTGTGTTTTATTCTTTAATCTTCTTTTACAGTCAAGTCCTTATCTGCCTCCCAATCTGCCCTCTGTTCCTTATTCCATACCTCCCCCCAGCCCCACCAATCTCCAAGAATATTTCCCCACCCACCAAACCTCCCTACTCCCTGGGGCTTCAAGTCTCTTGAAGGCTAGATGCATCTTCTCTCATTGAAGCCAGGCCAGGCAGTTATCTGATGTATGTGTCAAGGGCCTCATATCAGCTTGCATATGCTTACTGGTTGGTGGCTTAGTGTATGAGAGATCCCAGAGGTCCAGGTTAGTTGAGACTGCTGATCTGTCCATGAGGTTGCCCTCCTCCTTTCCCCCAGGCTCTTCATTTTTGTTCCTGTAGTTCCTTCAGACAGAAACAATTCTGGGTCAGAGTTTTTGACTGTGGGATGGAACCCCATCCCTCCACTTGATGCCCTATCTTTCGACTGGAGGTGGAATCTACAAGATTCCTCTTCCCACTGTAGAGTATTTGATCTAAGGTCCCTCTCTTTGAGTCCTGAGAATCTTTCACCTCCCAGGTCTCTGGTACATTTTAGAGGGTCCCTCCACCTCCTACCTCTGGAGGCTGCCTGGTTCCATTCTTTCTACTGGCCCTCAGGGCTTCAGTCCTGTTTCACCCTACTCAATACCTGATCATTTCCCCCCTTTCTCCTCCCTGTTCCCTTTTTTACCCAGGCCCCTCCCTCCCTCTACCCCACGCGCACCCACCCCACCCCCATGATTGCTTCTTCTCTCTCCAAAGTGGAATTGAGACATCCTTAATCGGGCCCTTCAGCTTGTTACTCTTCTTGAGTTTTGTGGATTGTGTCCTGGGTATTCTGTACTTTTTGAAATATCCACTTATTAATGAGTACATACCATGCATATCCTTTTGGATCTTAGATACCTCACTCAGGATATTTTCTAGATCCATCCATTTGCCTGCAAAACTCATGATGTGTAGATGAACCACATTTCTCTATCCATTCTTCTGTTATGGAAAATCTGGGTTGTTTCCAGCTTCTGGCTATCAAAGACAAGGCTGCTATGAACATAGTGGAACACGTGCCCTTGTGGCCTGGTAGGGCATCTTTTAGGTATATTCCCAAGAGTGATATAGCTGGGTCTTCAGGTAGAGTTACTTTCAATTTTCTGAGGAATCTCCAGATTGATTTCTAGATTTATTTTACCAGTTTGCAATCCAGCAATGGAGGAATGTTCCTCTTTCTCCACATTCTTGCCAAAATGTGCTGTCACCTGAGGTTTTGATATTAGCCATTCTGATTGTTGTAAAGTAGAATCTCAGGGTTGTTTTGATTTGCATTTCCCTGATTACTAAGGACTTTGAACAATTCTTTAAGTGCTTCTCAGTCTTTAGAGAATAGATACCATTTTGGGAATTCTTTGTTTAGTTATATACCCCATTTTTTGATTGGGTTTTTTTTTCTTAGTGGTTAGCCTTTTGAATTCCTTTATGTGGTTTTAAATCTGCACTAGAACTCTTTTTCTGATAGGCTTCCAGGTGTTTCTTTCTCTCTCTCAGTGACCTATGTCCTGGAAATCTGTTGTGATTTTTATCTAACCGGTTCTGCCATAATGAGGTGGAGGTTGCTCAACTGCTTAGCAGGAAGCCCCTTCGTAGACTGAGTGGAGCCACTTTCTCTGCCTTAGGTCATTGCCAGACTTAACTAGTAAAGAAGATCCTAGAAAATTGTTTCAAGGTTTTTCTTCTATGATTTTCAAAGAAAAATTTAAAATAGTTTGGTGGTTGTTGCAGACAGAACAAAAAAACAGCATTAACCTAGAGATACCCAACCCCTAAAACTACTTAATATGTAATTTTATGTAAAATGTAATTTAACAAATAATGTCTACTATAATATAGGAAGAATGCCCTAGATCATTTGCATAGTTCCAGTATAATCACAAGTGCTTCTTCAAAATAAAAAAGTAGGAGGAAGAAGATGAGAAGGAGAAGGAGGAGGAGGAGGAGGAGGAGGAGGAGGAGGAGGAGGAGGAGGAGGAGGAGGAGGAAGAGAGGGAAAGGGAGTAGAAAGAGAAGGAGGGGGAAGGGGACAAGAAAGGGAAGAGGAGGAAAAGGAGGAGGAGGAGGAAGAGGAGGAGGAAGAAGAAAGGAGTGGTGTGCATAATTATTCTTTTTAGACATAGAGGAATAAACAAAAGGCCAAGTGCAGTGAAGCTCTACAACTGAATAGAACCTTGAAATTTGTCTAATTTTTGTACTTAGAGAATCATAGGTTAATAAATATATGCTGATTAAGTAAAATAAATTTGTGATAATCTATTATCACAGCTGTAGAAAAAGAAACAAGGAGATAAGTGGAAATCTGAAAAAAAATGATTTTTTTTTTTTTTTTGGTTTTTCAAGACAGGGTTTCTCTGTGTAGCTCTGGCTGTCCTGGAACTCACTCTGTAGATCAGGCTGGTCTCAAACTCAGAAATCTGCCTGCCTCTGCCTCCCAAGTGCTGGGATTAAAGGCATGCGCCACCACTGCCTGGCGAAAAAAAATAAAAAGGATTTTTAAATGTAAAGCTAAACTAAATTAATGAAGTATCATACATATTTTAAAAATAGAAATTCTATGATACTGGTAATGTACAAATAGAGTAATTAAGGAAAACAAGGGCGATAGTAATATAGCTAGCATTCTTCATTAAATTGAGTTTCACTTTCAAATGTAGATTTTAGTTTAATCTACATTAAATAAATAATATAAAGTCCATATATTAACAAATAAGTAAGTATACTTGACCAAAATAATCAATTAAAATGTTTGAAGTATGTGATTTGCTTTTGGATTTTACAGGTAAGAGATGGTCTCACGTCTCAGAAGAGACTTTAGACTTTGAACTTCAAAACAGTATTTAGATTTTGAAAGGTGATGGAGACTGTTGAAGTTGCACTAAATGAATAGTGCATTATGGTATGACTATGGGTCTATGAGGGCCAGGGAGAAAAATGGAGTGGTTTGAATAAGAGTGGCCCCCAGAGGCTCATAGAGTTGAATGT
This sequence comes from Arvicanthis niloticus, assembly GCF_011762505.2. Lineage (NCBI taxonomy): Eukaryota > Metazoa > Chordata > Mammalia > Rodentia > Muridae > Arvicanthis > Arvicanthis niloticus. The sequence goes on along the minus strand of NC_047679.1, from coordinate 118,524,864 downwards.
TTGATCCCCTGTTGGTAGAACTTTATGTAAAATAGTAGATGATGTGGCTTTGGTGGAGGAATGTGAGTAGACTTTGAGGCTTCAAACCCCACATCATTTTTAGTTATTTTTCTCTGCCTTATGATTATGGATAAAGTTTGTAAGTATCAGCCTCTGCTCTAGAATTATAACTACCTGCTTGCTGACATGCTTCCTGTCACTAGGTCATAGACTCAGTCTCAAAACGATAAGCCCCAATAAACCATTTCTTTTGTAAGTTGCCTTGGTCATGTGATCTTATCATAGCAATAGAAACGTACCTAAGACATGCTTTATAGTAGAGAGAGGAGAAAGTTAAAGATTTGAACATTATTTATAGATGCAAATTTCTCAAAAACCTAAAGCTTATCTACAACTTTTTATTTGATGTAATAATTTCTATATTAATTACCTTTCATTAAAAGATACCACAGTTGATTACATGCTCTAATTTGATACCAAATCCCTAGGATTACTGTGAAAATAGAAAAGGAAAATTAAAAATCAAGGAGAAGAGTGTGGAAAGGTTTGGATCAAAAAATAGGAGTGAGAACAACATAATTATATTATAATCTCAAAAAAGAGAAAATAATTTTTGAAAGTGAACATTAAAATATTTACTGTTGTTGACAATATCAATCAACTCAGTTAACTAAGTATCCAAAGCATAATATTCTAACTATGATAGTTTGTATATGCTTGGCTCAGGAAGTGGCACTATTAGGAGATGTGGTCTTGTTGGAGTAGGTGTGGCCTTGTTGGAGTACATGTGTCACTGTGGGTATGGGATTTAATACCCTACTCCTAGCTCCCTGGAAGCCAGTATTCTGCTAGTACCCTTTAAATGAAGATGTATAACTATCAGCTCCTCCTGTACCATTCCTGCCTCAATGCTGCCATGTTCCCACCTTGATGATAATGGACTAAACCTCTGAACATGTAAGCCAGCCCCAATTAAATGTTGTTCTTATGAGAGTTGCCTTGGTCATGGTGCCTTTTCACAGCAGTAAAACCTTAACTAAAAGAGGAGTTGCTACCAGGAACTGGGGTATTGCAGCAAAAGACCTAATCATTCCTAGTAGGAATATGGAAGACTTTGTTGCTGAGTGATTTGAATTGTGCAGACCTGGCCCAAGAGGATTCAGTGGAGAAGAAATGTAATATGTGGCCTAGAGACTATTTTTGTAGTAATTTGGTGAAGAACATGGCTGCTTTTTGCCCTTGTCCGAAGAGTCTGCCTGAGGCTAAGGTGAAGAGACTCAGATTAATTGCATTGACAAAGGAAGTCTCAGAAACACTCATCATAGACTTGGTTCTCTGAGTAACTCTTACAAAGAGCATTTTAAACAGTGTAGCAAGCTGAGAAAGGAAAAATATAAAATATATGGTTCAATTATTAAAGGGCTCCAGGAAGAGAAATGGAGCTAAATCCTGTGTTCAAGGATATTAAATTGAATTACAGGAGTGGTGACCTTGGGACAAGATCCCACCCAGCTAAGTTTAGGTTCAGGTAGAACAAGCCTTTAATCACAGGAGGCAAAGGCAAGCAGATCTCTGAGTTCAAGACCAGCTATGGACAGAGTAGGTGCTAGGGGAAGAAAAGCATAAGTCCAGGCATGGTGGTACGGGACTTTTAATCCCAGCATTACAGGAGACTGAGCCATGTAGATCTCTGAGTTCAAGGTCAATCTACAGAACAAGTTCTAGGACAGCCAAGCTTAGGCAGTGAAGGAGTTGGAAAACATAGCTGGTGATAATGTCATAGAACAAGGGGTTCATGTTCCAGCCCCAGCAAACAGCAGAACTTGGCAGCTTCAGCCATGTGACTCTGGCTTTCAAGTCCAGAATAGAAGGGGGTGACTGGGACATTTGATGTTGGTAAACTGGAACTAAGAAATTAGCAGTGATTAATAAGAGATCAACATCACCGAGGTGAAATCTTCTGGGAAGTGTTTTCTGAGAGCACAAAGAAGCTGTGACCTAGATATAGCCAAGGTTGTGCCTCATGTTGTACTTGGTAAGAGTCACCCAGGTGGCACTGGTTTTGAAGGCATGAAGGCATCATGAAGAACAGCTGAGGCTTGGCACTGTGAAAGGCCATGAAAGGCCATTGGTAAAGGTGCAGTCCCAGTTGCAGTTGCCAGCCCAGGACTAAAGGGGTCATGCATAGGAGTTGAGGCTTGGCATCATGAAGGGAGCCTATGAGAGGCTATTGGTGAAGCCTAGTTGCAGCTGAAGACCTCAGTGTATTGAAGATGCCAGTACTATGGGATGATCACCAAGAAGAGTAACAGCGATGGAGTAGAGTCAACCAGTGCCTAAAATGCTACAGAGAACAGAACTGGAGATATAACCCAAGACTTTTGGAGAATCCCAAAAGATCATGTGTAGATCTTAGACATTGGAACAAAAAGCTGCGAAGTTGAATGTGCCTTGGAGACCTATAGAAGCTAAAGATGTCAGAACCATGGAATATCTGCTGATGAATATTGCTAATAGGGAGTGGAACCAGCCCAGTATAAAGAACTTTGTTGCAGTCAACAAAGATGAAAAAGGAGTTGGAGATCTGAAGATCACTTTGGCATCAGGCATGGAGATGTTTGGAGTTTGCCCAGCTGGTTTCCTGTCTTGCTTTGGGGATTACAGTTAAGTGATTGGATGAATCTCAGAAGAGACTTTGAACTGTGGACTTTATTTAACATTGTTGAGACTGCTATAGACTGTGAGGACTTTGGAAGTTGGACTAAATGTAATTTTATTATTATGCTTTGGCTAGGTATGGCCCTCATAGACTCATGCGTTTGAACAAGCCTATGGGAGCCAGGGAGTGGAATGTAATGGTTTGTATATTATTGGCCCAGGAAGTAGCACTATTAGGAAGTGTGATCTTGTTGGAATAGTTGTGGCCTTGTAGGAGTAGGTGTGTCACTATGGGCATGGGCTTTAATATCCTAGCCCTAGCTGCCTGGAAGCCAGTATTCTACGAGCAGCCTTCAGATGTCAATGTAGAACTCTCAGCTTCTTCAGCACCATGCTGGCTCAGGTGCTGCCATGCATCCACCTTGACAATAATGGACTGAACCTCTGAATGTGTAAGCCAGCCCAATTAAATGTTGTTATTTATAAAAGTTGCCTTGGTCATGGTGTCTGTTCAGAGTAGTAAAACTCTTCCTAAAACAGTATCAAAGCCCATTTTTGATGAAACAGCATAAAACCTGAGTGTTGTCTGTTTGTGAGAACTATTATCTCCACTAGTACAATGAAATGAAAACAGGACCTTTATAACTTTCCTAGAGTACTAGTAAAAGTTGAGACAGAAGTGATTTGAAGAAATATTCTCATTTATTCAAATGATTTGGAAACTCAGTAAAACTTTTCTCCCATGGGTCCATATACTTCCATACATATGAAGGTTCTTAAATAAAATCTAATCTGAAGCCTGAAGACTGTAGAGTTAACATATTTATAAAAGCAGAACGGAATAGCTACTAACAGAGAGTAAGCACTATATGTCATTATGGATTCACAATAAGAGTACCAAATAAAATTGGACAGAGGTTGATTTTTGCATTTTAGTTCTTTCTGTGCTTGATATTTGTTTCACCAGAAGAATGTATGTTTGCCTCAAGCACGTGGTGCTAGGATTTCAAAGTTATGCTACTACCACCAGTCTATTCATGATCTATAAGGAGGTAACATAAGAATGAAACTGGGGGAAATTTTAGGCAAGGTTCCTACCATATGTATAAACATTTTCCTACTAAAGTTAAATCTCCATACTTAAAATAACATTTTCTTGCGGAACCTGAAAGCATGACTTAGAACTTTTGGGATATCAAAAACTGATATGACAAAAAATGTTATAGCTCTAATCTCTTACATTAAATAGAAAGGAGATTTCAATTAAATGATGACACTTGTTACTATCATAAGAAAATATAAACAAGTCAAATACAAAACTAGTAGAAGAAAAGCAAAAGACCGGGGCAGGAATCAAAAAAGTAAATAGTAAAAGAATCACACTAAGAATTAAACAAAGATGGAGTAGAGACTGAGGGAATCGCCAGACAATAACTGGCCTAACATGAGAGATTGATTCCATGGGCAAGCACCAGTCCCTAATACTATTAATGATACTATTTTATGCTTGCAGACAGGAGTCTACATAGCTCTCTTCTGAGATACTTCACCCAGCATCTGATTCAGATGCAGAGACCCACAGCTAGACATTGGAAGAAGCTTGGGAGTCTTATGGAAGAGTTGGGAGAGGGATTGAAGAACTCCAAAAGAATAGGAACTCCACAGGAAGACCAACAGAGTCAAATGAATTGGACCCTTGATGGCTCTCAGAGAATGTACCACCAACCAAAAAGCATATATGATGGGCTGGATTTACCAACCCTGCTCCAAGTGCACACATGTAGAGGATGTGCAGCTTGGTCTTCACGTGGGCCCCAAACAAATGGAACCATGGGTAGTAACACTAAGTTTCTATGCCTATGAGATTCATTTTCAGCACAGTTGAGCATCATTCTTAGTAACTAGAGGACTGCTTTCATCAGTAAATCCCAAATCCCCTGCAACATAGCATGAAGCAAAAGCTGAGTTAAGACATGCAAGTGGCCATGAGTTCTTAACTTGGATATCATTGTTGAGCTAATAAAACCTAAAAATGGGAACATCTTGACAGTCAATATCCTGAGGATTGTTCATAAATAGTGTCTTTGAAAAATCCCTGGGGACAAAGGAAGAATTATTTCATGATTTATAAATTTATCCTATGTAGACTTGTTAGGCAAAATCAATCTCTGCATAGACAACCCAGAGTAGTGTGGGCCTTCATTCTATCCCAGGCTGGACTGGTCTTAGCCTGATGGAAGCTATACTTGTGAGATACCATCTCAGCCCTTTATCCATAAGTAACAGGACAATGGGGAAATTCCCTTTAAGATGATTCTGTTTAGCAGGATTCCACAGTGCCTGACTATAGGCTAATGGCTGTCAACAAGTTGTATAGGGCCACTCAAGCCCACAGAGATGCTTGCAATGATGGATTACCATTTTTAGATACTTATGATAATTTATGGGCAGCATTAATGTCTTAACGTTGTTAGAATCCAAGAGGACTTGAGAAAGCTATTGGGACAGAAAAGTAACAAAGCTCACCTAAACTATAAAAACATATAAATCCAGGTAAAAATTATCCAGGAAACTACCAGTTGTAGGAAATTCAATGATATTTACAAACTGCAATCAAGTTCTTAAAGATAAGTATAACAAAGAGACTTTTAAATGCAGTTATAAAGTCTATGATCCCTACCTACCTTACCCCCCCCTCTCTCTCTCTCTCTCTCTCTCTCTCTCTCTCTCTCTCTCTAGCTCTCTAGTTCTAGATTTCTCTTGTTTACATTCCCTCTGTGTGCTTCTGTGTGTGTCTGTGTATAGATCATGAAAACAGGATAACATATTTTAAGTGAGAAGGGACTAGAATATATGTGACATGAAAGAAGAATGGAGGATTATTTGGGGACAGAAAGGAGATCAACAAGATGGAGACAAAAGGTGTAGAAGAAGTGTGATGACATAGACACACAAAAATGCCACAATAAAAGCCATTATTTTCTATGCTAACAACAAAGGAAGAAATCTTTATTTATTTGAGATACCCATAATTTTTGATACAATAAAAACACAATCTATTATTATAAAAAGGAAATAATAAAACTACTAAATTAGATAACATAAACCAAGAGCTTCTGATCCTTCAAAGATGTTGTTATGGGTGTAATGACAACAGAAGAGACATAAATGAATAGCACATATAGGAAAATGTGTACAGCATCACCAATCACCAGGTAAATGTAAATGTAAATGAATCCATGATGATATGTATCACATGTGGTGCCTTGAATGTGACTATCTCCAATTGTCTCAGATATTTTAATACTTGGTCTCCAGTCAGTGATGCTGTTTGGCAGTGTTTTAGGAGGTTTGTTCTTGTAGGAAGTATGTCACTGGTGGCAGGTTTTGAGAGTTTGAAAGACTGGAGCCATTTCTGGTTTACTTTCTCTGATTTCTGCATGAGGTTTGAGATGGGAGCTTTTTTCTGTTTCAGCTGCCATGCCTGCCTGCTGCCATTGCTTCCATGCCATGAGGTGATGGACTCTCAGAAACTGTAAACTCGAATAAGCTTTTCATTCTATAAGTGACCTTAATCATGATGCTATATGTCACACTACCCCCAATAAGAACGGTTATTTTCAAAGATACTTAAGAATTGCTTGTGAGGATATAAAATACAGTGGAACTCCAGCACACTATTTTTATTAACATCATGGAAAAACTCTATTAAAGTTTTTAAACACTAAAAATAGAACTACTTTAGAGTCTAGTAATTCCATTATTGAGTAGACATTGAAAAGAAATGAAAATCAGCATGTTGTGAATTGCTGCCTGTTTTTTCTGACCCCCAAAGGAGGCACCTCTACTCTGGTGAGGTCAGGTGAAATCTTAATTATTCAGATAAGACCAAAGCCTGTGATTGGGCAGTGGAAGGGAAAGTAGAGCTGAAAGTTTTAGAGAGGAGACAGATTGAGAGATAGAGAGAAAGGGAGAGAGAGAGATACAGAGACAGGGACAGAGAGACAGAGACTGAGACAAGGAGACAAGATGGAAACTGTCAGAGAGGATGATGAGCCAGAACCATGTGGTTCTAGGAACCATAAGTAATTAGGAATTTCTTAGATAGACAAATAATGTAAGGCACATCTCTCCAATCTAGGTATGCAGATTATATATACAAACTAAATATATATATACTCAATTGAGTTTTGAGTTCTTTGTGTGGGCATTTTGAGGGTTGAAGATTTATTGTTATAAATCTGGCTGATAAATTACAAGCCGCTGTAGTTTTCATTTTACAAGGCTAGGGGATTAGAGCTAGCTGGGCAGATGGCCTAGGAAGATGTGGTTTGGCAGCAGTTAAAAAAGCTAACCTGGGAAGATTGAGGCTTGCAGCTCCCTATGAGGGTGGCAAGACCTCCACTGCTAGTGCATAGCAGGCATTAGCATAAAATTTTAAAAATAATTACATGCTACATCAGCATGTCAAAAACACATGTGTGTTCCCATGTTTACTGCAGAACTATTGTCAGTTGTCACAAAAAGCAATAAGCAAATTTTTTTATCAACCGATAGTTGGATAAAGAAAATGTCATTCCTATGTATGATGGAATACTACTTGCTACTGAAAAATGAAATCTTACGATTATTTTTATCTTATTAGGGGAATCAGTTTTATACTAGAAAGCAATTAGAATGGTTTTATTTTCTAAATTTTCTATGTAGCATAATTTTTAAAACCTTATCTAGTGAGTCAAACAAAGCATACAGAAAATGTGGTATGTTTACACAATGGAGTACTACTCAGCTATCAAAAACAATGACTTTATGAAATTCTTAGGCAAATGGATGGAACTAGAAAATATCATCTTAAGTGAGAGTAACCCAATTACAAAAGGACACACATGGTATGCACTCACTGATAAGTGGATATTAGCCCAAATGCTAGGAATACACAAGATACAATTTACAAACCACATGAAGCTCAAGAAGAAGGAAGACCAAAGTGTGACTACTTTGGTCCTTCTTAAAAGGGGGTACAAAATACCCACAGGAGGACATATGGAGACAAATTATGGAGCAGAGTCTGAGGGAAAGGCCATCCAGAGACTGTCTCACCTGGGGATCCATCTCATATACGGTTACCAAACCCAGACTCTATTGTGGATGACAAGAAGTGCTTGCTGACAAGAGCCTGATATAGTTGTCTCCTGAGAGGCTCTGCCAGAGCCTGTTAAATACTGAGGTGGATGCTCCCAGGCAACAATTGGACAGAGCACAGCACAGCACAGGATCCCCAATGGAGGAGTTAAAGAAAGGACTGAAAGAGCTGAAGGGGTTTGCAACCCCATAGGATGAACAATATGAACAAACCAGAACCCCCAGAGCTCTCAGGGACTAAACCACCAACCAAAGAGTACACATGGAGTGACCCATGGCTCCAGCTGCATATGTAGCAGAGGATGGATGGCCTTGTTGGACATCAATGGGATGAGAGGCCCTTAGTCCTATGATAAGGCGATATTATCCCAAAAGCTCAGAATACCCAAGATACAACTCAGACCATATGAAGCTTAACAACAAGGAAGACCAAAGTGTGGATGCTTCAATCCTACTTAGAAGAAAGAAAATATCATGGAAGGTAGAGGGAGGGAGAGACCTGGGAGAGAGAGAGAGAGAGTGAAGAGGGGAAGAGAAAATGGTAGAGCAGAATCGGGTATGGGAACAGAGAGGAAAGAAGTCCAGAGGGTCAGGAAAATAAATAAAAATATGTAGCAGTATATAATGGGGAGCTAGGGGGAGCCAGTAGAAAGTCCCAGATGCCAGGGAAGGAAGAGGTTCCCAGGACCCAACAGGGATAAGTTTAGCCAAAAAACAAACAAACAAACAAACAAACAAACAAAAAACCAAAGAGGAGATAGAACCAGTAGATAGACTCCCAGTTGAGAGATACAGTCACCCACCAATCTCAAAATAGTTAACCCAGAATTGCTCCTGGGAAATTCAGGGACAAAGAGTAGAGCAGAAACTGAAGGAAAGGCCATGCAGAGACTGCCCCACATAGAGAACTATAGCATCTGTAGACACCAAACCCCAACACTATTGCTGATGCAAAGAAATGCTTGCTGACAGGAGCCTGCCTGGCTGTCCTCTGAGAGTCTGTCAGCATCTGACTACAGCAGATGCCAGCCATCATACTGGGCCTGAGGACCCCATTGGAAGAGTTAGGATAAGGACTGAAGGAGCTGAAGGGGATTGCAACCCCATAGGAGGAACAACAATATCAACTAACTGGACCCCTGCCATCCCCCCCCCCCGAGCTCCCAGGGACTAAACTATCAGCCAAAGCATATACATGGATGGGACTATGGCTCTAGCTACATATGCAGCAGAGAATGATTGCCTTATCTGGCACCAATGGGAGGGGAGGCCCTTGGTCCTGTGGAGGATTGATGCCCCACAGTATGGGGATGCTAGAAGGGTGAGGCAGGAGTGTGTGGGTAGGTGGAGGAGCACTGTGTTAGAGGCAAAGAGAGGTGGGATGGTGTGGTTGCAGAGGGAAAACTGGAAAGGGGGACAACATTTGAAATGTAAATAAATAAAATAACCAATAAAAAAGGTATAGCTCATAAATGGCAATTTTGTATCCAAGGAAACAAAAATTATATGTACACAAAGCTTAGATACAAATATACATAACAGCTTTATTCTTAATACTCAATATTGGTCATAACATCCCTGTATAACCATGTAAATGGTATAATAGACTGCAATATACATAAGATATCGAATTCACAACTACAAAAGACAGCAAACTTTAGATATTACTAAAAAGCAAAAGCATTTTCAAGGCATTGGGATAAGTGAAAGTCATAGTGAATAAAATGATATTTTGGATTCTTATGCCTTGGAATTTTAAAGTAGAATGTTTCCAGAAGGTGAGGGCAGTGGGAAGGAGGGAATGATGTGGAAAGCTTTACCCATGTGTGATGAGTTATAATTATACAGAAGCAAGAATTTCTAGAGTACTATTGCACAGTGGGATGATTATACAGCAATGTTAATTCAGAAAGCAAGAAGAAAAGCATTTTACATTTTTTTCTATGAGTAAATGTTTCAGGAGATATTCTTAATCTGTTTAAAACACTACACACACTATATATATACATATATATGTATATATAGTGCATATATATATGTAGTGTGCATATATATGTATATATACATATATATGTATATATACATATATATATAGTGTATGTGTGTGTGTGTTGAAACATTATATACCAGCCAATAGTATGCATGTGTTGTGTATAATTTAAAATAAATTTAGTTGAAATTATAACTTTAAATGTAATGCTAACATGAAAATCCTGAAATAATTGTTTTATTATCTTTGGATTTCTAACATTGTCCTGGACAACCTTATACTAATGAATGTAATGACAAGGTGTTCCTGTATTGGTAAATTTTCCTTACCCTGGTGCCCTAGCATAATGGCAGGCAAGCTGTAACTTAAGGTAGAAGTATAGTCCTGTAACTAAGCAACTCAGTCTGAGCCAAGCATAGTTGCCAAACCTAGGTTGAAAACCCAGTTCCTCTATACCCAAACAAATCAGTGTCAGATATACTAGCTAGTATTAAGTCAACCTTACACAAAACAAAGTCCTCTAATTAGCAGGGTTGTCAATTAAGAAAATTTCTTCATAAGATCCAGTTGCAAGTCATTGTCCTAATTAGTGATTGATGGGGCAGAGAACAAGCCTATAGTGGGTGTAGCCATTCTTGTGGTGGTGGTCCTTAGTTTTATAAGAAAGCCACCTGAACAAGCCATGGGGAACAAGCCAGTGAACATCACTTTTTCAGGGCCACTGAATCAGCTCTTGCCTACAGGTTCCTGCCCCGTACTACTTCCAGTCCTCACTGCTTTGATGATGAACTGTTATATGGATGAGTGTATGAAATGAACTCTTTCCTCCCCAACATGGTTTTTGGTCACAGTGTTGCATCACAGTAATGAAAACACTAACTAAGACAACATATATTCATAGAAATATTTCTGACATTGAATAAGCGGACATTCTTCAACTCTTCTCCATTAAATTTAATTGACCTCAATTTTATCTTATATTGAAAAGGAGAAAAGATGATCAATCAGATCATTCAGAAGACCTAATCTCAGATATTGTATATAGGGCAATAAACCAATTGCTTACAGAAACTATTTAGCAATTTTAACCAATGACATAAGACTGCCCAAGTTTTCCTTGCCATTAAGTTACTCCATACTTATTTTTTAACTTCATTTTCATATGAAAACTCATTGTTTTATTCAAGTTACTCACAAAGAATAATTTCTGTAGGTAAGAAACTAGCTGTCAAAATCATTCCTTTTCTGAAACTCACTCATCTCTATTCTCTAGCGAATATCTTTCAGCACATACTCAGGATTGCCAGTTTCAATCAATTCCCTTGGTTGTATGATAATACCAAGGTACAGTGATGTCCTGCTCTGTTTTAAAATCATCAAACAGTTACTGAAGACAGGTTGAATCCACAGTGGTCATCTCAGCAAAACTCACTGAGTAGCTACAGCATAACATTTTCTCTGAAATATTCTGTCCCTGTGGTATGGCAAATATTTTAAGAGTATTTTTATATATTATTTAGGCAAAATATAAATAAATAAGTAGTTCAAAAAACACGATAAATGAGGACGACAGACTGATATGTATGAAGAACTAGGAAGGGCACTATTTATAAAAACTATCTATTATATCACCTAAGAATTCTAATTTTTAAATTTTGTTTAAAATAGACACATGTGACATTTTCATTCATATTTACCCTGCTAGTGATGAATCTGTGCTTGGTTCTGGTTGTTTGGTTTTAGTTCTTTGAAATGGGTCTCCTTATAACTAACTAGGCTAGACTGGAAATCACTTTGTACCTTAGCCTGTTCTCAAACCATAGCAATACATTTACTTCAGCTTTACAAATTTTGAAAATATAAATGTGAGCCACCATGACAATCTCTCATGAATTTTAAGATTTATAAACAATTCATCTGTTTCTGATGAGAAGAATGACCCTCCTCCTTTCAAGTATAAACACACACACAGAGGAACTTAAAAGTACTCCACCAGGAGGACACCACTGATCTTCAGAGAATGAAGAACTTCAACACACTAGTCATGAGGATCATGAAGAAAAAAATCTGTTATCCAAGGATCCTCATGTGGCACTCTGTCTTTTCAATGGGAGTCGTAGTCATTAGAACTCCAAATGAACTTGTCAAAGAAATATTTATATCCACAAATGAACTTATCATGCTCAAATAGCATTATGTAGACCACTTGAAAAATTTTACTGATTTGAGAAAAATATGTAATTTGCATTTCATAATTTAACTAAATATGACAGGATCTTCGATGACTTACAAGTGATATGTAGATACATCAATTTAGAGATGATAGTATGTTTCATACATGCTATGTAGAAATTGAGAAAAATTTACATCTTAATTTAAGCAAATTTGTTGTTCTGTGACCATGGTCCTATCCTGTGACTACTATTCTGTTCTGTGACTACTGACCTGTTCTGTGAACACTGTTTTGTGAGCACTGCCCTCTCCTGACTTTGTCCACAGTCCTTTTATATGACCATTGTCCTGTCCTATATTCACCGTCCTGTAACCACTGTCCTATCCTGTGACCACAGTCATGTACTGTGAATAAGGTGCTGCCCTTGGACCACTGTCCTATCCTGTAAGCAGTGTCCTCTATGCACTATCCTTTCCTCACTGTCCTGTGACCAATGTCCTGTCCCATCCTATGACCACTGTCCTGTGCTGTTCTGTGACTACTGGCCAGTTCTGTCACTACTGTTCTGTCATGTCACTACTGTCATGCCTTGACCTATGACCACTGTCCTGCTCTGTGACTACTGACCTGATCTGTGAATACTGACCTGTTATGTCACCACTGTCCTGTTCTGTGACTTGCACTGTATATACTGAATGTTCTATCACTACTGTTGTGTCTTGTCACAACTGTAGTGTCTTTTACTGTGACTACTGTACTGTACTGTGACAACTGACTTGTTCTGTGAGCACTGGCCTATTCTGTAACCACTGTCCTGTCCTGTCACTACAGTCATGTCTTGTAATGTGACCAATGTACTGTACTGTGACCACTGACCTGTTCTGTGACCAATAGCCTGTTCTGACACAGTTTTGTAATGTCACTACTGTCATGTCTTGTCCTGTGACCATAGTCCTGTTTGATGACCACTGACCTGTTCAGTGACCAATGACGTGTCCTGTTACCACTATCCTGTATTGCCACTACTGTCATGTTTTGTCCTGTGACCACAGCCTGGGTCTGTGACCACTGACCTTTCCTGTGACTACAGACCTGTTCTGTCACAATGGTGCTGTCCTGTCACTAGAGTCCTGTCTTGTCCAAGTCTGTCCTGTTCTGTGACCACTAACCTGTTCTGTCACTACTGTTGTGTCTTGCCCTGTGACCACCATCCTGTACTGTGAAAACTGACCTGTTTTGTGACCACTGGTCCGTTTTATCACCACTGTCCTGTCCTGTCACTACTGTTGTGTCTTGTCCTGTGACCACTTTCCTGTTCTGTGACCACTAGACTGTTCTGTCACCAGTGTCTTGTCCTGTCACTACTGTCATGTTTTGTCCTGTGACCACTGTCCTGTTCTGTGACCACTGAACTGTTCTGTGACAACTGGCCTGTTCTGTCACTACTGTCCTGTCCTGTCACTATTGTTGTGTCTTTTCCTGTGACACTGTCATGTTCTGTGACCATGGTCCTCTTTTGTATTCACTGTCCTGTAATGACTGTCCTGTCCTGTTACCACTGTCTTTGACCACTGTCCTATGCTGAACTTATTCATTGTCCTGAACTATCTTATGACCAAAATCTTGTCATGGGAACACTGTCCTGTTCTGAATTCACTGTCCTCTGACCACTGTCCTCTGGCCACTGGCTTGTGCTATGATCATATTAATGTCCTATGTCCACATTTTGGTCTGTGTTCTCTGTCCTGTACTGTGACTGCTGTCATGTATTCACTTTATTTTGCCCTGACAAGAGTATTGTCCTGTGAGCACTGTTTTCTCTTGTGACAACTGTCCAGTTCTGAAACCACTGTCATGTCCTATCCTATGAACACTGCTGTCCTGTATTGTATTCACTGTCCTCTACTCAATGTACTGTGATTATTTTCCTGTCCTATGACCACTGTCCTGTGATGATTTTCCTATGCTGTCCTGTATTCACGGTCCTGTATGGTCTTAAAACCACAATCATGTCATGGCAATACATTCTGGTCTTGAATTTACTGTCCTGTGACCCACTGTTCTGTTTCCACTAGCCTGGTCTGTGATCATTTACCTCTTCTATGTCCAGACTCCTATTCTGTTACCACTGTACTGTCCTGTCACCACTGTCCTGTCCTGTAAATACTGTCATGTCTTGTCCTGTGACCACTGTCCTGATCTGTGACCACTGATGTGTTCTGTGACCATGGTCCTCTCCTGTATTCACTGTCCTGTAATGACTGTCCTGTCCTGTTACCACTGTCTTTGACCACTGTCCTATGCTGAACTTATTCATTGTGCTGAACTATCTTATTGTTCAGTAATGACTGTCATGTCATTACTGTCATGTCTTGTCCTGTGAGCATTGTACTGTTCTGTGACCACAGCCCTCTTAGGTGTCCAGTGACCTGTTCCATGACCAATGACCTGTTCTGTCACCACTATCCTGCCCTATTACAACTGTCATACCTTGTCCTGTGATCACTGTCCTGTTCTGTGACCACTGATCTGTTCTGTGACCATTGGCCTGTGCTGTCACCAGTGTCCTGTCTGGTCATTACTGTCCTGTCTTGTCCTGTGACCACTTTCCTGTACTGTGACCACTGATCTGTCCTGTGACCATTGTACTGTCCTGTCACTACTGTCTTTTCTTGTCCTATGACCACTGTCCTGTTCTGTGATGACTGACCTGTTCTGTGACCAATGGTCTGTTCTTTTACCACTGTCCTGTCCTGTCACTACTGTTGTGTTTTGTCCTGTGTCCACTGTCCTGTGCTATGACCACTGCCCTATTCTGTGACCATTGGCCTGTTCTGTCACTACTGTTGTTTCCTGTCAGTACTGTCATGTCTTCTCCTGGGGCCACTGTACTGTACACTGACCACTGACTTGTTTTGTGACAACTGGCCTGTTCTGTCACAACCATCCTGTCCTGTTACTACTGTCGTGCCTTGTCCTGTGACCACTTTCCTTTACTGTGACCACTGAACTGTACTGTGACCACTGTACTGTCCTGTCACCACAGTCCTGTCCTGTCACTACTGTCTTTTGTTGTCCTGTGACCACTGTCCTGTTCTGTGACCACTGACATCGTCTGTTACCTTTGGCCTATTCTTTCACCACTGTCCTGTCCTGTCACTACTGCCATTTCTTGTCCTGTTCTGTGATCACTACCTGTACTGGTACCACTGGCCTGTTATATCACCACAGTCTTTTCATGTCACCACTGTCATATCCTGTACTATGACCACTGACCTGTTCTGCGACACTGTCCTGTTCTGTCACCACTATCCTGTCCTGTCACTACTGTTGTGACTTGTCCTGTGACCAACATCCTGTACTGTGACAACTATCCTATTCTGTGACCTCTGTAATCTACTATGACCACTGTCCTATTCTGTGACCACTGTCCTTTTCAGTCCTTTTACTGTCATGTCTTGAACTGTGACAACTGTCCTGATCTGTGACCACTGACCTGTTCTTTCACCGCTGTCCTATCCTGTCACTACTGTAGCATCTTGTCCTGTGACCACTCTATTTTACTATGACAACTGACCTGTTCTGTAACCACTGGCCTGTTCTTTCACCAGTGTCCTGTCCTGTCACTACTGTTGTGTCTTCTCCTGGGACCACTGTCCTGTACACTGACCACTGACCTGTTTTGATGACTGACCTGTTCTGTCACAACTATCCTGTCCTGTTACTACTGTCGTGTCTTGTCCTATGACCACTGGCCTGTACTGTGACAACTGACCTGTTCTGTGACCACTGGCCTTTTTTGTCACCACTATCCTTTCCTGTCACTACCGTTGTGTTATGTCCAGTGTCCACTGTCTTATAGTATGACCACTGCCCTATTCTGTGACGATTGGCATGTTCTGTTACCACTGTCCTTTCCTGTCACTACTGTCATGTCTTCTATGAGGACTGACATGTTCTGTCACAACCGTTCTGTCTTGTTAATACTGTTGTGTCTTGAACTATGACCTCTGTCCTGTCTGGGAACATGTTCCTCTCCTGTACTCATTGTTCTGTATTCACTGTCCTGTAATGACTGTCCTGTACTGTTACCACTGTCCTGTGACCACTGTCCTATGCTGAACTTATTTATTGTCTTGAACTGTCTTATGACCACAATCCTGTCATGTGAACACTGTCCTGTCCTGAATTCACTGTCTCTGACCACTATCCTATAACCACTGATTTGTCCTGTGACCATTTTTATGTCCTATATCCACAGTCCTGTCTGTGTCCACTGTTCTTACTCTAACAACTGTCCCATCCTGTGACAACTGTACTGTGGCCACTGTTCTATATTCACTTAATTTTGCTGTGGCAATGGTATTGTCCTACAAGCACTGTCCTGTTCTATGAACACCATTCTGTTCTGTGAGCGCTATCTTCTTTTGTGACCACTGTCCAGTCCTGTAACAACACTCATGTCCTATCCTGTGAACACTGCTGTCCTATTCACTGTCCTCTATTTAATGTACTGTGACAATTGTCCTGTCCTGTGACCACTGTCCTGTGACAATTTTTCTATGCTGTCCTGTATTCACTGTCCTGTACGGTCTTAAAACCACAATCATGTCATGTCACTACATTCTGGTCATGAATTCACTGTCATGTGACTGCTATTCTGTTTCCACTAGCTTGGTCTATGATCATTGTCATCTCTTGTGCCCACAGTCCTTTCCTGTGACCACTGTATCATCCAGTCACCACTGTCCTATCATGTGACTACTGTCCTGTCTTCTTCTGTGACCACTAAACTGTTCTGTGGCCACTGGCCTGTTCTCTTACCACAGTCTTGTCCTTTCACTACTGTCATGTTTTTTCCCTGTGAGGACTGTACTGTTCTGTAATCACAGTCCTGTTTGGTGACCACTGACCTGTTCTGTATCAAATGACCTGTTCTGCCACCACTATCCTACCCTGTCACTACTGTTATGTTTTTACTGTGACCACTGTCCTCTTCAGTGACTTCTGACATGTTCTTTGACAACGGGCTTGTCCTGTCACTACACTCCTGTCCTATCACTACTGTGATGTCATGTCCTGTGACCACTGTCCTGTTCTGTGACCACTGACCTGTTCTGTGATCACTGTTTTGTTCTGTCAGCACTGGCATCTTCTGTCATCATTGTCCTGTCCTGTCCTGTCACTATTGTCATGTCTTGGCCTGGGACCACTGTCCTGTTCTGTGACCACTGACCTGTTCTGTGATCACTGTTTTGTTCTGTCAGCACTGGCATCTTCTGTCATCATTGTCCTGTCCTGTCACTATTGTAATGTCTTGGCCTGTGACCACTGTCCTGTTCCTTGACCACTGACCTGCTCTGTCATCACTTTTCTGTCCTGTTCCTACTGTTTCTGCCTGTTCTGTGGCTATGGTACTTTCCTGTGTTCAGTGTCCTGTGAACACTTTCCTGAAGTTACTGTACTCTCCTGTGATTGACTGTCTTGTCTTGTTACTATAGCCCTTTCCTGTCTTGTAATGACTAGCCTGTATGCTGTTACCACTCTTATGTCCTGTGACCACTGTCCTGTTCTGTGACCCCTGTCCTGTTCTGTGACCACTGACCTGTTCTTTCACCACTGTTCTGTCCTCTCACTACTGTCATATCTTCTCCTGTGACCTCTGTCCTGTTCTGTGACCACTGACCTGTTCTGTAACCACTGGCCTATTCTGTGACCACGGACTTGTTCTGTCACTACTGTCATGTCTTGTCCTGTGACCACTGTCCTGTCTGTGACCATGTTCTTCTCTTGTATTTATTATTTTGTATTCACTGTCCTGTAATGACTGTCCTGTACTGTTACCACTGTCCTGTGACCACTGTCCTATGCTGAACTTATTCACTGCCTTGAACTGTCTTATGACCACAATCCTGTCATGTGAACAATGTCCATTTCTGAATTCACTGTCTCTGACCACTGACCTATAACCACTGCTTTGTCCTGTGACCATTTTAATGTCCTATATCCATAGTTATGTCTGTGTCCAGTGTTCTGTACTCTGACCACTGTCCAATCCTGTGACAACTGTACTGTGACCACTGTCCTGTATTCACTTTATTTTTCTGTGAAAAGAGTATTGTCCTATAAGCACTGTCCAGTTCTCTGAACACAGTCATGTTCTGTGAGTGCTATCTTTTCTCATGACCACTGTCCAGTCCTGTAACAACAGTCATGTTCTATCCTGTAAACACTGCTGTCCTGTATTGTATTCACTGTTCTTTATTCAATGTACTGTGATGACTGTCCTGTCCTGTGACCACTGTCCTGTGACGATTTTCCTATGCTGTCCTATATTTACTGTCCTGTATGATCTAAGGACCACAAACATGTCATGTCACCACATTCTGGTCCTGAATTCACCATCCTTTGACCGCTGTTCTCTTTACACTCGACTTGTCTGTGATCATTGTTATCTCCTGTATCCACAGTCCTATCATGTGACCACTGTACTGTACTGTCACCACTGTTCTGTCCTGTAACGACTGTAGTGTCTTGTGCTGTGACCACTGTCCTGATATGTGACCACTGAACTGTTATGTGACCACTGACCTGTACTCTCACCACTGTCATGTCCTGACATTGCCATCTGGTCTTGTCCTCTGTGCACTGTCCTGTTCTGTGACCATAGACCTGTTCAGTGACCACTGACCTGTTCTGTGACCAATAACCTTTTCTGTCACAACTGTCCTGCCCTGTCACTACTGCCATGCCTTGTCCTGTGATCTCTGTCCTCTTCGGTGACCACTGGACTATTCTGTTACCACTGTACTGTACTGTCACCATACTCCTGTACTTTCACTACTGTCATGTCTTGCCTGTGACCACTTTCCTGTACTTTGACCACCTGTTCTGTGAACACTGGCCAGTTTTGTCACCACTGTCCAGTCCTGTCACTACTATTGTGTCTTGTCCTGTGATCACTGTCCTCTTCTGTGACCACTAACCTGTTCTGTGACTACTTGACTGTTCTGTCACCAGTATCTTGTCCTGTGACCACTGACCTGTTCTGTCACAGCTGTCCTGTTCTGTCACCACTGTCCTGTCACTACTGTAGTGTCTTATTCTGTGACCACTGGCCTGTTCTTTCACCACTCTCTTGACCTGTCACTACAGTCATGTCGTCCTGTGATCACTTTCCTGATCTGTGACCACAGTCCTGTTCAGTGACCACTGACCTGTTTCATGACCAATGACCTGTTCTGTCACCACTATCCTCCCCTGTCACTACTGTCATGTCTTTTCCTGTGACCATTGTCCTGTTCTGTGACCACTGACCATTGTCTTTTTCTGTGACCACTGATCTGTCTGTCACCACTGTCCTGACTTGTCACTTCTGCCATGTCTTTTCCTGTGACCACTGTCCTGTTCTTTAACCACTGACCTTATCTGTGACCACTATCATATCCTGTTACAACAGTAATATCTTGTTTGTGACCACTGTCTTGTTTTTTGACCACTCACCTGCTCTGTCATCACTTTTCTGTCATGTTCCTACTGTTTTTGCCTGTCCTGTGACTATGGTATTTTCCTGTGTGCAGTGTCCTGTGAATATTTTCCTGAAGTCACTGTACTGTACTGTGATTCACGGTCCTGTCTTGTAACTACAGTCCTGTCATATCTTGTGATGACTGGCCTATACTGTTCCCACTCTTCTATTCTGTGACCACTGTCCTGTTCTTTGACCACTGTCCTGTTCTCTGACCACTTATCTGTTCTCTTATCACTGTTCTGTCCTGAATCTCTTGTCATGTCTTGTCCTGTGACCATTGTCCTTTTCTGTGACCACTGGCCTCTTCTGTGAACACTGACATGTGTTGTCACCACTGTCCTGTCCTGTCACTACTCTTGTGTCTTATCCAGTAATTACTGTCCTGTTCTGTTACCACTGACCTGTTCTGTCACCACTGTCCTCACCTGTCACTATTGTTATGTCTTATCCTGTGACTACTGTCCTGTTTTATAACCACTGCCTGTTCTGTGACCACTGACCTGTTCTATCAACACTATCCTATCCTGTTACTACTGTTTTCCCCTGTCCTGTGACCATGCTCCTGTTCTCTGTGAAGTGTCCTGTGACCACTTTCCTGAAGTAACTCTACTTTCCTGTTATTCACTGTCCTGTCTTATAACCACACTCCTGTCCTGTCTTGTGATGACTGTCATATCCTGTTATCACTCTCCTGTCTTGTGTCCATGACCTGTGGGTCCTATGACAATGCTCCTGTCCTTTATTCACTATTCTGTATTCACTGTCCTGTGATGACTGTTCTGTTTGTGACCACTGTCCTGTCCTGTAATCACTGTCTTGTTCTTTGACCGCTGTCATGTCCTGTATTCACTGTCTTGTATTCACTGAATTGTGAAGACTGTACTCTCCTGTGGCCTGTCCTATTACCACTGTCCTGTGTCCACTCTACTCTCCTGTGACCATTGTCCTGTCCTAAGAGTACAGTCCTGTCCTGTTAACACTGTCCTATCCTGTGACCATTGTCCTTTCTTCTGAGAACTGTCCTGTAACAAATATTCTATGTTCACTGTACCCTCCTGTGACAACTGTCCTGTTCTTTGACCACTGTCCTATCCAATTACCACTCTCCTGCCCTTTTTTTTTTCACTCTACTGTATTCAGGATCCCTTGATGACTGTCTTGTCCTGTGACAACTGCCCTGTGGCCACTGTCCTGTATTCACTGTTCTGTTCTGTGACAATAGTATTATCCTGTGAGCACTGTATTGTCCTGTGACCACTGTCCTGTTCTGTGACCACTGTCCTCTCCCGTCCTTATCTGTTGTCTTCAATTCCTGTGAATGCTGAATCAACTCATAATTTCCCAGAGAACAGTGGGAGCATAAAATCAGGAAACGGCCTCTTGGCATTTGCTACTGTGAAAAAACTACTAGATTTTTTGACTTCTTTTAAAATTACAAAACAAAACACCTATATAATTAAATCACCAAAACACCTTTGAATGTAGTATTTAATAAACATAAGTGTATTATATTTGTTACAACAAAGCAGAGTGTGAAATAGACATTGATAGCAGATGATACATTTTTAGTATGATTTTCTGAGATTACAATCCCATACTGATGAGCTGTGAAAAATGAAATTAAAGAGTAGGAGCATATATTCATTATATTTTTTTACTATCCATTAATTTAAGTTTATTCTATTAAGCACGGATTAAGATGTCAACAGTTATATCCACCTACATAGTTGTTGGTAATGCAATAGAAAGACAGTTGAATTTGATTATGTTTTCATGTATTTAA